>NC_064808.1:62334254-62669405 GCF_023721935.1 Panthera uncia
TGAAGTCTGCTTTTGTTTGCTCATACATTTGTGTGCTTGTTTTTGTTTTATATAATGTCAAATGATTGGATTAATTGTTTTGATTTTTCAACTTATGTTATAACAATTTATTGAAATATAGTTGACATGCCATATAATCTGTCAATTAAAAGTATATAATTCAGTGATTTTTAGTATACTGACAGAGTTGAATAATCATCACTACAATCAATTTTAGAACATTTTCATGACCCCAAAAAGAAATGCCATACTCTAGCCATAATTCCCTATTCCCCTTTCCCCCATCAGATCCTGACAAACATGAATCCACTTTCTGTCTGTATGGTTTTGTCTATTCTAGACATTTCATATATATGGAATCATACCATATGGGTCATTGGACCTTAGCCTATTTTATTAAATAAAATTGACCATTACCACTACCCCAGCTATTAGGCAATATAGATACCATCAGTAATCAACATTAAAAATATATATATCTACAATAAATCCCTTCAGTGACAGGGTATGTGTTCTAGTGAACTTCGTACCTTCATTGTTTAGACCTATTCTGGAAACATACTAATTAGTCACTTCTTTGTTGACTGATGAATTAATAATAATAATGATCACACATTTGAAAAATTCTCTAAATTTTTGAAAGCTTATTTTTATTTTACCCTCAAAGAACACTCTGTAGAATGACTATTATTAATGTTGTTTTTATTTATTTATTATTATTATTATTATTATTATTTTACCAAGTAAGCAGAGTCCAGAAAGGTTAAGTGATTTACATAAGAACAGAAGCCACTCAGTAGTAGAGCCAGAATATAATTATAGTCATCAGGTCTCAAAGCTTTGTCTTATGGACTACAAATTCTAATCATGATTGACTTGAAGACTCATATGAGGGACATACCTTAAGATCGTGTCCAGATTGTTTTTAAAAGGAATATACCATTCATACCATTAATAGCCACTCATAATGGCACATGAATTTTATTACACATAGAGCTCCTATTAACTGGTGAATCTTTGAGCTCTGGGTTGCAATGGAATCAGAGGTTGTATCTAGGTTTGGCAGAAATGAGTGTCAAAATTAGCAATGGTGTTTGTGGGTAGAACATTAAAGTGAACGTGGGCTCTGACATACTTGCCACCAGTAATGATAAGGCATTGTCTTTTGAAGAAGACACATATAAGGTGTAGTTTAGTTTTAATTTAGCTATGTAGTACATTATCATCTGTGCCATGTGAGTATGGCATTTGATAGAGAATTAAAAGATCATAGCACAATAATTATTGGCTTTTTAGGGAGACAAAAACACTATAAATAATTCACAAGGAAGAATTTTCTATGCTATAAAACCTACTCATTCAAAAAATGTTGATGGAGCACAAATTATCCAATAATGTTATTTTTCCAATTTCATTGATGATATATAACGTTTTATTGAACATTTTGGTATATAAAACCTTGTGGCCATTTTATAAATTTTCCCTTAGTACAGACTATTGTGTAATAGCAACTTGATACATAAAAAAGTGCTTTTCAAAAAGCTTTTATGGACACCTGCAGATTGAAAGTGAGGGAATGGAGAACCATCTATCATGTTAATAGATGTCAAATGAAAGGGTAGCTATAGTTATAGCAGACAAAGTAGATTTTAAAACAAATACTATAACAAGAGATGAAGAAGGGCATTATATCCTAATTAAGGGGTCTATCCATCAAGAAGATCTTAGAATTATAAATATTTATGCCCCCACCTTGGAGGAACCCAAATATATAAATCAATTAAACACAAATATAAAGAAACTCAATGATAATATAACATAATAGTAGGATACTTTAATATGCCACTTAATAGCAATGAAAGAAAATCAACAGGGCAATAATGGCTTTGAATGACACACTGGACCAGATGGACTTAACAAATATATTCATAACATTTTATCCTAAAGCAGTAGAATACACATTCTTCTCGAGTGCACATATAACACTCTCCAAAATAGATCACATACTGGTCACAAATCATCCCTCAACAGGTATAAACAGATCGAGAATACCATGAATATTTTCAGATCACAACACTGTGAAATTGGAAATCAACCACAAAAAAAAAAAAAAAAAGAAAAGAAAAAGAAAATTTGGAAAGCCCTGAATAGAATGAATGTGTTAACCCAGAAATTAAAGAAGAAATAAAAAAGCACATGGAAGCAAATGAAAATGAAAACATGACAGTCCAAACCCTTTGGATGCAGCAGAGGCAGTCTTAAGATGAAAGTACATTGCAATTCAAGCCTATCTCAACAAGCAAGAAAGATCCCAAATACACAACCTAACCTTTCACCTAAAGAAGCTAGAAAAGGAGCAGCAAATAAAGCCCAAAGCCAGCAGAAGAAGGGAAATAATAAAGATTAGAACAGAAATAAAGGATATAGAAACAACAATAACAACAACAAAAACAACAAAACAACAGAACAGATCAATGAAACTAAAGACTGTTTTTTTTCGAAAAAATAAACAAAATTGCTAAACCCTTAGCCAGACTTTTCAAAAAGAAAAGAGAGAGGACCCAAATAGGTAAAATCATGAGTGATTTTATCATAGAAAAATAAACAATTATAAGAGATTACTAGGAAAAATTATATGCCAACAAACTATACAATCTGGAAGAAATAGACAAATTCCTGGACAGTCACATACTACCAAAATTGAAACAGGATGAAATAGAAAATTTGAACAGACCCACAACCAGCAAGGAAATTGAATCAGTTATCAAAATATCCCAACAAATAAGAGATCTGGGCCAGATGGCTTCCCAGGGAAATTCTTCTAGACATATAAAGAAGAGATAATACCTATTATTCTCAAACTGTTCCTAAAACTAGAAATGGAAGGAAAGCTTCTGGACTCATTCTATGAAGCCAGCACTACCTTGACTCAAAAATCAAAGACCCCCTATAAAGGAGACATACAGGCCAATTTTCCTGGTGAATGTGGATGCAAAAATTCTCAACAAGATACTAGCAAATCAAATTCAATAGTACATTAACAGAATTCTTCACCGTGATCAAGTGGGATTTATTCCTGGGCTGCAGAGCTGGTTCAATATTCTCAAATCAATCAATGTGATACACCACATTAATAAAAGAAAGGATAAGAACCATATGATCCTCTCAGTAGATGCAGAAAAAGCATCTGACAATATACAGCATCATTTCTTATTAAAAACCCTCAAAAAAGTAGGGATAGAAGGAACAAAAGCCATATATGAAAGACACACAGGCTAATATAATTTTCAATGGGGAAAAACTGAGGGCTTTCCTCCTAAGGTAAGGAACACAACAGGGATGTCCACACTTACCACTGTTGTTCAACATAGTGTTGGAAGTTCTAGCCTCAGCAATCAGACAACACAAATATATAAGAGGCAAGGAGGAAGTCAAACTTTCACTCTTTGCAGATACATGATATTCTATGTGGAAAATATAAGGTCCATTTCTAAACTACACTTGTGCTTATTTAAAATTATTTCATCACACACACACACACACACACACACACACACACACCTTTTAAATGACAGTTGTTTGATGACTTGCAGTTGCAATTGACTCCAATAGACAATAAATTCTATGCATACAGAAGGCAAGTTAGAGAGAGGCTTAATTCTGGAATTAAGCTGGATGGAATTAATTCTGGAATTAAACTGGATGATTGATTGTATGACGACAAAAAGGAGTAATAAAAGTAAGAGCCATGTATGATACAGAAAACTGTAAGATCAAGGATAACTGTTTCAGTTATTATCTAGTACTAGATGATCTGTGAAATTTTCACGGGTCACTCTCCAACTGTATGAAATTGAGTACCTCTCTAGAATCTGAGCAACAACTGCTTTATCTAACAGATGAAACACAGTCTTAATTAGAAACTTAAGTTTGAAGTGAACACTGTGGAGACACTGTGGAAATATTTAGCACTGCTGTAATTAGGACAGTGACAGCTGTCACTGTAAGCTATGAAGTGAACACTGTGTAAATATTTAGGACTGTTTTTTTGGTTTTATGGTCTATATCATTGGAAAATTCTGACTTTTGGATAACTTTTATTTTAACTATTTACCATCAGTATACTTTACTAGGACTCTAAGCCCTTATACCTGTCTTCCTATCCAGTATCATCTACCTATTATCCCTATACACAGAATTGCCTACCCATATCACATGACTTACGTACACTCAACAGTGCCCTAGTTATTTCTATCCCTGGAATTCCCTTTCCTTTTTGCCATACTAGCTAACTTCTAATTTTCTTTCAAGATATTATTCAAATATCTACTATTTTGCCAAAACCCTCTCTGACTTATTGAACTAATGATTTCTTCTTTGTGCCTCTATTCTACCTTATACATACATATATCTATTATCTACTCTATGATGGAGTATTAATCATTAAATTATTATTTATCCTTCCTAACTTGTAGTATCATTAAAGAGATGTCTGATGTCTTATTTATACAAGTGAACAAATGCCAGTGAACAAATTAAAGAAGAATACATAACTAATTAATTATTGGAAAATAAGTAAAAGTGATGTTAAACTCTGGCCTATTTTTCTGATCACAGACTAGCAACCCTTTATGCCTTCTCTCCTCTGTCTTTAAGTTTTACTGTTGTGATAACCAAATTCAGCTGCAAATAAAAAAAATATTAAATTATGGGACTTAGTCACAAATGAGACTTATCCACAACATGACTATTTTTATTCTCTCTGGATAAATTCTGGTGAAAAGCATGCAGCTAAATGTGATAAACTCCAAGATCTTTTACAGTCTATTCACATGTGTCCCAGAACCAGAAGCTTTCTTTTTCATCATATAATTGATACTGCAAACTGACTTAAGGATTTTTTTTTGCCAAAGTGCTGAGATAAGAGTGTTTCGTGTGTTATGGCAAGGTTGTAGAACTGTTGAATCATATTTTGTCTTGCTGTCTGTCAGTATCCCTTTTTGAGTTATACTCTTTTACCTTTTTTTATTTTTGCAAATTTCTCATTATTGACTCAGGCTTCTACCGGTTCTTCTTGGGTATTGACTTTCAGTACCTCTGCCAATTTAGCAGTGCCCAATTTAATGATGTCCAAAGGATTGTGGTCTTATGTCCATGCACTTATATACAGTAGTTCTACTGGTAAAACCAACTATACTGTAGGTATAGATTCATGTATATAGGCCAGCCTGAAAGATTTGTCTAATATAACTAATTATGCTCATTTAGATTCCACGGTCACCAAACAGCTTTCTGGCTTTGCATTGCCTTCCATTCTTATGTCTATCTGCATGTGAGTGGTACCACCCATTTGACCTATTTTGATTTTTTATGTTAGAATTATGGCTTAGTGACTTAGCATAAGTGGAAGCTGATTCACAAAGGTAATGAATATAGATTGTTTACAACCTGAACAAAGTAAGAGATATTCATGTGGAATTCCTTGAGGCTAAATGCAGATTTCAGGTTTCAGAGACTCAATATATAGGGAACTGCCAGCCCTCCTATGGACACAAAATGACTATTAATATTTTATTGTTAAAGATGAGAAAGCTTTGGCATGGAGACCTGTTTCCCATAGTCAGTGTTTCTTTTTCGCCTTTTCAGTTTTGTTAGTGTTTATCCAATTGCCTATATTAAATTGCCTCTGCTAAAATAACTAGTGTGGTTTCAATAATCTGTCTGAATTCTAAATGATATATACTGTGTCTGGAATATTGAATGGAACTAATATATATGTTGTCCCAATCTTTCCAATTTCATGGGGCCTCATGATTTGTGGAAACAACTTTTAACTTAATTCTGGAGACCAACCATGAAAGTCCTGAGAAAGAATGAAAGCATACAAGAAACTATTTTCATAGGGATTCTATGTGCATCTAAAGAAGATGATTTTAAAAATTCCAGCACTTAAGTTTACAAGTGCAGCCACGACTGAAGTAACACATGTCAAAACATGCTCATTACTATGAGTGACTGCAATATCACCATGCTCACTCTGTCAAGGAACCAAACAACATTCTTACCTGTAGCTATCCAAAAGTTTTGCAGGGCCAAGTGACTCAAGTGTGGGAGGAAGGAATTCAATTTCAAGCAATATTTTTTATATATTAAGATTAAATTTGGGCACATTCTCACACTTGTATGCATTTTCATTTTGGCATGTTTCTACAATTACTAATAGGTAATTTTACATACATGTGCAGGCTAGACAACTTTAGTATATTTTCTTAGTTAATATCAGTTAAAAACTCTTGCAAGCTAAACATTCTCAGCAGGTTATAGATAAGAAGATTGCAAGTAAGATAGATTCAGCAAAGTGACCCAACTTCAGTTAGTAAGTGCAAAATCAGAAAGCCAACCAAGGTCTGTCTTATTTCCAATATTTCACATGGCACCATTCTGATGAACCACAGACTTGAGAGTAGAAATAATAAAGGAATGGTTTACTCAGGTCTAGAGATAAACAGTTTTGTGAACTTTACCTTGAGGAATAAGAGTACAAAGTCATTTAGATTAAGAAAAGGAGCTATGAATAGTGAATATTGATGATAACAAAAGGTTGTAAAATTACCATTTCCATTGGACAACTGGGTATAATATAATAATCACAGTCTTTGGCTTCAGAAACAGTCTTTCAGTTATACATGTCTTATGTTTATATGACTTAGACAAGTCACCTAATCTCTTCAGCCTTTTTCAACACCATCTCACAGGATTATTGTAAGGGATAAATGGAGGTAAACATATGGAAGATGTTCAATTATTGTTAAATCTCTTCTGATTTTATAAATAAGTTTATAGTCACTATTTTCTTCATTATCACCATTTGTATCCCCACAGTGACAAAAAATATCTCTAACTGACTTATTTTTCTTACCACTATGCTCTACATCCATCCATGTTGTTGCAAATAGCAAGATTTTATTATTTTTTATGGCTGAATAATATTTCATTGTATATACATACAACTTCTTTATCCATTCATCTCTTGGTGGACACTTGGGATGTTTCCATAATTTGGCCACTGTAAATAATGCTGCAATGAACATAGAGGTGCATATACATATTATCTCACTCACATGTGGAATTTCAGAGACAAAACAAATGAACAAAGGGAAAAAAGAGACAAACAGACTCGACTATAGAGAATGAATTGGTAGTTACCCGAGGGGTGATGGGCCTGAGAAATGGGTGATATATGTGAATGGGATTAAGAGTACACTTACCATGATGACCACTGAGTAATATATGGAATTGTTGAATCACCATATGGTACATTTAAAATTAATATAACACTGTATATTAACCATACTGGAATTTACATAAAAATTAGTATCTCTAAAATTAAATGAATTTGTCTAAGCAAGACTAAAAGGAGGGGATTTGAGCATACTTTATAACACTTTCTAAACAACTATGTAAGAGGAAACACTCCAAAGGATAGTAAATTAGAAGCAGATTCAAAATTATGATAAATGTAGGCTGATAATCTAGGCCTATCTAAATGAAGAGATGTTCTTAGATTCCCCTGAGTTTAAAGACTAGTCTCAGAGTCTTAAAACACAACAATCAATGAATAATGATCTGGTAACCCTCCCATTGGGTACACAGTGGCTATTAGTATTCTTCTTTTCTCATTGATGAGAAGACAGGCTCTGTCAGTCCTAAGTTTTCCTATAGCTAATAAAGGTTAGAAAGTTCATTTGAACCTAGCTTTCTAATTCCAAGTCAAACATTGGTTGCAAGATGGTGTAACTTTATAAATCAATTTAATTCCCTGTATTTCTAATCCTGCATGGTAGTTTTAAGTTTCCCAATGTTAGTAAGAGCCATCCTTTATTACAGAAATTAGAAAGCAGTACAGAGACAGTACACAACTACTGTATGCCTTTCACATAATCTCTCCTAGAGATTTGCCAGTTAAAAATCAAATGGTCAAGGTATCATTGCTTGCCTAGAGTGCAAGTGATCTCCAAACGCAAACTCTATCTAATAGGCATTTTGAATGCTCTCTGTCAAGCAATCTTATTTTCCAGAACATAATTGCTTTGTTCAATCAAAGTGTCTCCAACTGCTGTGGATTGGAGACCTCATAATTTAGTTTCTATCAAAGCAATCCTGCCCCAAGTGGAGAAACTTGCCTCATTTAAATGATCAACAAAAATGATGATTTTACAGTTTTCAGGAAAACAACAGTCCCAAAAGCCCTTGTGCGTTTCCAGGGACCTTAACCAGAGGCTAACAGATTTATGGTCTCATTATTGCCTGAAGCAATAACTCCTCCAATAGGTAATTTTTATGCTGTGGAACCACAAAACATATGGGGATAAATGTTCTTGAATAAAGGAACTGACTGTCAGGGTTTTCAAATACAGCCGTTACTAAAACAATAGATTTTCAGAAAGAAATGAGTTTCTTTTCTCCTTAGTTTCTCACCCACGTTCCACCATTAACCTCATCAGAAACACTTGTCTTTTTAAGTAGTGAAAAATGTCATATGAGGAATTAGGAAACATTAATACAAACCTGTGATACCAATACAATTATTATTTTAATAACAGTGTTATATAATTTTTGATTATAATATTATATATTATTTTAATAATAATATGTATAAATGCTAATAATCTATATTACTTCAGTTAATGATAATTCCCATCCAGTTGATGTCTTTCCTATTCCCAGTCTCAAACAAGATTCAATGGACCAGTGAAGAGAAGTTACAGTAAATGGGTTTTCTTTTATCAGTGGATATATTTAAACAGAGATTCGAATGGTCATAAGTGAGCATCGTTTTGGAATTTAAATAAATGGAAGATTTTAAAATGAATTCATGTATTAGATAGTGGATGGAACTATATATCAGAGAATGTTAATGACCCATGAAAACCAAGGAATAAAAAGATTTTAGGGGCCAATGAAAATAAAGGACATAAAACGAAGGAAACAATCCTTTGCCAAATGTTTGTTTCATGCTAGGCATCTTATCAGTTGCTTAAATTTTCCCCCAATGTATAAATAAGAAATCTGAGAGTTTAAATAGGAATAGGTCAGAATTGAGATTTGGAACAAAATCTACATAATTTTAAAGAATTTTTTGACAGTTTAAGCACAGTGTGTTTTCCAAGCAGTGAAACACATGGCTTTTCCCAGATGCTTCTATACGTTAGTTTCAAAGCCCTTATATCTTAATGACAAAAAGATGTTACTTGAAGGAGGTTTTCTGCAGTTTGTACTTTCCTTTTTGAAGTTTTTATTTAAATTTCAGTTAGTTAAAATACAGTGTAATACTAGTTTCAGGTGTAAAATATAATGATTCAATACTTCCATATAACACTCAGTGCTCATCACAGTGCAATCTTTAAGCTCCATCACCTATATAACCCATACCCCACCCACCTCCATTCTGGCAACCATCAGTTTGTTTTCCATAGTTGAGAGTCTGTTTCGTGGTTTGCCTCTCTCTCTCTTTTTTTGTCCTTTACTTGTTTGTTTCTTAAATTACACATACGAGTGAAATCATATGGTATTTGTCTCTCTCTAGCTTATGGACTTATTTTATTTAGCATAATACTCTCTACAGCCATCCCTGTCATTGCAAATGGGAAGGTTTCATTCTTCGTACATCTGAGTAATATTCCATTGTATATTTATTTCACTTGTTCATCCATTTATCGGTTGATGGACACTGGCTATTTCTACAATTTGGCTATCATATACAATGCTACTATAAACATCGGGTTGCATGTACCTGTTTGAATTGATATTTTTTGGTATACTTTGGGTAAATACCTAGTGGTACAACTGCTGGACCATTGGGTAGTTTTATTTTTAAGTTTTTGAGGAACCTCCATACTGTTTTCCAGAGTGGCTGAACCAGTTTGCATTCTCACTAACAGTGCAAGATGATTCCCTTATTCCAGATCTTTGCCAACACCTGTTGTTTCTTATGTTGTTGATTTTAGCCATTCTGACATGTATGAGGTGATATCTCATTGTAGTTTTTATTTGCATTTCTTGATCATGAGTGATGTTGAGCATCTTTTTATGTGAGTTGGCCGTCTGTACGTCTCCTCTGGAAAAAATGTTCATGTCTTCTGCCTATTTTTTATTTGGATTATTTGTTTTTGGGGTATTGAGTTTTATAAGTTATTTATATATTTTGGATACCAACCATTTATCAGATATGTCATCTGCAAACATCTTCTCCCATTTTGTCGGTTCTCTTTTAGTTTTCTTTCATTTCCTTTGCTTTTATTTTTATGATATACCAATAGTTTATTTTTGCTTTTGTTTCCCTTGTCTCAGAGACAAATCTGGAAAGAAGTTGCTGTGGCCAATGTCAAAGATACTGCTTGTATTCCATTCTGGGATTTTGATTGCTTTCTGTATCATAGTTAGGTCTTTAATCCATTTTGAATTTATTTTTGTATATGGTATAAGAAAGTGATCTAGTTTCATTCTTTTGCATGTGTCTCTCCAGTTTTCCCAACACCACTTGATGCAGATAATGTCTTTTTCCCATTAGATATTCTTTCCTGTTTTGGCAAAAATTAATGGTCCAAATAATTTTGGATTTATTTCTGATTTTTTTAATCTGTTCCATTGAGCTATGTATCTGTTTTTGTGCCGGTATCATACTATTTTAACCACTGCACATTTGGAAAATACCTTGAGGCCCAGAATTGTGATGCCTCCAGCTTTGCTTTTCTTTTGTAAAGTTGCTTTGGCTATTTGGAATCTTTTGTGGTTCAAAAAATTTTTAGGATTGTTAGCCTTTGCTCTGTGAAAAAAGCTCTTGGTATTTTGGTAGGAACTGCATTAAATGTGCATTCTGGTTTGGGTAGTATAGGCATTTTCACAGCATTTATTCTTCCAATCCATTAGAATGAAATGTCTTCCCATTTCTTTCTGCCATCTTCAATTTCTTTCATCAATGTTTTAAATTTTTCAGAGAACAGGTCTTTAACCTCTTTGGTTAGGTTTATTCTAATTTTCTTATTGTTTTTGGTACAATTGTAAATGAGATAGATTCTTTTATTGCTCTCTCTGATGTTTCATCATTTGTGTATAGAAACACAACATATTTCTGTACATTGATCACATTTACATCATGTGACTACTGAAATTATTTATCAGTTCTAGAAGTTTTTGGTGGAGTCTTTCATGTTTTCTATATAGAGTATCATGTCATGTGCAAGTAGTGAAAGAATTACTTCTTCCTTGATGATTTGTATGCCTTTTATTTCCTTTTGTTGTCTTATTTCTGTGGCTAGGATTTCTAGTACTATGTTAGATAACAGTGATGAGAGTGGACATCCTTATCTTGTTCCTGACAATAGGGGAAAATCTCTCAGTTTTTCCCCATTGAGGATGCTGTCACGGTGGGTTTTTCATAGATGGCCTTTATTATGTTGAGAAATGTTCTTTCTAATCCTACTTTGTTGATGGTTTTTATCATGAGTGGATATTGTACTTTGTCAAATGCTTTTTCTGCATCTATTGAAATGATTATATGGTTCTTTTCCTTTCTTTTATTAATGTGGTGTACTGTATGGATTGATTTGCAAATATTGAACCACTCTCGCAACCCAAAAATAAATCACACATGATCATGGTGAATGATTTTTTTAATGTATTCTTCGATTCAGTTTGCTAATATTTTATTGAGAATTTTTACATCTAGGTTCATCAGGGATATTGTCCTGTAATTGTTTTTGTTTTGTGTTGTCTCTATCTGGTTTTGGTATCACAGAAATGTTGGCCTCACAGAAGGAATTTGGAAGCTTTCCTTCCTCTTCCATTTTTTGTAATAGTTTGAGAAGAATAGGTATTAACTCTTCTTTAAATGTTTGTCAGAATTTGCCTGTGAGGCCATTTGTCCCTGGACTACTCTTTGTTGGAAGTTTTTTTGTTGTTGTTTTTGGGGTTTTTGTTTTGGTTTTTTTTATTACAGATTCAATTTCTTTGCAGGTTATCAATTTGTTTAAGTTTTCTAGTTCTTCATGTTTTAATTTTGGTAATTTATGTGTCTAGGAATTTATCCATTTCTTCTAGGTTACCCAATTTGGGGCATATAGTTTTTCATAATATTTTCTTGTATTTCTGTTGGTTGTTATTTATCCTCTCTCATGTGTGACTTTACTTATTTTGATGCTTTATCTTTTCTTTTTGATAAACCTGGTTAGAGGTTTATCAATGTTATTAATTTTTTCAAAGAACCATCTCCTTGTTTCATTGACCTATTGTATTGGGTTGTTTTTTGTTTCTATATAATTTATTTCTGCTCTTATCTTTATTATTTCCTCCTTCTGTTGACCTTACACTTCATTTGTTGTTCTTTTTATAGCTCCTTTAGGTGTAAGGTTAGGTTGTTTATTTGATATTTTTCTTGCTTCTTCAATAGGCCTGTATTGCTATATATGTTCCTCATAGGAGTGCTTTTGCTGCACCTCAAAGGTTTTGGACCATTATGATTTCATTTTTATTTGTTTATATGTTATTTTTTAAAAAATTATTCTTGAATTCTTGGTTGATCCATTGCTTAGTAGCCTGTTGTTTAACTTCAGTGTATTTGTGGTTTCCTGACTTTTCCTCATGATTGAATTCTAGTTTCACAGTGTCATGGTCTGATATTATGCATGGTATGACTTCATTCCTTTTGTCTTTGTTAAGGCTTGTTTTGTGGCCTAATATGTGACCAATTCTGCAGAATGTTCCATGTGCACTTGAAAAGAATATGTATTCTGGTGTTTTAGGACGGAAATATTCTGAATATATCCGTTAAGTCCATCTGATCCAGTGTGCCATTCAAAGACATTCTTTCCTTGTTTATTTTCACTTTAGATAATCTGTCCATTGATGTACTTGGGGCATTAAAGTCCCCTACTATTATTGTGTTATTATAAGTTAGTTTTTATGTTTGCTATTAATTTCTTTATATTTGAGTCTTCCCATGCTGGGTGCATAAATATTTACAGTTGTTATATCTTCTTGTTGGATTGTATTCTTTATGTTTATATAGTGCCCTCTTTGGATCTTGTTACAGTCTTTGTCTTAAAGTGTAGTTTGTCTGATATAAGCATTGCTACTCCAGCTTTCTTTTGAGATCCATTTGTATGATAAATGGTGCTCCACCTCCTCTTTCTATCTGCAAGTGTCTTTAGGTCTAAAGAGTCTTCTGTAGGCAGAATATATATGGGTCTTTTTTTTTTAAATCTATTCTGACATCCTATGTGTTTTGATTGGACAATTTAGTCCATTTACATTCAAAAAAATTATTGATAGATTTGATAGATATGTATTTATTGTCATTTTATTACTTGTTTTGTCATGGTTTCTGGAGATTTTCTCTGATTCTTTCTTGTCTTTCACTTTTGCTCTCTCTTTTCTGCTCAGAGTCCGCTTTAGTATTTCTTGCAGCGGTAGTTTAGTGGTCATGAACCTCTTTAGTTTTTCTTTGTCTGTGAAAATCTTTCTCTCTCCTTCTGTTCTGAATGATATCCTTGCTGGATATAGTATTATTGAATGCAAATTTTTTCCATTCAACACTTTTGAATATATCATGCCACTTTCTTCTGCCATGTCAAGTTTCTGTTAAGAAATCTTCAGTTAGCCTTATGGGGTTTCCCTTGTAAGTTAAGGACGGTTAAGGACTGTCTTGCTGCTTTTAAGATTTTTTCTTTATTACTACATTTTGGAAATTTAAATATAGTATGTGTTGGTTTTGGCTTGCTTTTGTTAATTTTGATGGGAATTCTCTGTGCCTCATGTATCTGGATGTCTGTTTCCTTACTCAGATTAGGGAAGTTTTCAGCTATTATTTCTTCAAATGAATTTTCTATCCCCTTTCTCTGTCTTCTTCTGGGACTCCTATAATATAAATGTTATTACATTTGATGGAGTCACATTTCCCTAAACCTATTCTCATGTTGTGTCACCCTTTCTCTCTTTTGTTCAGCTTCATTATGTCAATTATTTTGTCTTCTAGGTCACTAGTTTATTCCTCTGCTTCTTCCAGCCTGCTATTCACAGCATCAAGCCTGTTTCCAATCTCATTTATTACACTCTTCATCTCTGATTCTTTTTTTATCTCTTTTATCTCTGTAACAGGGGCCTCCCTGATGTTTTCTGTTCTTTTCTCAAGCCCAGTGAGTTGACTGTTGCTTTGAATTCTCCATCAGGGAATGGATAAAGAAATTGTGGTTTATATACACAATGGAGTACTACGTGGCAATGAGAAAGAATGAAATATGGCCCTTTGTAGCAACATGGATGGAACTGGAGAGTGTTATGCTAAGTGAAATAAGCCATACAGAGAAAGACAGATACCATACGGTTTCACTCTTATGTGGATCCTGAGAAACTTAACAGAAACCCATGGGGGAGGGGAAGGAGAATAAAAAAAGAGGTTAGAGTAGAAGAGAGCCAAATCATAAGAGACTCTTAAAAACTGAGAACAGGGGTGCCTGGGTGGCTCAGTTGGTTAAGCAGCCGACTTCAGCTCAGGTCATGATCTCGCGGTCCGTGAGTTCGAGCCCCGCGTCGGGCTCTGTGCTGACAGCTCAGAGCCTGGAGCCTGTTTCAGATTCTGTGTCTCCCTCTCTCTGACCCTCCCCTGTTCATGCTCTGTCTCTTCCTGTCTCAAAAATAAATAAAAACCGTTAAAAAAAATAAAAAAAAATGAGAACAAACTGAGGGTTGATGGGGGGTGGGAGGGAGGGGAGGGTGGGCGATGGGTATTGAGGAGGGCACCTTTTGGGATGAGCACTGGGTGTTGTATAGAAACCAATTTGACAATAAACTTCATATATTGGAAAAAAAATAAATTCTCCATCAGGGATGTTACTTTTATATGTTTTGTGTTGATCTCTGTGGCCTTATCTTGTTCTTTCGTTTAGGATAAATTCCTCTATCTTCACATTTTGTCTAAGTCTCTGCCTTCTGTGTGTCAGAAATGCCAATTATGTCTCATGTTCCTGAAAGTAAAGGCCTTATGAAGATGAGATCCCAGGTCATGACATTTCAGGGAGTGTCTCTGGTGTGTGCTGCATGTGCTCTGCTATTGTGTTCTGGCTGCTCTATCCTTCAGGCCAGTTGTCTGCAGAGGCTCTCCTTGCCTGCTGTGGGAAGTGTTTGATCCTTGTCCTGACTGTGGGAAGTTTTAACCAGGTGTGCTCCCATCTGCTTGTGAAATGAGACCTAACACAATCTCCACCAGAACTGAAGCCCTATAGAACCAGACATGGGGGCAGGGTTTTGTACTGGTCTTGGGGAGAGGACTGCCACACTGGGAATGAAGCAAGCTTGACTGAGAAGGGTAGTTCTGCCAGAGCACAGGGGTGTGGGGCTTGGTGTAAGTAACTTAGGCAGCCAATGTTGGTGCTGTGCTGCTTTCCTCTACTAGCTCTGTGTTTACGCTCAGGTGCAGGGGAGAGAAATGCCTCAGCCAGCTTCTTTGTTTCCAGGGAGCTGTCTCCATGAGAGCTATCTCTCAAGGAAGTGCTCCAAGAAGAGGGAATAATCACTCCACATACTCACTGTATGCCCTAGGCATTCTTCAGATCTCTGTTTCCATGTCGTCTGCCCCAGGTTGTTTGTCTGTCTTCTCTCCAGAAGCAGAGCAATACTGTCCTGGGTCTATCCTAGCCATGCTTGATGACCTTTTAACACACACACACACACACACACGCACACACACATATATATATATATTCTTTTTTTTTTTTAATTTAATTTACTTATTTTGAGAGAGACAGAGAGTGTGAGTAGGGAGGGGCAGAGAGAGAGGAAGAAAGGGAGAATCCCAAGCAGGCTTCTCAGTCAGTGTGCAGAGTCTACTGCACTTTGCCTACATTTTATTTTAATAAGAAAAAGTGAATGTATGACTTAGTTGACAAACAAAACCAAAAATATCCATAAATTCACTTTAGCTTACACTATGCAATTGTCAATATCTAAAAGTAGTTTTCCCAACTCTGCTTCCTTGCAATCCCTCTCTACCCCATCACCTACATCATCACAACAAGACTTAATTACAATGTTAGCTCTTCCAAAAATGGAATCTTAAACCAATCATGAATCACCTGACCAGCATTAGTTAGGTTATCTGACTGATAAACTCCTGTCATGCCCTGTAAGGAAAGTAACTTTGCAATAACCAATTTGTTTCTCACATAATGCAACCCCCTTGTTCTTGTTCCTTTCTACTTATACAATCTCTTGCCTATATAGTTCTTTGGAGATCTTTTCTATCTATTAGATTAGATGCTCCCAATAATGAATTGCTGAATAAAGCCAATAAGATCTTTAAAATTTACTCAGTTGAACTTTGTTTTTTAATGGAAGCAATCTTCTCTGTTCACTACAATATCCCCAACACCTAAAATAGTACCACACACAGTATTACCCCAATGAGTATTGGCTGAATTGGAGAAAGTCTTACCATAACAGCAATTAATAAAGATTTTCCATGTAAAACATGAGTCTAGAAAAGAGTCAGTACTTCACAGTGGAACAAAAGCCTGTTTGAAGCCAGATGACTCACTCAGAATCTATAAATCCATTCCCTTATTTAATCTTTACAACTTCAGTGTAAGGTGGACAGATGTCATTATGAGTTTATGGAAGACAATAAGACACCTAGAGAATTAGAGTAAATTTCACAAAAATACATAAGAGGCAGAGATTAAACTAAGACTCTTATCTTGAATTTTAGGGATAGAATGCCATTTTATTTTATTGTTTTCTACACTTAACAAAACAAAGTTGCATGGGAAGGAGACTAAAAATACAACAAGCAGATGTACTAACAAAAAAAATTATAAAGGATATCATGAAAGTAGTCAAACTATACTGAAGAGCACACTTTAGGGAATATTAAAAGTGGGAAAATGTGAGAATGAGTAGCAAAGTAGTAATGGCTAATAAGGGACTGCATATGTTGTGTATATAGGGATAGAGTAATAAAATTTGATATTATATATGTATGAATTGACTGGCTGAGTGATTGCCAGTGGGAGTTTTTGAGTTGGAAATCTTGGCATCTGTCTTACCTTGTACCTTTATAGGATAAATTCAATCTGCTAAATAATAAGAACTGAACCAATCATCCTTTTTTTCTTTATTAAATTTGGTATGTTGTGGTATTGTATGTATGTGTGTACACATGTACAAAAAGCACTGATAGATTGTTTGGGGTTTTGTATATTCAACCTATAAATTCCCAAATGGAGGCATACTTGTGAAAGTCCTCAATACACTACTTAACAAAAAAGGTTAATGATCAAATAAAATATAAAGAGAATGGAAAACAAAAATTGAGTACAATTAAGAAATTAAATAAAAAATAGGAAAACTAGAGAATTATTTACAATAAAGAGAAAAATAATGTCTTCTAGTATTTTCAACATATACACATATATTAGGTATCATATGTATATGTTCACATATATATGTACATATATGCATATACATACATATGCACGTGTATATATACATACACATATACACCTATACATTGAATACACACACACACCCATATACATATACACATACATAAAAGAAAGAGGGACCTACAACTTGGCCAGGCAATATGCTATGGTAAGTAAGCTATGTTGAGATAAACCACCTTAAGATACTACAGATTCCTAATGGGAAATTGGTTTGTAAAATTAGAAATAAAATAAAGCATTTATGTTTCCATGACAGAAGACTATACAAAAAGAGCAGGGGCACAAAAGCAGAAGGAATTTATTTTGTCTGATTTGCCAATATATAAATAGCCAGTTAGAACAATCATTATCACAGCTTGGAAGAGGAGGACAGTTATATCGTTTTCTCCTTTATTTTATTAATTCTTGTTCTTTGTTGTTTTTGAATGCCCGTAAGACTACATATTTATGTTTTCCAGTTTAATTAAGGTACAATTCACATCAATAAAATTCAATGCTTTTAAGTGTATAATTCATTGAGTTTTGACATAAGAGTACAGTAGTGGTATACAACGCAAACAAGATACAGAACATTTCTATTGTCACCCAAATTACCTCCTGCCCCCCCTTTTTATTGCCATATAAATGACATATAATAGTATATTAGTTTCAGGTGTGCAGCATAATAATTCAATAGGACAAATATTCTTTGATAGTGTATATTTACAAAATATATTTGAATATGGTCCAGGTCAGAGTTTATTAGCTTTGTGCCAGGCACAGAATGTTGTGTTCTCCTGCAGAGCAATTCAAGCAACAGAGTTCCCAAACCTGTGGTTCCAGTAACTTTCTGGAGGCACAAATCAAATTACAATGCTGATAGGGTCTATGAGAAAGCTAACTGCTAAAAATTAACTCCAAAATACACACACACACACACACACACACACACACACACACACACACATTTGATATGGCATCACTATAATCTAATTATTTTAATAGACGCTAAACCAATTATACATAATTACTTACAACCTTGAGGTTAAAAATATTGATGCAAAAACTCTGCAGCTGTATAAATGCACTAGTATAATGTTTTAATTATATCCAAACATCCATTTAAATTAGAAAATTTCATTTAATCCATAAAGTGGTTACTTTGGTTTTGAGCCCAAATCATATGATCCTATTTATTAAAAAAAATTTTTAAAACAAGAGCAATTATTGACACAATAAGGTTGTAATTGAAAACCACTCCAATGTATTCAAATTTATTCAAATTCAATTTCATCATTTCAATGGAGGAAAGAGTCAAGCTGGTTGTCTGACACCATTGAGAAAAACAAAAATAAAACCTTGTTGATTGACAGAATTATTTCTGAGGTAAAAACAGCTATATTTTGGTGAAAATATTTAAAGGTTCTGATTTTCCTATTTAATAGCTAATTTAGCATGTAAGAAGAGCATAAACTATGTTAAACATCCAGGTTCAAAGTCAGCCTAATGAATATACTAGTCTTTCCTGAAAATATGAACATTTATCTGATAATCCCAGCATTTGACAACTGACTGAAAGATAAAGATCTTGCACTCTATAATGTGAAGCACTTCATACTATATATTGTAATAACTTGGTTTTGTCATGTGTCAATGTCTGGAGTGAGGCATACCACCTCCAAATTATTTCCTTCAAATGTGCTGAGCCTTGATTTCCTCACCCAAATGATCAGGCATTCCAGAAACTTTACCACAAATCTCCTAGGGACTTAGCACCTGTTTGATTCACCTTTTCCAGGGAGATTGAACCAGGAAGGTACAGGGAATTCCAGAATGTACTCTTTGCCTTCCAGCTTTGTGCTCTTTTCTGGTATTTCAAAGACCCTTCCTTTCCCTGGCCCCAAGTTGAGAATGACTCCAAAACTTGAAAACAGGGTTTAACAGAAGACTGGAATCAGTGCCAAAAAAATAACATATTCAAAATCTTATTCTTGTGTAAGGTGATATTATATTATTGTTTGAAATATAATGCTACTTCTTCTCTTCTCCTTTCATTTCTGTCACAAAGTATAAGATTAGAAGACAGGTTCCATATGAAATAATAATTCTAGGTTTATTGTAAAACGGGGCCAGTCTAGACTATCTAAATTATGAGAACAACAAAAGTGTAGTGAGAAATAAGAAATATTTCTAAGAAATATAAGTGAAAGAAAAATATTAAAAAACGTATTTTTGCCTCAAAAAAAGTCTCCCAATTTTAATAAAGTATGAAATTTTCAACTCAAATATACATGAAGCTATCATAAAATATACCAGAATATGCTGAAACCTCCTTTGCCTCAACTCCTAAGCACCTCCTGTTTTCTATACCTAGCATAAACATTTAATTTATCTAACTAGGATATTTTATAAATAAGAAGTGTGATAAAGTTTTATATTTTATTCATAAGCTATTTTCACAACTATTTTTTCTAAAGAATAAAAAGAATATATTCATAATTAAAGAAAAATATATTTTTATAAACTACTTTATATTGATTATCTAAATAAATATCACATATGAATAATTATTTTGAAATAGATTCATATAACTTAATCATTATCTTAGACCTGTTTTTATTATGCAATAGATATTCACTATGGAACATCCTCCAGGGTAGATCATATGTTAGGCCACAGAATAGATAGCTCTTAATAAATTTAAGAACACTGAAATCATATCACACATCTTTTCTGACCACAGTGGTATGAAACTAGAAGTAAATTACAAGAAAACAACTGGAAGACTCATAAAACATGTGAGGCCAAACAACATGCTACTGAGCAAGCAATGGATCAATAAAGAAATCAAAGAGGAACTCAAAAAATATGTGGAGAAAAAAATGAATATGAAAACACAACATTCCAAAATCTATGGGGCACAGCAAAAGCACTTCTAAGAGGGAAATTTATAGCAATACTGGTCTACTTTAAAAAACAAGAAAAATCTCAAATAAACAGTATAACCTTACACCTAAAGCAACTAGGGGGAAAAAAGACCAAACAAATCTAGAGTTAGTAGATAGAAATAATAGACCAGAGTGGAAAATGAATTGAAAATAAAGAAAAAGGAAAGAGAAGAAAAGAAAAAAAAAAAAAGAAAACCAAGAGCTGTCTCATTGAAAAGATAAACAAAATTCATAAACCTTTAGCCAGACTCATCAGGATAAAAAGGCAGAAGTACTAAATAAGTAAAATCAGAATTGAAATAGAAGAAGTAACAATTGACACCACAGAAATACAAAGGATTATAAGAAACTACTATGAAAAATGACATGACAATAAATCAGACAACCTAGAAGAAATGGATAAATTCCTAGAAATATACAATCTTCCAAAAGTGAACCAGGGGAAAAAAAAAAAACAAAAACTCAACAGACCTATTACTACGGATGAAACTGAATCAAAAATCAAATACTCCCAAAAAATAAAAGTCTAGGACCAAATGGATTCACAGGTAAATTCTACCAAACATTAGAAAAAACAGCTTATACCTATTCTCCTCAAACCACTCCAAAAAATAAAGAGGAATGAAATTTTCCAAATATATCCTATGAGGCCAGCATTACCCAGATACCAAAACCAGGCAAAGATACTACAGAAAAGAAAAGAAAAGAAAAAAGAAAAGAAAAGAAAAGAAGAGGAGAGGAGAGGAGAGGAGAGGAGAGAAGAGAAAAGAAAAGAAAAGAAAAGAAAAGAAAAGAAAAGAAAAGAAAAGAAGAGAAAAGAAAACTACAGGCCAGTATCTCTGATGAACAAAGAGGCAAAAATTCTCAACAAAATAACAGCAACCTGCATTCAACAATACATTTAAAGTATAATTCGTCATGATGAAGTGGGATTTATTCCAGGGATGCAAGGATGGTTCAATATCCACAAATCAATCAATGCAATACACAACATTAACAAATGAAGGACAAAAATCATATGATAGTCTCAACAGATGCAGAAAAGGCATGTGACAAAATCCAACATCCATTAATCATAAAAACTCTCAATAAAGGTTTCAAACAAAACAGTCTTACTAATTGAAATTGTGTCATAAATTCCCTGGAACTTTCTTTAACATTGCGTCTTATGGTTATAATCTTTAAACTTATTTATATTAATATTTACATTAAATAATATGCATTTATATTGATATATTTATATATTCATATAAAATAAATATAACAATTGAGAAATAGTGTTCCATGGATATTGAGTCATATAGTCAATTTAAAGCAAGTTCTCTTAAATAGATGTACTAATTTTAAAATTTTGCTAATTGACATGTGTAAATATAGCAGTTCAAATATATTCACAGCTATTGTCTTTTTGCATTAATTTAAAAACTCTTTGTATAATTATATTTATCAGAAAACAGTCATCATATACAGATTTTTTGTTTATAATTGTTTTTAATGTTTTGCCAAATTTAAAGACTATTAGATTGTAGACTTTTTCATCTTTTTTCCATTCTGGTCAACAGTATAAACATATACAATAAAATAGGATATCCAATTATTTTTTAAAAAAATCTTCTTTCCCTCAAATTTATATATCCCAAGATTCATAATAAAATTATCATTGTAGACTTATAATTTTTTAACAACTAGTTCAAACTTTTCAGTTCCTTCCTTGCTCTAAGACAGATCAACTTCATGTTCTTCCCTTTGCAATCTTTATCTTTAATAAATGCAATTTGCCAAAAGCTTCCAAAGCTAAAGCTTTGGGGTCTCCATTCATTGAATATTTAATTAAAGATCCTCAACCAACTTTGTTCAAAATACAAACAAAACTAATTATTTGTATTTATTGGTAAAAAGCAGCAAAGATATATTTTATACATTCTCCCTATATTTGAGCTCCCCCCCCCCCCCCCCCCCCCGGGTCAACATCAGTTTTGTCATTAAAATTGTGAGATTTCAGTTTGGTTATAAACATGTTTTAAACTTGACATCCCCTGTTTACACTTTTTGTAAATATGACAGCTGAATTAGATAAATTAGTGAATTATTTGTGCAGCAACACCAATTGTGAGCTCATATCTTTTCCTTACTTTTCTTTATATAAAAATTTAGTGACCCACAGAATCTAGTCTCAGATTTTCTAATTTAGTAGTTCAACAATACTCAAATGAGTTTCTATATGAACATAACTACAAAAACAAATAATTTTACCTTCAGGTTTAATTGTTCAAACAAAATTAGAAAAAATTCAAAATAATACCAGGTATTCTACTTTTAATGGAATGAACTTTGAAAACTTTATGTTAATTCTACAATTAGATGAAAATTTGAGCCACTACTAAAAACAAATTAATTTATTTTCTATTTGAAGCTTTGAATGTGACTGATATAAAACTGACCTTATTTTTACCTATATGTGAGGTTCTTCTGTAAATAGAACCAATATATTACCAGCTACTTCTGCACTTTATATATATCTGTAAGAATCTTGGAAACAAAAGTAAGCAAAGCTAAAATAACAAAACAATCATCTAAGGTCACTGAAAGCCATACTTCAGACACTGATATATGTGGTACTTTTTGCTGCTGCCTGTATTAAATTGATGTATTCAAGCTTAATCTTCTAAAATAAAAACAAACTGCTAAAGATGTTAATGCTTTGTTAGCAGTGATGTATCTTCTGGCTCTCATGTGGTTGTTGATACTACATCAAGCCCCATGGCAGATATTCAGAACCCCAAAATACTTTAAGTCATACTTCATTATCAGCTTTCTTGAGAAATGAAGGACTCTGTAAAATCTTAAACATGTTATTTTGTGCTTTTTAAAAGCTCATTACAACTAAAACAACTTAATTTAAAATATAACTGTATTACCAAATAAGAAAATAGTTATCGATTATATGCTGTTCAATAAATGACAAAAACACTGCAACAAGAACATCTAGATAAACCCCTATTCTCTTGATGGCAGCACTCAGACTCCATTTTCTGCACATATTTAACATTTATTAACCTGCATTTCCCCACGTTTCTCACTTAAGCTACCAACTGGCAGCCTGGCAGCCTTGTGACTTTGACAATCCATAGCCCAAGCCATTATTACATGTTCAACAATGGTAATACTATCAAATGCCACTAACTGAGACCAGAAGGACTTAGCTGGCTCTGGCGGCTACCTTCTCAGTATGCATCATTTTTTATCACCCTTAGCTCTGCATACTATCCTCTACAGTTACCCTGTGTCTGAAAAAAGTCAGGAAAAGAAAGAGGTTATTTTGAGTCATCTTTTAAATTTAATCCTGTGTTGGGGTGAGAATTCTGTATTCTGCCCATGCATCTCTTACATCATTATATGAGATCATGACAGAATCCTGAACTCTCAAGTGGAAGACTACCAAATTCATCCTGGGTCATCTTAATGCAGTCATTATGTGACACCTTATTGAAATAAATTAAGGATCAGAGAAAGATGTTAAGCTGAACAGATATCCAATAACAGGTATAAAATGGGCCTGTCTCATGTAACTAGGACTTTTATTACTCTACCTGAACAACAGTTTTAAGCCCTAAGTGTTTATAATGTTTTTATGTATGTTAGGCCCTATATTAACCAGAATTTATTTTTCTAAGAGGTTTTAAAGGCAGTTTGGCATACAGATAATAGCATAGGCTCCACAGTCAGATGCTTGCATCCATATTCCAGCTCCACAACCTTCTATCTGGGTAACCTAGGACAAGTTATTTCAAACACTCTCTGCTCCATTAACCACATCTATATTCAGGGAGTATTGACCTTAAGCTTTGTTATGAGGATTGAATGAAATACACAAAGTACTTAAAATAGTACCTAAATATTCCATCTACCCGTACTTTGTTGAAGGTTTTTTTATCAAGACTGGATACTGTATTTTATCAATGCTTTTCTGCATCTATCGCCAGGATCATATGGTCCTTATCCTTTCTTTTATCAATGTCATGTATCGTGTTGATTGGTTGGCAATTATTGAACCAGCCCTGCAGCTCAGGAATAAATCCCACTTGATCACGGTGAATAACTCTTTTTATGTATTGTTCAGTTTGATTTGCTGGTATCTTGTTGAGAACTTTTCCATCTGTGTTCATAAGGGATATTAGCCTATAATTCTCCTTTTTAGTGGGGTCTTGGTCGGTTTTGGAATCAAGGTAATGCTGAATTTATAGAATGAATTTGGAAGTTTTCCTTCCATTTCTATTTTTTGGAACAGTTTGAGAACAATTAACTCTTCTTTAAATGTCTGGTATAATTCTCCTGGGACACCATCTGGCCCAGAACTCTTGTTTGTTAAGAGATTTTTGCTTACCTCAACATCATAAAGCACATATACAAAACCAAAGCTAACATTATCCTCAAAGAGGAAAACCTGACAGCTTTTCCCCTATGGTCAGGAACAAGACAAGGATGTCCACTCTCACCATTACTACTTAACATAGTCCTGGAAGTCTTAGCCTCAGTGATCTAACAACAAAAAGAAATAAAGGGCATATAAATCAGCAAGAAAGAAGTCAAACTTTTACTATTTGCAGGTGACATGATACTCTATGTAGAAAATCCAAAAGGCCCCACCAGAAAGTTGTTAGAATGCATACATGATTCAGCAAAGCCACAGGATATAAAATCAACGTGCAGAAATCTGTTGCATTTCTTTATACCAATAACAAAGCAGCAGAAAAAGAAATCAAGGAATTGATCCCACTTGCAATGCACCAAAAACAGTAAGATAACCAGGAATAAATCTAACTAAAAAAAGATTTGTACTCTGAAAACTATAAAACACTGATGAAAGAAACTGAAGATGACACAAAGAAATGGAAAGGCATCCCATGCTCATGAATTGGAAGAACAAACATGCTTAAAATATCTATACTACCAAAAGCAATTTACACATTTAATTCAGTCCCTACCAAAATACCACCAGTATTTTTTGCATAGCTAGAACAAACAATCCTAAAATTTATATGGAACCATAAAAGACCGTGAATAGCCAAAGCAATCCTGAAAAAATAAAACAAAATTAGAGGCATCATGATTCTGGAACTTAAGCTATACTGCAAAGCTAAAGTAATCAAGACAGAATGGTAGCACAAAAACAGACATATAGATCAGTGGAACAGAGTAGAAAAACCAGAAATGGGCCCACAACCATATGGTTAACTCATCTTTGACAAAGCAGGAAAGAATATCCAATGGAAAAAAGACAGTCTCTTCAAAAAATGGTGTTGGGAAAACTGGGCAGCAACATACAGAAGAACGAAACTGGACTACTTTCTTATACCACACACAAAAATATGTTCAAAATGGATGAAAGACCTAAATGTGAGACAGGAAACTATCAAATCCTAGAGGAAGGAGAACACAGACAGCAATCTCTTTAACATCAGCCATAGCAATTTCTTACTAGACATGTTGCTGAAGGCAAGGGATACATGAACTATTGGGACCCTATCAAGATAAAAAGCTTCCACAAAGCAAAGGAAACAATCAACAAAACTAAAAGGTAGCCTACAGAATGCCAGAAGATACTTGCAAATGACATATCATACAAAGGGTTAGTATACAAAATCTATAAATAAGTATCAAACTCAACACCCAAAAAACAAACAACCCAATAAGAAATGGGCAGAAAACATAAATAGACACTTTACAAAGAAGACATCAGGTGGCTAACAGACACATGATAAAGATGCTCAACAGCACTCATCATCAGGGAAATACAAATCAAAACCACGATACCACCTCACACCTATCAGAATGGCTAAAATTAACAACACAAGAAACAACAGATGTTAGTGAAGCTACGGAGAAAGAGGAACTCTCTTGCATTGTTGGTGGGAATGAAAACTGGTGCAGACACTCTAGAGAACAGTATGGGGTTTCCTCAAAAAATTAAAAATAGAAATAACCTATGAATCAGCAATTGCACTATTAGTATTTACCCAAAAGGATACAAAAGTACAGATTCAAAGGGGTACATGCACCCCAATGTTTATAGCAGCATTATCAACAATAGCAAAACTATGGAGGAAGCCCAACTGTCCATCAGTTGATGAATGGATAAAGAAGATGTGGGGTGTGTGTGTGTGTGTGTGTGTGTGTGTGTGTGTATAAACAAACAATGGAACATTACTCGGCCATCGAAAAGAATGAAATCTTGCCATTTGCAAAGAATGTAGTACACTAAGGGAAATAAGTCAATCAGAGA
The DNA here is from genome assembly GCF_023721935.1 of Panthera uncia. Lineage (NCBI taxonomy): Eukaryota > Metazoa > Chordata > Mammalia > Carnivora > Felidae > Panthera > Panthera uncia. The sequence goes on from NC_064808.1 coordinate 62,360,960, forward strand.
AATACAAATACCATATCATTTCACTCATATGTAGAATTTAAGAAACAAAATAGTTGTGCTTATGGGAAGTGGAGGGGGAAGAGAAGAGAGAGAAACAAACCAGGAAAGATACTTAATGACAGAGAACAAAGTGAGGATTGATGGAGGAAGCTGGGTGGGAGATGGGCTAGGTAAGTAATGGATATTAAGGAGGACACTTGTGATCAGTGCTGGGTATTGTATGTAAGTGATAAATTACTGAATTCTGCTGAAACCAATATTGCCTTGTATGTTAACTAAAAAAAATTTTTAAATAGTGCTTACTAAGTAGTAAGCACTCAAAAAAATGTTAGCTATTATCACTATTACCATACTATATTGAAATGGTCAGTTCAGATTGAAATTCTCCACTAAATCATAAGCACCTCAAGATAGAGTTTATCTTACTAACTTTTGCTGCGATAACATCCAGCTGGGGTAAATGCATAGGGGGCATTTAACAAATATGTGTTGAATAAATTTGAATAATCATGTGCTATTTCTCTTGCAGCACTTAACCTATTGAGTAATAGCTGATTGTTTAATTTTTTGAACCCCATTACACAGTGAGCATCATGTGAAAGTATTCATGTTCAATTTATCATATATATCTGTGTTTTAAATGTATCAGGGCCTCAATTAATGTTTAGTGAGAGATGAAACAGTTTTAGTTCACCACCTCCTAGTTGAATGACATTTGGAAAGTAATTTTTTTGAATCTCAGTTTCTTCATGTCTTCACATTCAAAACATTAGTTCTGTGAGCGATGGTTTGGAATGGAGAGAGAAGGGAGGAAAAAGAACTGCTCTGGTCTGTTTTAATAGAGTAGGGCAGCATTTCCTAAGTGTACTCCACAGACCAGTGACTCCTCTACATGAAGCCACTGGCTTTCTACAATAATGAAAAGCTGTTTAGAGATACTGTTCAAAGATACTTGTCCCTGACATTGCTTTATTCCCTGGAGGGAAGTGTGATCTTGTTGATACCTAGATTGTTTATAAGCCAGAACAGATTTAGAACTTATACAATCCATTTAGATATTTCCTATGCAGTTTCTGTTTAGACAGATACCCACAGAAACATACATACACATATGCACACATTTATATTCTTATAAATAATTATAATACATTTAGAAAAATAATACAGGTAATTGGTGAATAAGTATTTCATATTCTTCCTTTTAAATATACCTCCAGTTACACATCTCCATACTTCATTCCAGCGTTTTATTTTTCTTAACACATTAAGGAATTTAAATATTTTATTTTAATGGTGGTATAGTATTCCAATCCTGCAATTAATATTTTGAGCAAAATGCTCCTAGATATGTCACATTATTTCCCTGGGGTATGTTTCAGTGAGGGAATTGCTGAGAACAAAATGTTTGAAAATATTTTGGCTTCTGATGCATGTAATTTTGTGACTTTATGTGAAGATAGAAGGGTACAAGTCCTGAAAAGTACTTGCAGAGGAAGTCAACTTGGAACATTCATAGCCACAAAACTTGTCATGTAGTGTTACTATATTAATTAATACCATTATATATATATATATATGTATATAATTAATACCATTATATATATATACATACCATACATATATAAATACCATTATATATATAATGTGCTACACATTAGTTATTATATAATAGTTATTATTAATGTAGTAACACTATGTTCTTAACATGTACTAGCAACACTTTTATACATTTTATACTTATTATCTTAATGAAACGCTGAGGTAATTACTATTCTTATTCTCATTTTAAAGATTAGAATTTCAGGCACAGAGATGTTAAGTCATTTACTCAAAGTCACTCAGCTAGTCAGGGGTCAAGTTCAGATACAAATCCAGGCTGTTAAACTCTAGAACTCTCTTTCTTTCTTTTGTTTTGTTGTTGTTGTTGTTTGCTTGTTTTTGAAGATTTACTTATTTAAGTAATCTCCATACCCAACATGGAGCTCAAACTCACAATCCTGAGATCAAGAGTTACATGCTCTACCAAATGAGCCAGCCAGGGGGCCCCCGTTACAACTATTTTTTTAAATATAATTTATTGTCAAGTTAGCTAACATACAGTGTATATAGTGTGCTCTTGATTTCGAGGTTAGATTCCCATGATTCATTGCTTATATACAATACCCAGTGCTCATCCCAACAAGTGCCCTTCTCAATGCCCATCACCTTTTTCCCTTCTCCCTCGGCACCCCCATCAACCCTCAGTTTGATTTCTGTATTTAAGAGTCTCTTATGGTTTGCTTCCCTCTCTGTTTGAAACTATTTTTCCCCCTCCCTTCTCCCAGGTCTTCTGTTTAAGTTTCTCAAGTTCCACATATGAGTGAAAACATATGATCTCTGTCTTTCTCTGACTGACTTATTTCACTTAGCCGAATACCCTCCAGTTTCATCCATGTTGTTGCAAATGGCAGGATAATTCTTTCTCAAAGCCAAGTAGTATTCCATTGTATATATAAACCACATCTTCTTTTTTTTTTTTAATTTTTTTTTTAACGTTTATTTATTTTTGAGACAGAGAGAGACAGAGCATGAATGGGGAAGGGTCACAGAAAGAGGGAGACACAGAATCTGAAACAGGCTCCAGGCTCTGAGCTGTCAGCACAGAGCCCGACGCGGGGCTCAAATTCACAGACCGCGAGATCATGACCTGAGCCGAAGTCGGACGCTTAACGACCGAGACACCCAGGTGCCCCAAACCACATCTTCTTTATCCATTCATCAGTTGATGGATATTTGGGCTCTTTCCATAATTTGGCTATTGTTGAAAGCACTGCTATAAACATTGGGATACAAGTGCCCCTATGAATGAGCACTCTTGTATCCTTTGGATAAATTCCTAGTATTGCTATTTCTGGGTAATAGGGTACTTCTATTTTTAACTTTTTGAGGTACCTCCACACTGTTTTCCAGTGCACCAGTTTATTTCCCACCAACAGTGCAAGAGGGTTCCTGTTTCTCCACATCCTCGCCAATATCTCTTGTTTCCAGAGTTGTTAATTTTAGCCACTCTGACTGGCATGAGGTGGTACCTCAATGTGGTTTTGATTTGTACTTCCTTGATAATGAGTGATGTTGAGCATCTTATCGTAAGTCTGTTGGCTATCTGGATGTCTTCTTTGGAAAAGTGTCTATTCATGTCTTCTGCCCTTTTCTTCACCGGATTATTTGTTTTTCAGGTGTTGAGTTTGGTAAGTTCTTTATAGATTTTGGATCCTAACCCTTTATCTGATATGTCATTTTCAAATATCTTCTCCCATTCTATCAGTTGCCTTTTAATTTTGTTGACAGATTCCTTTGCTTTGCAGTACAGAAACTTTTTATCTTGATGAGGTCCCAATAGTTCATTTTTGCTTTTATTCCCCTTGCCTTTGGAAATGTGTTGAGCAAGAAATTGCTGCGGCTGAGGTCAAAGAGGTTGATGCCTGTTTTCTCCTCTAAGGTTTTGATGGTTTCCTGTCTCACACTTAGGCCTTTCATCCATTTTGAGTTTATTTTTGTGTATGGTGTAAAAAGTGGTCCAGTTTCATTCTTGTGCATGTTGCCATCCAGTTCTGCCAGCACCATTTGTTAAAGAGACTGTCTTTCTTCCATTGGCCACTCTTTCCTGCTATGTCAAAGATTAGTTGGCCATACATTTGTGGGTCCAATTCTGGGTTCTCTATTCTATTCCATTGGTCTATGTATCTGTTTTTGTGCCAGTACGATACTGTCTTGGTGATTACAGCTTTGTAGTGGAGGCTAAAGTCAGGGATTGTAATGCCTCCTGCTTTGGTTTTATTTTTCAACATTTCTTTGGCTATTCGGGGACTTTGATGGGGTTCAAATTTTAGGATTGTTTGTTCTAGCTTCAGAACCCTCTTTCTAAATCATTGCTCATTAGCAATTAACAGAAAAATATATACGAATGCACAGTTCAACCAATATGCAGGTACCTATAATACATTTCTGGATTTAATCATCTACTTTGCCTTACCAGAATATCGAAGAAACTCAGAATTGATGGGGATAGTTCTTAAATGCCTTTGTCTATTTTTTCTTTTGGTCATTTATTCCAAATACCCACTCTCCACTCTGCATCACTTACTTCACCATTAAATCCTTGTCTAGGTAGACATTGTCTTTTCCTGGTATCTGTGTTAATACTGTCAAATTAAAGGCCAATATTATACCTATAAATAAGATTTTTCAGAGGAGACATCTTAGGTCAAATATGAATTATGGGGGAATTATTTTTAATGGACATATTAATTACAAAGCATACAGAGAGGCATATGCACATACGTACATGCATTCTTGTTCACAGCGCTCATGATCCAGAGAGACAAGGAATACTCCCCAGGAAGCAGGGGTTTCCATGATTGTTTGGATAGAAAATCTCTCAAAAGTTCCAATTCTGTGTCCATTTAATCTAATATTCTAGCAGCCTGTCTAGCTGACAATTATATTTCCTAGATCTAGATAATTCATTTTCCCAATCAATGTTTGTATAGAACAAGGGTATATTTCTATTTTGGTGAGAAGAAGGTACTTTATTTTTTTAAAAAAAAAATTTTTTTAACGTTTATTTATTTTTGAGAGAGAGACAGACAGAGCATGAATGGGGGAGGAGCAGAGAGAGAGGGAGACACAGAATCGGAAGCAGGCTCCAGGCTCTGAGCCATCAGCCCAGAGTCTGATGTGAGGCTCAAACTCATGGACCTTGAGATTGTGACCTGAGCTGAAGTCGGACGCTTAACCTACTGAGCCACCCAGGCGCCCCAAGAAGGCACTTTCTAATTATAATTTGGACTTACTCAAATTTCCTATTTCCATCACATTTATTTTCTAGTAAACATACAAATTTAAGTTTGCCTAAACTCATAAAATATTTATTCCTTTAAAAATTTTTATTTTAATTTTGATATATTGGAACTGATTCAGCATTTAATTAAGCACCAAATATTTACTGCTAATAATTTTTTAAGGAAAATAACCAAATATCGTTATTTTTATTTGCCTTATGAACTGACAAGTGTGGGGCAGAATATGGCACAGTGTATGTATTCTTATTCATGGAATAAATTAATTAATATAAAATAAAATATAAATATTACACTTATACCACAATTACTTCATAATCCATAAACTACAGAGTTCTCAATTCCTGAAATAACTACCATAAGCTCCTGCCTCAACTCCACTGAACTTCTCTGTTGCTTGTTTTATTTTTTAATTTTCCTAAACTTCATAACTAAAGGACAGCAAAAAATAAACTTATCACTTAAATTTTGTCAAATGTATTTTTATTTAGGTACTAAGAACATTTGCTAGTTGAATATGAATACAAATAAGAAAAAATTGTATGAGGATGAAGTTTCCTTAAATGATTTCTTTCTACTTTAATCCTATTAGAGTGAATGTCCTTCCTTTAAAAACAATTATAAGCATAATTTTAATTAAAAAATAACAACTAGTAACATCAGACGCACAAGGTTTTTAGTGAAAATATCATTTCAATATGGACCAGGGAAGCCAGATCTTCAAGGTATCATTCTTGACTGAGGGGTGGGGGGGAGGAGGGGAACAAAAACAAAAACAAAACACTTCTCTCTGAGAATTTTACTTAATGATTACTGCTTCTACTATGTTGTCCTTAGAAAAAGGAGAAATTTTTTCTTTAAAGTAGTTTCCTTTTTTTTTTCTAGTATATGGAACTTGTTCTATGATTCTGTGATGATATCTCAGAAAGTCCATAAAAAATGAAAGATTTTCTGCCAATAAAGAACCAAATTGCCTAAAGGAATTAACAATTTTCATGTCTATTATATAGGGGATAGCATATAAGATTTGTTTTAATAAGAAAAGATAGATCTCCTCTCTAAAAACTTCTAAACAAGTGCCATAGGATGTTGGCGTCTGAAGATAAAGACACATGTGAAATTTATTAAAATTCCTTATAGCATTTAGTGTAGTCACAGTACACTCTGTCTTGCACACAGTACTTCAATAATTTTGTACTGAAATACAGAATCAATGAAGGAAGGAGTTGTATACTATTCCATAAGGAATTACTTATGGGCATGAAAACTATACCAATTCTTGATTTTGTGTGTCATACTTGATACATCGCCATATTTGTTCCTTTCCAATTTCATTTCTGGTCCGTCAGTGGAGTCACGACCCTCGACCTATAAGACCCTTATTCAAAGGGCTAGCAGGGCAAAGCTCATTTATACTAAGAGGACTTGCTTGAGATTTAGAACACTCAAGTTTGGCCAGTTTATTACCACTTTAGAGAATTCATTTAACTTCTTAAGGTGCTTTTTCCCTCATCTGTTCAATTAGAAGGATAATATATTCTTAAAATAGTATATAAAAAATGATATAATTTTCATAAAAGATTGCTTTGAGAGACCTAATGAAATAAATTAAAGTGTTTTAAAATGTATAAGGTGGGGGTGGTTGGGTGGCTCAGTCATTGAACATCCGACTCTTGATTTTGGCTCAGGTCATGATCTCATGGTTTGTTTGTGGGATCAAATCCCATGTCAGGCTCTGCCGTGATAGTGCATGGAGCCTGCTTGGGATTCTCTCTCCTCTCTCTCTGCCCCTCCCCTGTTCATGCTTTCTCTCTCTCAAAATAAATAAATCAATATAAAAAATTTTAATTAAATATGTAAGGTGCTAGGAAAATGTAAATAAGTATTATGACAAAAAGCTGAAACTGAATGCTCAGCATTTTATCTGGATCTTTCCCAATTTACTCTGTTCTTCAACTGTTTTATTCGTGTGTGTGTGTGTGTGTGTGTGTGTGTGTGACATTTAAAACTAATAATACAAATTTGTAACAGTTATATAATGACAATATTAATTGTCATGAGTTGGCTAACATAGATTGCTCACCATTTTACAGGCTCTGGTCTAGGCTTTCATTAAAGTCTTATAAATTATGTGAAGTAGACCCTAATACTATCTGCATAATACAGAGAGGGAAGTTGAAGCCTAGAGAGGCTCAGCAACTTGCCCAAAGACAAAGAGTTACTATGTGTGGAGCCCATATTTAAAATGGAACATGTCCATTTGACTAACCAATTTGCTATCACACCCTCTTCCAGCATCTGAATGCACATCTTTCTTTATCCTTCTGTCTGCAACTGCCAATGTAAAAGTGCTGGTGTGAAAGCTTCTAAGACCTCTTCATCTGAGAAAATGAGAACCCAGAGAAAAATGAAAATTAGGTCACAAATTTAATATAAAACAGAGGTCAGATTTGAGAGGCCTTATCTATTGAATAGCAGCAGTTTAAATAGCTTGGAAGTCCCTTCTCACACAGAATAATCTCTGCAAATTCAATTCAGTTACATCAATGTGATTATGAGCTATGTAATGACTTATGGAAATTTAAATTTAAGAGCAAACAGATTGATTTGTGCTCTGTTGACCAGAGCCTATTCTGTAGAGACAGGCACAAATTTTATTTTTATGTAAATGATCTCAAATGCAGTTCTTTCTCCTAAATTATATAAAACTGGTGTTTGCCCATGTGCATTATTTCCTGGGCAGCAGGAACCCTGGCTGGCACCGAAAGCCCAATGCAAATCCAAATGTGGATGTGAGGTAAAAGTAGTATTAGAGACAGAAGTGTTTCCCATTTTCAATACCAGAAACTGACAAATGCAGTGAGGTTTGATGTTCATTTAGTGTGATTTAATAGAAAAGTTTGGAATTAGAATCACAAAGAGCTGGGTTCAAATTCAGTATGGATGACTTTTGCCCCAGGGAAGTTGGCCTTTCTTACTTCTAGTGTCCATATTCTTTTCATTCTTTCAACAAACATTTACTGAGAACTCCTATGAGCCAGTCACTTGGATAGAACTCTGGGAGATGAGCAACATAGAATCCCTTGTTAAAGTCATTTACAATGTAAAGACAGGATAGATATAAACCCAAATATAGGTCATAATTTCTGCAATATGAAGTAAGGTAATGGTGGAGGTGAAGGAAGATGGACCATTTTAGAGTTATCGATTTTACCTCAGTAGGATAGGCTTCTGAGGAAAGATAATGCTTGAGAAATACACTTTTATGGATGATAAATAAATGTAATTATATGCATTTAGCAGGGCCATTACTGGGCATAAATGCAACAACATATGTAAGAATTGATCCTAACAATCAACATCTAATTGCTAGTTTTTTATATTTATTGTACATGTGTAAAACCAGGAATTATATCTTACTTCCAAAATCTATTTTTCTGCTGTGTTCAAACAAAATTTTATTAATATCATAGCCTTATTTTGTGCCCATAAGTGGTGGTGTTCACCAGCCTGAAATCTCCATAAATGGCACAGAAACATTCAGGACACTATGTCCCAAATCAGAATCAGAACATGCTTTTCATCCTTACTAATATAAATGCAATCAAGACACTCATATTCTACTTCACACATACACATACACACACACACACACACACACACACACTCACACGCACACGCATGCACACGCATGCACACAAAAGCATGTGCTCGAGTTAGATAAGGGCACAAGAACCTGCCCATATACTCTTGGTTCAATTACACTCATCTTCACCCCTCCTCCCTCCCAACCAATCCTCAGGTTCTTGCCTCTGCACTCAGTTTTTTGTTTGTTTGTTTTCATTCTGGCTTCTTTGTTTTGCAACACGTCTAGATCATTGTATCTAGAGCCATTTTCCTGAATTCCACAGGACATGAAGAATTTATGGAAAGTTTCATTTTAAAAGATATCTGAATATTACTGTAGTTGAAGAGAAATAGCTCCAGACTATGCTTTGACTTTAGATGTTATCTTCCTAACCATTTCACATATATGTATAACTCCATGAAATGTTCACAAACTAACATACCCATTTAACCAGCCCAGATCAAGACATAGAACCTTCCCAGCAATCCCATATGTCCATTCCCAGTCATTTTTACCCCTCCAAAGAAATCCACTGACTGACTTCTAACATCAGAGATCCAAAACTGAGATTTCTATAAATATTAAGTTTATGATATTTATAACTCAGTACATCTCCACTTATGTCATCTTTTGAGAGATGAGATTCAGCAACCCTAGGTGTGAGCTCTCCTGGGGCAGTAGTCTGTTGGCAATGGAACAACTGTCTCTTAGGAATCAAGTGGCTTCTCCAGGCCCACCTGGCTCACCTTCTCATTTTTTTCCATCCCTTTCTACCAATATCAGTGTCTTTTTATTTTTGACCACACAGAGCCTTTTGTATAACAACACGGTATTCAATAAACACATAAGTAAATAAAAAAGGAAAAAAAAAACAGGTCTCCAGGGACAGGGAACTGTAGTGCAGCAGGAGTAGGACTTGTTCATCTGTCTGGTCCCTACTGCTCTCTCCTTGTTCAGATAGCATCTCTAGCTGTAAAAAGAGGAGCAGTTGACAGGTTCCATCCAGCAGGGATACTGGCAACCTCAGAAGCAAAGCTGTCCCTCTGTTCCCAGGGATATAAGCTGTTCAGTATTTAAAAAATATAATTTAATACAAAAAGCAAATATTATCATAAACGTAAACCTTGATGAATTTCACAAAGTGAACATAGCTGTGTCAACTTCATACAAATGAAAAAAACGGAATATTGAAAACACCTAAGAAGTACCCTAATCCTCCTTCCAAAAATAATCACTATTCTAGTATATAAATTATTCCTATATTTAAATATATAAAAATATGATTATGCTGTATATGTGTACTCTTTTATTTCTGTAATCTTTTATTCGATATTATGTCTATGAGATTTATCCATTTTGTTATATGAGGTAGTTTATTTATTCTTATTACTATATATTATTCCATTGTAAGAATGCACCAATATTGTATTTATGAGTTCTATCAGTAGATATGTTATTTCCAGATTTTATTACAAATAATGCTACCATGAATATTTTGTGCATATATTTGTTACACATATATATACTACTGGAAGTATGCCTAGAAGTTGGATTGATGCACTCTTGGATATACTTATGCTCAACTTTAGTAGATACGGATAAATGGTGTTCCAAAAGGATTCCATAATTTTGCCAACTTATGAAGAATGGATGAGGGTTTCAGTTGTTTCTTATTCTTACCAACACTCAATATTTTTGGTCTTTTAAAAATTGACCATTCTGGTTGGTGTATAGTATCATTGACTTAAGATTAATTAGCATTTCCCTTGTAATTAATGAGAGTGATTCATTTTTTAATGTTAAATAACCAATGAGATAATCTCATTTGTAATGTTCTTGTTCAAGTCACTAGCTCATTTTTAAAATTAGGTTGACTGTTGTGATAGGCAGAAAAATGGGCCCCAAAATGTCCACATCTTGATGCCTGGAATTGGTAAATATGTAAATATGTCACCTTACATGGCAAAATGAGCTTTGTAGATGTGCTTAAGGTGAAGGACTTGAGATGGGGAAATTATTCTGGATATTCTAGGTGGGTCCAGTTTAAGATCTCACATGGTTGTCTTAAAAGTAAGAATGGAAGTTAAGTAGGTTAGAGTGATAGAAGCATGAAAAATATTTTATACCCTGTTGCTTATGCTGAAATGTACCCTTGAAAGAACCAAAGAGATGCCTCTAGGGGCTAATGACAGTCCCTAGCTGCTCTCGGTGGTATGGAGTCTTCAGCCTTACAACTGCACAGAAATGAATTCTACCAACACCTAAGTGAGCAAGGAAATGACTCATCCCTTGGTGCCTGAAGAAAGGAATACAGCCCTGCTAACACTGATTTTAGCACAGCCTGACCTATAACAGTTTTCAGACCTGTGAACTTCAGGATAACAAATTTGTATTGTTTGAAACTACTAAATCTGTAGTAAGTTGTATGGTCACAAAAGAAAACTAATATGACTGTCATTTATTGATTTTCACCAATTCTTTATATATTCTGAATGTGAATTAAACATAGCAAAGACCATGTCCCAATCTGTGATTTTCCCTTTCTTCTTTTAATGAAGTATTTTGATAAAAAGAAGTCCTTAATTTTAATGTACTCCAATTGATCAATCTTTTCTATACAGTTAATTAATTGTGTGTCTTATTTAAAATATACCTGGATACCTGGAACTCATTAAGATATAATATCATTTATCTTTGACATTTGAGTTTATAATATGCTTGGTCGTATTTTTGTATATGGCATGACATAAAAGTTCAATTTCACTTCTTTCCATATAGGATATCCAACGGACCCTATGCCATTTATTTAAAAAACTACTCTTATTTCCCCCCTTCTTTGCCAGTTCACCAGTGTCCTACATCAAGCATTCCCATATATGTCTCTTTCTAAACTCTTTTCTATATAATTATTTTTCTTTCCTTGTGTTAATACTATACAATTTTAATAAATTGTGCTTCAAAATATCTTAATAATTGATAATAAAAGTCATCCAAATTTGTTCTTCTCCAAGACTGCATGATTTTTTTTTGGCCCTTTGCAGTTCCATATACATTTTAGAATAAGCTTCTATGTCCCCCCCCCCCCCCCGCCCCGCACACTCCTGTCAGGATTTTAACTAGGATTTCATCAAGTATATAAATCAATTGGGGCAGAATTGACATGTTTATGATATTGTGTCTGCCTGTTCATGAATATGGAATACCATTCCCTGTATTTAGATCTTTATGATCTCTCAGTAATATGTTGTAGTTCTCTGTGAAAATTCTTACCCATTATTCACTAATTACTGAACATTTAATGTTTTATATTATTAAAAATTGTATCTTTTACAGTTTATTTTCTAATTGTTGACTGCATATAGAAATCAACGTTTCAAGTGAACCCTGCAAGTAGAGAACTTTTTAAATCACTTAATTATAATAATTTGTTTACAAGTTACTTTGCATTTTCTATATATGCTTTGATGCATGTTTTGAATGATAAGAATTATACTTCTTATTTCTCCCTTTACAATTATTTTGCCTTGTAGTTATTTTTTTTTTTTTATTTTAACACTGACTAGAATATCCGGTACCATGAACAAAAATGGCAAAGCGGGACACCTAGTCAGTTAAGTGTATGACTCTTTATTTCAATTCAGGTCATGCTCTCAAGGTCATGAGATGAACGCAGAGCCTGCTCAAGAGTCTCTCTCTCCCTTTCCCTCTGTCTCTCCCCAACTTGCGCAGGTGCACACTTGCTTCCACGAACGTGTGCACTCTCTCTCTCTCAAAAAAATAAAAAGGTAGTAACAGTTTTCCATATCTTGTTCCTGATGCAAGGGAGAAATTTTATTTTATGATTAAGTATGACATTTACAATTGGATTTTCTTATAAATACCTGATATAAAATAAGAATATTTCTATTTCTCACTTCCTAATAATTTATATCATGAATGGGAGTTAAATTTTAGCACCCCCTTTAGTTTACCTATTGAGGTAATTTCAGTCTTTTTCTCCTTAATCTGATAATGTGGTGAATTTTATTAATTGATTTTCAATTGTTAAACTAATCTTATATTCCTGAAAAAAAAATCCATCATGATTTTTGGGCACTATCCTTTTACTTACTGATGGATTTGGCTAATATTTATTTATTGAGAATTTGTACATATATATTAATAAATAGATTAGGTACCTAATAACACAGCTTTAAAATATATGAAACAAAAATGGATAGAACCATAAAGAGAAATAGGATTGTCTCAGTAGATGCAGAAAAAGCATTTTTATTATCTGTCATCTATTCCTGATAAAACCTCATCAAACTATGAATAGAAAGGTACTTCTTCATCTCCTAAAGGAAATGAATAAAAAAAATTATAGCCAATGTTATACTTAATGGTCAAATACTGAAATACTCCCTTCCCCCAAAGTAATTGATGTTTGCCCAAACCACTTGATTCAACTTTGTGCTAAAAGTTAGAGGGTGTTAATATGTAAGAAAATAAAAAATAAATAGCATCCAGATTGTAAAGAAAATATAGAACTACCTTTATTCATAGATTACATAATCATGCATGTAGCTAATCATGAAATTGACAGAAAAAGCATCCAAAAGCTTTTAGAGAGTTATGCAGTACAAGAACAATAATAGCTATTATATTTATGTATACTAGCAATGAACAATCTGAAATTACATTTTAAAAACAATACTATAATGTCATCAAATTATGAAATTTATAGGGATAATTCTATCAAAAATACATAAAATATATAATCATCTATGTGCTGGATGGCAATATGTCTTACTGTTTCCTATGAATTAGACATTGGATAAGATCTGTATGCACTTGTTCCCACATCAGTCAACATTGAGTAAATTTTTCTCATTCTCAGTGATAATATACAGATTGAGATATTTCATGTTAGAGTCATTATCAGCATGGTATCACATAGTAAGAATTCAACAAATGATAAGTGCTATTTTAGACTTAGTCCCAGCAGGAAACAGCATTTTAACCAAAATAATTTGTTTGGAGACAATTTGATGGAGAAAGGATTAGAGAAGTCAATCTTGTAGTGAAAATGGTATGGCTTTGGAGGGGCAAGGGAAGGAAACAGTGTTTCTGGACCTCAGTAAATATTCTACCACAGAGCAGGAGATGCTCAACAGGAGCAGCAGTTATGGTGTGATTTAGCCACTGCTAAAACCATGGTGCTGACTCAGGCAAGGAGTGGGGTAAAATATGCTTTGACTCATGTTTTCTCTTGCCATGTGTTGATGATTCCCACTGGATGAATCTGATAGAAGGCAGAAGACAGAGAAATATGGATGATGCAGTTCTCAAGGTCAATCCCTCCACACAGAGCATGAAAGAAAAGGACAGAGGACAGAGGATGAATCTAGGATTAGCAAATGGAGGTTAACCTGTACAACTCCTTCCTTCTCTTTCAAGAATTTTTTGTTTCAGAAAGCATATTTTTTAACAAGAGATACTATGGATGCCAATGGTCTTCAGCTTCACTTCAAGCTACTTGCCTCTGTGGAAATTTAATACCCTCCAACAATTTGGCCATGTCTATAAGAAGAATGAGGCAAGATACTTAATGATACCATGGTATGTTACCACCTATAATGCATACTCATTTTTCAACACTTGACACAAAGTAATTAAAATACTATGAAGTAACAGGACCTCTCCTAATTTTCTCATTTATTATGAAATATTATTGGGCAAAAGCAAGTAACATCATAGTAGATCATAGTAACAACAATACAGGCAAGTGGTTTAATAGAAAATTTCAGATGAATAAGACATAACTCATTTTGCATGATGGAATCTGACTGGCACATTGGCTGAGCTGGCCAAACAGTTATTCAAATTACCCTTTGCTACATATGCACCTTTGAATGGGTGGCTTTGCATATATAGGTCCTTCTATTTAAAGCATATTTGCCCCTATTAGTGCCTGTTAAAACCTTACCCATCCATCCTTCGCAGGCTGCCTGAAGTGAGATCTTAATGCAGACTTTTGTGATTCCCCACCTAAAAAGAAACTTTGTCTCTTAGGGGTGCCTATAATATTATGTCCCTCTTTTTTTTTTTTTTTTTTTTTTGCATCATTTTCCATCTCATCAGTAATCCCATCCTATCAATCATACCTCTTTATTTAATGTATCGTTTCCTATGTCTTCCCTCTTCTGTGGCTTAATTCCTCCCAACATAACCTCTTCCCTGGACTCTACAATGTATTTCTAACTGGCCTTGATCTCCTCATTCACACCTATTTTCAGCAGCATACTGACTTTTCTAAAAACAAAACAAAATTCAATCATAAACTTTCCTGCTGCAAATCTTTGTATTATTTCTCATTGTCATTAAAGACTTTGTATTTGTATAAGACTCAAAGCCTTTTAGTAGTTACCTCCACACTCCAGCCTCATCTCCTCCCACATCTCAGAAGTTCTTGAACTCTACTATTGAAGCTACATAAGCTCAATTGGTCAGGAGTTTTCATAGACCTACATCTGTGCTTCCGGTGTTATCTTAACCTGGAACTCACAGCCCACAACCACTCCCACACCCTTTTGCTATCCTCATTGATTCCATTACATCCCTCTAACTCAGTTCAAATATCATCCACTTCATACAACTTCTTGAATGCTCCCTTCCCCCCTCCACACTTTCCTAATCTATACATAATTTGAGTCTATGATTTCCTATCCTAAATTATAGAAAGCCGATAGATATTGAGTTACTCAAAAGTCAGAACTGTGTCCCATTTCTTTGGATCTGCAACAGGCATCACATCATCTGGAAAAAAAAATAAATATACTGGAAAATATACTGGAAAAAAACATAAAATAAAATTCTAACTAAGATTTATTTTCTCTGTTAAGTTTGGGACTTAGACTGCTAATTCTCTAAAAATGATGATTCTTTTGTTATGTAAGTTTATCATCAATCTGGCTTAACTCATTTTATTTTATAATCTATGAGCATTAAAAAAAGTGCAAAAGTTATTCTGGTTCATTGGTATATCTATATAACAAATGTATAACTTTCATAACAAAATGGTACTTTTTTAGTGATATTTTCTCTTGATGAATAATCTAAACATGAATTTTGGCCTGTAAGTTTACACCAAAAGCCAGAGTACCATGGCAGTAGGGAGAGCACAAGTTGCCTGAGACTTACTCATGAAATTATATTTTTGGTTACTTCTTGACCTTCTCTCTGCTCACAGGCCACCTAGTGAGATAATCAGGATACAATACCAAACAAGGCAGACTAAGCTAACTGTACCCCCTGTTTCAAGGGTACAGATGGAGAAATTGATAATAGTATTACAAAAAACACACACAAAAAAGCCCACTTCAGGGTACAATATGTCTATGGAGAAAATAAGTAGGGTGACATCATAGGAAATAATGGGGGGAACTACTCTAGTGGGGCTTATTAAAATAGTTGGTGAATGTATTCAACTACAACGAGAAAAGGTCTACTGCTTGTCCTGAAATTAATGATGCATTATGTTGAACTGTTTTATTGATGAACTGACATTGCCCTGTACAGTGCTAAAATGATTGAATGAACTGTAAGAAGGAAATCAAAGTGGAATTTCTTGACTCCTCCAAATATTTTTAAACATTCTCTAAGTAATTTAGGGATAGTTCTCTTCTATGGAACTCATAATCTACTGAAAAAGATAAGATAAAAAGTGTTTCACAAATAATCACTATTTGCAAATGGAGCTTTATTATACTTCTATGTTTAAAAATAAATGAGATATTTATTACTATTTCCGATTTGAGAATTATGAATAAACTGAGTTTAAATCACAGCTATGCTATATCAAAGGGAAAAATGGGTAGATAAATGAAATGTACCTGACACCACATGCAGGTGCTTTACCCCACGCTATTTCATTTGTTTTCACAATAGTGCACTGTGTTGGCGGTGTTATCCGAATATTTTTTTTAACTTTTTTAATGTTTATTTATTTTTGACAGAGAGAGAGAGAGAGAGAGAGAGAGAGAGCGCGCGCATGAGTGGAGGAGGCACAGACAGAGAGGGAGACACAGAATCTGAAACAGGCTCCAGGCTCTCAGCTGTCAGCACAGAGCCCGACGGGGGGCTGGAACTCAGAACGGTGAGATCATGACCTGAGCTAAAGTCAGACACTTAACCGACTGAGCCACCCAGGTGCCCGCAAATAATTTTTTAAAGGAACAATTACTCAGAGAGTATAAGAAGCCTGCCATAGATTACACAGCTGTGTATCAGAGGCAGAATTCAAACTCAGCTCTGTCTAATCCAAGATTCTTCCTATTCAGCCAACATATTCTACCTCAAATAGAAAAACCAACAATTAAAAAAAACATAATTTATCTGTGTGAATAAACGAAATATTTTGAATTTAAAATGTTCATTTCAGTTTTAACTAGCTTCTTCTTTTAATGTTTGTTTGTTTATTTATTTATTTATTTATTTATTTATTTATTTTTGAGACAGAGAGAGACAGAGCATGAATGGGGGAGGAGCAGAGAGAGAGAGGGAGACACAGAATCCTAAGCAGGCTCCAGGCTCTGAGCTGTCAGCACAGAGCCCGACGTGGGGCTCGAACTCACGGATCATGAGATTGTTACCTGAGCCCAAGTCAGAGGCTTAACCGGATGAGCCACCCAGGGGCCCCAATGTTTATTTATTTTTAAAAGAGACAGAGAGACAGCACAAGCCAGGTAGGGACAGAGAAAGAAGAGGACAGAGGATCCAAAGCAGATTCTGTGCTGACAGCAGAGAGCCTGATATGGGGCTTAAACCCATGAACCATGAGATCATGACCTGAGCCACAGTTGGACACTTAACTGACTGAGCCACACTGGTGCCTCAGTTTCATCTAGCCTCTATTAAGAGATTCAAATATATTAGAATTTATAGCTCCTTAGGCATAAATAAAATTATAAACTAAATATTCTTTTTATATAACCTAAAGAACAATTTAATGTTCTTATAAAGCCAAGTAAATATTATTGTTTTCATCCTCATTTAATTGAAAAAGAAACAACCACAGATAAGATGAAATGACTTACCCAGGGTCACACTGTCAATACATGGCATAAGCTTCTAGATTCTAAAGGTACTATCTTTTCTCTAATATGTTCTATTGTTGGTCTTTTTACTGTGTAATATATAAATTTCTATCCATTCCAATTCATATTTTTAACAACATATGTTTTCTTAAAAAATTAATTTTCAGTTATATAATTAGGTATAAAATAATTCTTTTTGTTTCTACTGTAAAGGAAAATATATTCAACTCAAATAACAGTTGTTAGCCTTAAAATATGCAATAACTTACAAATTATCTTACCAAATGAGTTCAGCAATAAACACCCCGATGGTCATAACATTAATATAATCATAAAAGTACCATTACATTAATTAGAACTTTGTAAATGCTGTAATTAAGATATTCTGTGACAGCTGTCTTTCCTGTCCCTGAGCGTTTGCAGGAAATCTCCCAACACCACTTATTTCTGAACCATCATCTGCCTAGAGCTGGGAGAAGCCATCTGTTAGTATATTTGAAATGTTAAGTGACAAAGGGGTTTCAAAACCATTATATCCTTTAGAATAGTTTTTGGGGGAGAAAAAAAGAAGTACTCAACAACCATTTCTAAGTGATATTTAGCTAGACTTAGAAAGGGGAATAATTGGGCTTATTTTTGATCCTGCACTAAACAGTGGAAACAGTCTGGAATTTGTAATCAGGTAAATCTGACCTGATTGGTAACTGTGTGACCAGAAGAAAATTAGGTAAGCTCTCTGAGCCCCAGTTTCCACATCTTCACAATGGGGAAACATCATAAATGAGAATAGTCATGCCTAGTTTTCAATACTGTTTAGAAAATAAAAGGATAAATTTAAGTGTAATACTTAAAAAAATTTCTACTGAAATCTAATTTTATTTCAAAATATTAGAATTTTTCTAACTAATTACTATTACTCTAAAAAAATTACTATTGATATGCTGCTTGTCTTTTTCTAGCTATTTTAATAAAACTTTTGGAAATGTGCTTATTTCAGTCCTCTAAACTACTTCACGGGTAAGACTCTATTAATTTTTATTAAGCCTAAGAGGTAGCAGAGAAGGTCTTAATGTTTGATAAAGAAGAGTTTAGGGCACTTGGGTGGCTCAGTCAGTTGAGCATCTTGATCTTGGCTCAGGTCATGATCCCAGAGTTGTGGGATGGAGCCTCCTGTGGGGGCTTAAGATTAAGATTCTCTCTTTCCCTCCCCCTCTCTCCTACTTGCTCTCTCTCCCTAGGGAAAAAAAAGAGTTCAATTTCAAATATAATCTACTACTGATTATAAGAAAATCACTTCACTGGTCCTCAGGTAGAAAATTATAGAAAAATTAGAGGTAACATACAGTTTTACTATTAGAAAAACAAAGTAGCAATGAAAATATATCACATTTTTCTTCCCTTTTAACTCTCATCCATTATGCCCTTTTTATTATTAATACTCTTGTTACTATGAGTTTGAATGAGTCAGCACTGCCCACACCAGGTTAACCTCTCTGTATATTTTATCTTCACAGCAGTCCTATGAAAGAGGTATTGTCATTAAGACCATTTGTAGAGATATAGGACAAAGTCTTAGGTTAGGTGATTTAGGTTAAATTCAATGTCATACAGTTAGGAAGGGGCAGAGTATTGAGAAAATTCCAAAAGGAGCTCATACTTAAGTTACTTAAGTGCATGTTTTCAATTTTTTTCTGCTAGTTCTTTGCAACCTGCAAAATACAAGCTCAGTAGAAAACATTAGTCTTACAAGATAAAGAACCAATGATCTGATTAGCACCTGTTATCTCTGTCTGGTATAGAAAGGCATTTTTCATTATTATGAAAAGAAGTAAAAAATTTAAGTAAAATTTACTATGTATTTTACAAAAATTAATTCACTTAATTTTCCCCAAAACAATGAAGTAGCTATTGTTATTTTCTTTATTTTACAGAAGAGATAACTGAGACAGAAAGGTTGGCTATCTTGCCCAAGGTCACACAGCTAATAAGTGGCAAGTAAGATTCAGAGTTAAGTTGTCTGAACCACTACCCTACATTGCCTTAAGAATAACATGGGACACCTGGGTGGCTCTGTCATTAAGCCACTTTTGATTTAGGCTTAGGTCATGATCTCATGGTTCATGAGTTTAAGCCCTGCATCTAGCTCTATACTGACATTGTGAAGCCTGCTTAAGATTCTCTCCTTCCCTCTCTTTCTGCCCCTCTCCTGTATGCATGTGTGAGCTTTCTCTCTTTCTCTCTTAAAATAAATTAATAAAACTAAAAAGAAAAAGAATAACAGAGAAATATTTGTGTGTGTGTGTTGCTTTGGAAGATTAATTGCTTTAATAAAATAAAAACCTACTATGGGCCAGTCTCTCTACACATACATTTTCCAGTGCTAACTCTCCTGAAATTTGAATTATTTCTCTTTCTCCCTTCTTCCCACCTCCCCCTTTTTATCATCTTCTTTCTCCTCCTCATTCTCTCTCTTCTTCCTCCTCCTCCTCCTCCTCCTTCTCTTTCCATAATACAGAGTAATTGAGTCTCAAAGATGTTCCATGGTTGGACCAAGACTTCAGAAGAAATGAACAGCAAAATTATTATTTGAACCTATTTTAACATGGTCTGATTGTTTCTAAAGCCTGAATTATTTCTGCTTATCACTGCTTATAGCTCAGAGATCTCATCTCTGATATTTTTAAAAAGCTAGGGAAACTAGCCACTTCTCAAGACTGTGACTGATTAAGTTACAATTGACAAAACGATAAATATTTTGTGAACACTTTAGGGATTGATAACTATGGAAATCTACTTTTAGGGAGTTCCAAAAAATTACCTATATTTTCACTCTCTTTTTCACAAAAGAGCATAACGGATTGGAACTGTAGGATATATGTGTAAATTTAATATCAAGGAATTCTTATCAAGTAACTCTATTAAGGGTCTTAAGAGAATACACACTATACCTTAAGATGTACTAATTATAGAGGATTAGGCATAACTGAGAGCCATGTCTCATCTGTGTATCCTGATCTACTGAATCAGGAGGGTAAAGGCCATAGCCAATTAACTTGTGTACATTCCAATTGCTATTATATCTAAAACATATGGTACAGTGCTCTACTTGAGGGAAAACAACTTTACATAAGTCTTATCAACATTATTTACAATATTTTTGAAGGACAATCTACTCTTTGATAATGACTACAGAAGAAAAAAGTATAATTTTAAAAAGTAACAAAGGTAGCAAATAAAATTTAAATTGTTCCTATTTAGAGGCACCTGGGTGGCTCAGTCGTTTAAGCATCCGATTCTTGATTTTGGCTCACATCATAATCTCACCATGAATTTAAGCCCTGTGTCTGTTTCTGTGCCGACAACATGGAGACTGCTTGGGACTCTCTGTCTCCCTTTCTCTCTGCCCCTACCCTGCTCATTCTCATTGTCATTACCCCCCCCCAAATAAATAAAACATTAAAAATTATAAAAAAATAAAAATTTACTGTTTATATATTCATAAAAGGGTTGCTATTCCAGATCTAACTCTCAAAGAGATAATTGGTTGTGATATCTTTTCTTTTCTTTTTTTTTTTTTTTTATCTTTTCTACATCTCTGCCCTCAGGATACAGAAATCATATTAACAGTTAATGCTAGTGGTATTACACTACACGTTATTGTTAAATGTTTCTTTAACAAATACTATCTGACTACTTAAAACTCTCCCATGGAGAAAACATTAAATTTGGGCCAGAAGCTTTGTATTTTAATCTATCATTCATGTGTATACTTGAAAATGGCATTTGTCAGTGAAAACGTGGAAGGAAGAGCAAGCTACAAGCTTCATGTTTTGTTAAGACCAGGTCTACAGGGATATCTACCAGGGTTGTA
Organism: Panthera uncia; assembly: GCF_023721935.1. Lineage (NCBI taxonomy): Eukaryota > Metazoa > Chordata > Mammalia > Carnivora > Felidae > Panthera > Panthera uncia. The sequence goes on from NC_064808.1 coordinate 62,382,374, forward strand.
CATATTTGCTTGCTCTTGAGTAATATTTAACTAATAGAAAAAAAACTGGGGAAATAAAAATAAAGCAAATATTATCCTACAGGCTCAAATGAAGGGAAAACCATTAAAAATAATGAATTACAATTAGAAAAAATGTAGAAATTTATAAGTAAATAAGAGGCTGAAGGTAACTATCACCAGCTTTAAACAAAAGAGAATGTGAAGAAGAGATATAAAGGATGAAGAGGAATTTTTTAACTTCAAAATCAAATATCAAAATACAATCTGCACTAAAGGTAGTACATAGGAAAGTTAACTGGGTTAGAAATTGAATCAGAATGTGAAGACAAATTTAATCAGTTTATGGGTTTATTATATATATTAAAATAAGAAAATAAGAAGAGAATAGTGAAAATTTGAAAATAGAAATCCAACATAAAACTTACTCTTTTTGCTCAGGTAAAAACCAGAATAAATACAACAGAAACAATAGTTATAAACCTAATGAAATAATACTTCCTTAACAAAGATCCATGCATATAAAATAAGAGGGCTCTCCAAATCCAAATAAATCTAATTGCTGTTTTATTAAGCATAAACATAAGTGGTAGCTATTTTCACTAAGTTCAAGGGGTATAAATATTTCAAGACTATATTAGAATAATCTCTAATCTAAAATTAATGAATGTAGGAGAACAAAGACAGAAAAAAACATGATCCCCAAATTATACCACTGCTTACTTTTAACCAGAGCAATGATGATAATTATTTCTTTAGCTTTGAAAAACATATATATCTATCTTGAACATGTCCTTACAGAGATTCTGACTCTGTTCATCACACTATCATCTAGGTAAGTGCTCAGTCACTACATGTGATTTGTGTATACACATCCCTGATTAGGAACTGACAATTGAGAATATGTTAATACCATAACTGGAGGTTGGCTGGGAAGATAGTGGAGTAGGAGGACCCTAAACTTGCCTAATCCTATGGTTACAACTAGACAACACTCACATCAACATAAATAGACCAGAAAATAATCCAACAACTGGCAGAACGTACTCCATAACTAAAGATAGAGAGGAGGCTTTGTTGAAGAAGGTAGGAAGGACAAAGACCCAGTCTGTGAGTGAAATGGACCATGGTGACCCACAGAGGTGCAGAGAAGAGGAAAAAAGAAACTTTCACACCAGGGAGCCCATGAATGGGTAGGGTGAATCCCCATAACATTGCCTAATGAAACCCAATGGTAACTAACCTAATGGTAACAAACTAATGGTAACCACAAGTCAAAAACCCATAATACATACACAAGGAATAAAGCGAAAGGAATCCAAGTATATTACTAAAGAAAAAACAAACCATGAAAGATAGTAAGAAGAAAGATCAGAGAAAATCTATAGAAGCAACCACAAAATGGCAATAAATACATATCTATCAATAATTACTTTGAATGTAAATGGAGTAAATGCTCCAATCAAAGGACATAGGGTGACAGAGTAGATAAAAAAAAAAAATAAGGCTAATCTATATGCTGCCCACAAGAGATTCATTTCAGGAAGATATCAGCAGAATGAAAGTGAGGAGATGGAGAAACCTATATCATGCAAATGAATGTCAAAAGAAAGCCAGAATAGCAATACCTATCAGACAAAATAGACTTTAAAACAAAGACTGTAACAAGAGACAAAGAAGGGCATTATATAATAATAAAGGGTACAATCCAATAAGAAGATATAACCATTGTAAATATTTATGCACCCAATACGAAAGCACCAAAATATATAAAACAATTAAAAGCAAACTTAGAGGAACTAATCAATAGTAATGCAGTAACAGTAGGGGACTTAAACACCCCATTTATCAACAGACACATCATCCAAACAGAAAATCAACAAGAAAACAGTGGTTTTGAATGATAATTCAAATGATATCATATTCAAATGATAGTCAATGATAATTAGACCAGGTGGATTAAGAGATAGATTCAGAACATTTCATCCTAAAACAGAAGAATACACATTCTTTTCATAGGCCACAAAACAAATCATAACATGCATATATTCTGACCAAAATGGTATGAAACTAGAAATAAGCCACAAGAAAAAATAGGGAAAAAGTACAAATACATGGAGGTTAAAGAACATGCTAACAATCAATGAATGACTCAACTAAGAAATCAAAGAAGAAATAAAAAAATTATGTGGAAATAAATGAAAATGCAAACAATGTTTCAAAACCTTTGTGATGCAGCAAAAGTTATTCTAAGAGGGAAGTTTATAGCAACATAGGTCTACCTAAAGAAGCAAGAAAAATCTCAAATAAAAAACCTAACATTATGCCTAAATGCACTAGAAAAGGAAGAACAAACAAAATCCAAAACCAACAAATGGAAGGAAATAATAAAGATTAGAGCAGAAATATATGAAAAGTTAAAAAAAACATAGAAAAGATCAATGAAATCAGGAGCTGTTTTTTTATTTTATTTTTTTAAATATCGACAAAATAGAAAATCTTCAAGCCATGGTCATCAAAAAAAAAAAAAAAATAGAAGAGAGAGAGAGAGGATCAAAATTACAAACAAAAGAGGAGAGTTAACAACCAACACCACAGAAATGCAAACAGTTGTAAGAGAATAGTATGAAAACCTATGCCAACAAACTGCACAACTTAGAAGGAATAGATAAATTCCTAGAAACATACAGACTACCAAAACTAAAACAGGAAGAAATAGAAAATATGAACAAACCAATTAAAGCATTGAATCAGTAATCATAAAACTCCCAACAAACTAAAGTCCAAGACCCCGCTTCATAGGCAAATTCTACCAAATTTTTCAAGAAGCGTTAATGTCTATTCTTCTCAAACTATTCTTAAAAGTAGAAGAGGAATAAAAACATCCAAATTCATTCTATGAGGTAAGTATTACCTTGATACCAAAACTAGATAAAGATACCATCAAAAAAGAAAACGGCAGGGCAAATCTCCCATGAATCTACATGCAAAAATCCTCAACCACATATTAGCAAACTGAATCCTACAGTAAATTAAAAAAAAAAAAAAACATACACAATGATCAAGTGGGATTTATTCCTGGGATGCAAGGGTGGTTCAATATCTATAAAACAATCAACATGATACATGACATCATTAAGAGAAAGGATAAAAAAAACATATGATCATTTCAATACATGCAGGAAAAGCATTTGATGAAGCATAATATCCATTTATGATTTTTAAAAAAACTACAAAATAGGTCTAGAGGGAACATACCTCAACATAATAAATAAAGGCCATGCATGAAAACTCCATAGCCAACATCGTATTTAATGAAGAAAAACTGATTGCTTTTCACAAGGTCATGAATAAGACGAGGATGTCCACTCTAACAACTTTTATTCAAGATACTGTGGGAAGTCCTGGCCACAGCAATTAGACAACATAAAGAAATGAAAGACATCCAGATTGGTAAGGAAGAAGTAAAACTCTCACTATTTGAAGATGACATGATAATATATGTAGAAAACCCTAAAGACTCCAACCAAAAAAACTACTAGAACTGATAAATGAATTCAGTAAAACTGTAGGATACAAAATCAATGTACAGAAATTTGTTGCATCTCTATACATTAATAGTGAAGAATCAGAAAGGGAAATTAAGAAAATAATCCCACTTACAATTGCACCAAAAATAATAATATACCTAGGAATAAACTTAATAAGGAGATGAGAGACCTGTACTCTGAAAACTCTAAAACACTGATGAAAGAAATTCAAGACAATGCAAATAAATGGAAACACATGACACACGCATGGGTTGAAAGAACAAATATTGTGGGACACCTGGGTGGCTCAGTTGGTTAAGCATCCAACTTCAGCTCAGGTCATGATCTCATGGTTTGTGAGTTTTAGCCCTGTGTCAGGCTCTGTGCTAACAGCTCAGAGCCTGGAGCCTGCTTCAATTCTGTCTCCCTCTCTCTCTGCCCTCCCCCACTCACTCACTCACTCTTTTTCCTCTCTCTCTCTCTCAAAAATAAACATTAAAAAATTATTAAAAAAAGAACAAATATTGTTAAAAGTTTATACTACCCAAAGCAATATACAGATTTAATGTAGTCATTATCAAAATACTGACAGTATTTTTCACAGAACTAGAACAAGTAATCCTAAAATTTGGATGGAACCACAAAAGATCATGAATAGTCATAGCAATCTTGAAAAAGAAAAACAAAACTGGAGGTATCAAATTCTAGATTTCAAGTTATTCTACGAAATGGTAGTAATTAAGACAGTATTGTTCTGCCATAAAAATAAAATACATAGATAATGGAATAGAACCCAAAACCCACAAATAAACCCACAATTATATGGTCAATAATCTTTGACAAAAGAGGAATGAATATCCAGTGGAAAAAAAAGACCGTCTTTTCAACAAACTGTGTTGGAAAACTAGACAGCCACATGCAAAAGAATGAAACTCGACCACTTTCTTTCACTATGCACAAAAATAAACTCAAAATGGATTCAAGCCTAAATGTGAGACCTGAAAACATAAAAATCCTTGAAAAGAGCACAGAAAGTAGCATATCAACCATAGCAACACTTTTCTAGGTATGTCTCTTGAGGGAAGAGAAATAAAAGCAAAAATAAAGTAGTGGGACTTCATAAAAATAAAAAGCTTTTGCATAGTGAAAGAAATACTCAACAAAACCAAAAGGCAACTACTGAACAGGAAAAGATATTTGCAAATGACATATCCAATAAAGGGTTAGTATTCAAAATCTATCAAGAACTTGTCAAACTCAACACACAAACAACAAATAATCCAATTAAAAAATGGGCCAGAGACATGAACAAACATTTCCTCAAAGACATCCAGATGCCCAACAGACAAATGAAAAGATGTTCAACATCTTTCATCATCAGGGAAATGCAAATCAAAACCACAATGAGATATGACCTCACACCTGTCAAAATGACTAAAATAAAAAACACAAGAAACAAGTGTTGTTGAGGATGTGGAGAAAAATGAACCCTCTTGCATATTGGTGGGATTGCAAACTAGTGCAGCCAGTATGGAGAACAGTATGGAGGTTCATCAAAAAATTAAAAAGAGAACTATCCTTGTATCCAATAATTCCACCACTAGGTATTTAACCAAAAATACAAAAACACTAATTCAAAAGGATACATGCACTCCTATCTTCATTGCAGCATTATTTACAATAGCCAAATTATGGAAGTAGCCCAAGTATCCAAAAAGAGATGTATAGATAAGGAAGTGGTATGTGGGTAGGTAGGTAGATAGATATGGATAGATAGATACATAGATACACAGATACATAGACATACAGATATAGACATTATTCAGCCACAAAAAAGAATGAAATCTTGCCATTTGTAACAACATAGATGGAGCTAGAACGTATCATGATAAAATAAGTCAGTCAGAAAAGGACAAATACTACATAATTTCACTCTTATATGGATTTTAAGAAACAAATCAAATGAGTAAGGGAAAAGAAAAGAGAGATAGAGAGAGGCAAACCAAGAAATGTCTCCTAACTATAGAGAACAAACTTACGGTTACCAGATGGGTGAAACAAGGGGATGGGGATTAAAGGGTACATTTATCATGATGAAAAAATAAAATAATAAAAAATAATGCTATAACTAGAGGCCTCATATGTGTTAGGTACCCTATATTTATTATTATTTTTAATATTTACAATTGCCAATTACATAGTAATCACTCTAATATTATGGAAGAAATAGCTGAGTTTCAGTGAGATTAAATATATTAGATAGTATCTGCAGAGATTTTATTTAATACACACAATACCCATTCTGATGTAGATATTTTCCCTACTCTTTACAAATAGGTGGTAAATGAGCTAATACTCAGAGTTTATGACATTTAATTATATATATTATGCCAAGACCAGAATTTAAATTGCAGTCATCTAATTCTAAAAATATTACCCTTTTCAATAAACTATTCAGGAAGTGAGTAAGATATCTTGGGAAGTTTGGGCAAGCATGGACAGCCCAAAAGACTGTGGTTAATGTTGCCATATGGCAAAGAATAAGAATACAGACTGATGTTTTATGAGTTTCAGAATTTTTTTATATTTATAGATATAGGAACCATACATCATCCCTGAGTCCTCAAAGTTAAAGTCACTTTTATAATTTTCTCTGGTTTATTATCTCCTCAATAAATATAAGAGAAATAGATTTTCAAAGTATTTTTTTTTGTTGTTGTTCTTAAGATTCTCCTCAGATTATAAAGTAACTGTAGGGAATGACTTTATTAGAGTATTTCAGAGAACTAATAACAATTTTAATTCTGAAAGTGGTTAGGATATGCCAGGAAGCTCTTTAAATATTTAAAAGGTAATAGAAATAATAGATAGAAGTACAGTGTATCATGTTGGAAAAACAAACAAACACTGAACTTGGTTTAAGAAAACTGAGTCTTGTTCTCAAGGCTTCCAAGCTGCAGAAATATACCTGAACCTCTCTGACCATCAGTTTCTTTATTTATAGAGTGAAGTAATAAAATATACCTCACATAATTGTTGTCACCTAAATTAAGAGTGAAATATGGAGCCATCCAATTGTTTCTCTCTTTCAATTGGTTGTTCTGAGAATATCTAGTCTGAGTCAGAATGTGATATAATTAACTAACTTCATTCACTATGCATTTATTCAATTTGCATTCATTATGTCTCTCTTGTCAGAAAGAGGAATCCCCAGAATGTGCAATATATTTGGCTAAACAGTTTATCTGTAAATCATCCCTAGGTTTAAAAAAAATGTTCCTCATTAAGAAGGTCTACTTAACATTGAGCCCAATTCTATTCGGGATGTTACAGAATGTATATTTTTTGGAATTAAGGAGTATAAAGTTCTTCTCCAGGATTCCTACCAGAGTTGAGGGAATTTCAGATTTTTCTACTGAAAAAGGATCTTAAAGATGATCCAGACAACATACTCATTTTTAGAAAGGACTATCAGATCTAGAAAAGTAAAGCCATTTGTTGAATGTCATGTACTTATTGGTAGATCATGAAATTGAACCATTATTTCCTTTCTCTTAGTCTAGGACCCATATGTTTATCTATGCTGTTTATCATTTGCAGTATGAAATGGCAAATCATGATGCAACTTGTTTGAAAGTCCTGCTCTTCTTAGCTTTCATAAGCTATTTTTCTAGTTTCTGAGTTACTCAACTGCAAAAAATGCAAACTTCTTGAATATCTTCGCAAATGTCTCTGAGAGCCCTAAACTCACTTCATAGGCTTACCCTTATCCTAAATCATATCCTTTACCAATCCTCTTGGGGACTTAGGGAATTGTGCCATGTCAATATAATTGAATTTATATTTTAGATATCTTGAGCATAAATTGTATTTGCTCTTGCTGCCACCAATCATTGCTCAATTTTTAACAGCTTATTGGACATTGATCAATTTCAAGGTCATCCACCTTGAATAATCAGGCAGGTGCCATCAGTTCTCTGAATTCTGTAAATAACAATAGTTTATATTTTAGCATGTAAACTGTTAGTGAAAAGAAGAGCAAATTGTTTTGTACCTCCAAACATCCAAACACGAATAGCATGAAACAAATGAACTACAAATCTTAATACAAGGTGTTTTCTGCTTTGGGATTTTAAACTTTGAGCCAATGGACTCATTAAGAATTCGGGTATTTGGGGCAGAGTTGATCTAAAACCCTGTAATCTCTGATTTCATTTCAATGCTTTTATAATGATAACATTCTTTATCCATGAATCTCTCCAAGCAATGATGGAAGTTCATAAACAATGGAGAATTTTTTTCTAAAATCCTGTAAGTAGTGGCTTATGGCTAAAAGGAAAGTCAGATGGTGCCTATATTTCTTGCTCAGCACTGTAAGTGTATAATCATAACATTGGTCATCATTTATTGAGAGTCTACAATACAGTTTACCCACATGACATGTTGTTGACTGTGAAGCCACATAGCCCTAAACTCTCATCCTGACTCTCTCACTTACTTGCTGTTCACATCTGGATAAGTCACTTAACCATTCTGAATCTCGGCCTATTTATCTTTAAAAAGAGAATAATGCTAGGGGGGCCAGGCATGTGACTCTTGATCTTGGGGCTGTGAGTTCGAGCCCCATGTTGGATATAGAGATTGCTTTTAAAATATCTTAAAACAAAAACAAAACCTACATGTTAAAAAAAAAAGTGAATATCATCAAATTCAAATCAGGATATTGTGAAGATTAAATTGAATTATGTATGTAAGAAATATTGCCCAGGCACTGACAAATTATATGAGCATAATGAATGTCACACATTATTTTCTTTATTGTTATTTATTCATATATGAAAACTGGCCTGAAAACTATCATCTTCATCCACTCAGAAACATTAATTTATTAGCCCCACATTGCATAGCTAGTGGGTGGCAGAATCATAATTTGAAACCAGGGGTCTCATTTTACAAGCTACATTTTAGAGACTCTAACCTACACTCTTTCTAATACATGATAATGTCTCCCTACTTTCTGTATTAAGTGATTGTGCTAAAATGATTTCTAATTTCTGCTCTACCCTTTAATTTAGTTTTTAGACAAATCCAATCGTATTGTGGGAACTTACTAAGTATTTGAAAAAAACTTTATTTTTTGTCTATTGATATTTTATTGACAAAAAAGCAATATACCACAGTGTGTAAATATACTTCTTCAAAGTATAAGCATCAATTTGGGAAGGTAGTTAACTCTGGATTGAGTCTATTTTTATAATCTAAGCATCATTTATCTGTCAAATGAAGTAGATAATTTGTTGTGCTCCATTTCGATTTTGTAGGGCTCCTCTATAGAGAATGTGCTTCTATATCACTTCTCATGCCCCAAATTTCACAATGACTTTCATTGAGCAGCATCTCAAATTTATTATATATAAAAAAATTGAAAAGAGAGACATTGTTTACCCTCATTCTGATGATAAAGAATGGCAGCTAAATAAATTATTTCAGTAAATGCATCAAGTCCTATGGCAAAAAAATGCACAGGGTAAATGAAGTAACAGAGAAAATTCCCAATGCCAGTCTTAGGTGGAAGGTTTGCAGGAAGGGGGGAACTACCAAGAAAGTATCCTAAAAAGTCATTAAGTTTAAAAAAGTAGAAAAAAGGAGAGGAAAACACTAAAGATCCTTCCTTATGTATTGCCTATTAGCACAAGGAATGCTTAAACATTTGGAAAGATTTTAAAGCACTAAGTGCCAAACAGTTCCAGACATTGAAAATAGCTGCAGCTTATTTAATACCAGCACAATAACAGTTTACTAATATTGTTCTTGCATATTTCAGCAGTTTAATCATTTTGCTCAATTTTCTTAACTTGATATTTATTGGTATAAGGCAGCTGGCTTAGCATGTGTTGGTAGGTGCTATAAATTTGTAAAATACATTACCCAGCAACAGCTTAAAAAAAATCAATAAATTTATTGAATGTGCTGACTCATCATGTCCTTGTTTAGATTAGTGATGCATATTTTTACATATATTAGAGGAATATCGGGGAACTTAAAATCATCAGAACAAAGAGATAGTATCAACAAATTACTGTATAAAATCAACAGCAATAACTGGATGAATAAACTCGATGGGTCACATTTTAGTCATATTTCTAACATATATCACATGACTGAAGTATATAATTATAATAATTTTAATAATACTTTAACATTTTAGAGCTCTTGAATTTTAATGCACTTTCACAAATTAATCTTCTTTAAGCTTCCCACTATCATGTGAGGCATAAAACATATAAAACATGTCTGCTTTCCTGTTGGTATAACAGATTACGTACCCGAAAGTATCAAGCCATTTAAAATGACATATTGAACCCTATGATTCTTTCTATGGCTTGAATCCCAGTCATCAGCAGAGACAGAAAAGGGTGGCAACAGCTCTGGATATCACTTTAATTTGACATGCCTTAGGAACAGTTCTACAAAAAACTGGAGGGAAACCCATCCATGCAACAAGGATTTATTGAGTACCAACCAAGGGACAAAAACCAGGCTAGTTCTTAGAAATACATCCATAAAAAATACAAGGATGATCCCTCAAGGAGTATACATAGTATTTAAGGGAGAGTAGTAAAAATAGATGAGAAAATACTTGGTGCTTTGAAGCAGATAGAAAACAGCTATGAAAAGGATTTCAATCCCTGTTGAGCTTAGATTTTGCTCTACAGACAAAATAGAGCTCTTTACTTGAAATATTTTTTCAAGGAAGTGACAAAAACATATTTGTTTCTAGAAAGATCATCCAGGTTCCACAAGAAGAATGGAATAGTGGCAATAGACAGCAGATAGGTGAGTAAAGAGGATTTTGTGGTAACCCAGGGGAGAGCTCCAGTAATGTAGAAATAGGATGGAGACAAATAGATATATTTTCAAAGGATTAAGGAGAGAAAGTCAACAGGACTTCCTTATTTGATGTTGTGGATGATTATGAGAAAGTAGGGAGAGTCAGATGACCCTCTCAGCTTGTGGGACTGAATGAATAGTAGTATTCTTTCTTTTTTTTTTAATGTTTATTCATTTATTTTGAGAGAAAGAGAGAAAATGCAAGCGAGGGAAGGGCAGAAAGAGAGGGAGAGAGAAAATCCCAAGCAGGCTCCATGCTGAGCATGAAGCCCCATGCAGGGCTGGATCCTAGGAACCATTAGATCAAGAGTCCAGCACTTACTGATTGAGCCAATCAGACATCCCTGGTAATATCATTTTTTAAGAAAGAAGGGGTAACTTAAATTTCTTTGTCAGTTAAATTTAAAAAGTGCTTTTACATATATAATTGACTAAACTCTTAGTATATTACTGATACTTTTTTCTCCTCCACTTTGAGATTAGGGGCATTTTATGAATTTTAGTAGCCCTACCTCAATAAATGTGGATGGGAAGAATGAAAGAATGAGTGAATAGTGAAAAAGTGGATAAATTGCTAGATACTATATCATTTGACATATACATCATTTCTGAAGGGATGGAAAAGTAGAAGTTTTTAAGATCCATTTTACAGATGAGAGGTCTAATACAGGATTCTGTGCTTATCTGCTAGGTTACTGTGACCAAGTAGGTTATGGCACTTGGTCAATATTGTCTAGCAGGTAAGTCCAAAAACAGAGACTGGAATACAGTTCCTTTCGGCCACACTGCAGTGCTCTTTCCACTGCATCAGCCTGCTTCTTACTCATTACCTGTTTTCCATTGTCCCAGTCTTAATGAGGAAGTCCACATGAGTAATGTTTTCTCCACTTCCAAATTAACTAAGGAGATGTGCACAGATTTTCCCCTTAATAAATCACTAGATATCATGGGGTATCTCATAATCTAAAAAATTACCATAATTAATGAGGGCATGTAGTTGGTGAGCGGACCCATCAAGCTGTTCCTAAGTTTTGCACAGCAGGTAAAAGATCACATGCAAAGAGTGATTATCAGCAACCTATGATCAGTTTGAGAGAACACACACACACGCGCACACACACACACACACACACACACACACACTGCAAAGAGCAAAAAATGTTCTTCTTCAAAGTGAAAAAGTACTTTGGGTACGTGTGACTGGCACAGAGAATTGCTCCCACAGAATCAAACCCTGGAGGCAAATTCAGAGTCATAGGAAGTTTGTATAGAGTTCCTAAAATCACTGTAAATAGATTTTACAAGGTATAAGGAAAAACTAACAAAAGAAAAACAAGAATATTCGATGTAAAATGTCATGAAAATGAAAACAATAGTTTCTAAACATTCTAAAACTAATCATTGCTAGTAGTTTCACCCTCTTGCACACCTCAGCTTTTCAGGAGTCTCAGAAACACTATTTAGTTTGAAAAGTTACTAGACATAAATAAGGCTTTGAGTATTTAGGAACCCATAGAATAATACATGAGATGGAAGTAAAAGTACATAATTGAAATGCAAAATGATCATGCAGAAATAGAGATGTCCTTATTGATGTGATATAAAATTCAGAAAGGTGAAGTCAGAAAGGTGAAAGTGTGAATACTAGTCAAGCCACTATACAGTTTTGTGACTATAGAAATCATAAACATTTTTGAATCATACTGTCTGCATCTATTAAAAGATGATAGTAATATATTTTATTTGACATGTTATTAAAGAAAGAGTTATTTACTGTTGTAAATCATCTAAGACTGTTTCAGATTGTAGATGAAGTCTTAGAAAATTGGGGGTGGGGAACATCACAATTTCTCAGGCAGCCATAGGAATAGAGCATTCTGGATAAGGTGTGTACAAATTGGTAATAGCTAAAACAACATGGTGTCATGTAATACAGCAGATGTTCTGTCAATACTTACCCTCAGCTCTATCTTAGCTCTTTCTTTCCTGCTCTAGGAAACTGGACTAAATGTTTAGGAGGGAACTGGAATATCTCTCCTCTCTCTGCTTTTTACCTTATACTCAGCCATTTATGTCATTCATGCACACCAAAGTGAAGGGCAAGTGGCAAACAAAGAAACACATCACAGATGAAATTTTCCTCCTCTTTGAGCCTCAGTTTACTCATTTTAAAAATCCACATAAGGTTTAAAATGTTCTTGGGATACAATTTCTGACTAAAAAGGCTAAAGCTCTGTCAGTTGTCAGTTCATTCCCCCTCCTTTGTAAATTGACCTCAAAAAAAATTAATGATCAAAGTCAGACATCAGGGATATTTGCAAAGACTAGCCCTTTCTAAGTTTTGTGAATTTTCTAGATTAGTGAAATTCCAAATAAGAACAGAAAAAAAGTGCAATAAAAATACCAGTCTCTCTAACTTAGGTAGATATCTTCTAAACTAGCTGCAGGTATAGATACATAGATATAGATGCAAATATAGGTATAAATATAGATATATAAATGCAAGTTTATAACTCTAATGTCAGTAACACGGAAAGTAAAAGCAAACAAAGCAGCTTAGAAAATGATGTTGAAAAAATACAAAAAATGAAAGAAAGCATGCAGATAAGCAAGAATAATCATGACCTCAGCCATTAGATAATATACATGTGTATAGTTTACTAATTTATGCATTAATTCTATGTAATTTACATAGAGCTTATATCTCAAGAACAGTGTATATAAAACATAGTGAATTCACACAAGAAAAAGTATATGAATTTGATAGAATCATATGTTTTTAAACAAGAAAGTATTAATACTTTCTTCTATTATAAATAATAGTAAATAATTAGTATTAAATAATAATAAGTAAATAATTAAATAATATTAAAGTATTAAATATTAATAAATATTAAATAAATAAATACTATTAAAGTATTTAATAATAATAATAATAAGTAAATAATAGTATTAAATGTGCAACCAAAATGACTTCATATATCTGATCATTTATGCAAAAATAAATACAGAAAGGATAACTCAGAAACTAATGAGATTGATTACTTAAAGGATGCATATTAGGAATAGGATGAGAAGGGTAAGGAATAAATAAATATTTGAATCTAACTGAAATGAATAACCACACTGTATTTGAAATAAATAACTACATTAAAGGAAGTTAAAGAAAAAGAAAAAAAATAAAAGAAAGAAAGACATTACTTTTTTGGACCCAGTATTTTGACATTATATCCTCAGGCTGAAGACAAAAGAAAAACTGCAATTAAGCATTAAACTCTTATTAGTGGAGGTGTTTTTCTCAGTGGTATGTGTAAGCAATTCTGAAACTACGTTAGGTATATTCAGGACTCAGGAAATAATATTTATCTAGTATTAAGTATAGTTGTAGGTTCTCACCACTAGGGAAAAGAATTAGACTATGGAAGAGAGAACAGTAGAATGAATTATGTGATGTTGAACTGGAACTGGAGGTACCAGAAAACACATATATTAATTTTTATTGAAGTAAAGTTGACATACAAAATTATGTAAGTTTCAAGTATACATAGTAATTTAGCTATTATATACATTACAAAATCTTCACTATGATAAGTGTAGTTAAAATATGTCACTATACAAAGTTATTACAATCTTATTGACTATATTCTCATGCTGTAATTTTCATCCCTGTGCTTTATTAATAACTGAAGTTATTTTTAAAATATAGGTAGATATATAAATAGATATATAGACAGATACATGGAAATGTGTGTGTGTGTATATATACTTACACTCCCTATTTCTGTTTGTTGAGAGAAACTATGAACAGGCACAATGTAATAACAATGAACTGCTCAGGCACAAAATCATCATTCCTAATCTGAAATATCTACCAAAAAAATAATTATTTAGAAACAAAAACAAGGTTTTTAGAGAGATAGCTAATTCCAGAACTGAGGCTGAAAGAGTTGAGTCTGGAACATCTTGTGTGTGGGTGGGGGGAAGTCTTCAAAGAAATACAAAGATATCTAAAAGAAACAGGAGCCATAATGAAGAAGCTCCCACTGGCCAAATCTGTGACAGTTTGACATCGCAAATAAGAGATTATAATTTATGGAATAAAATAAGAACATAAGAGCAGGGGCGCCGGGGTGGCTCAGTCAATTAAGAGTCTGACTCCCCCTCAGGTCATGATTTCACGGTTTGAGAGTTTGAGCCCTGCATTGGGCTCTGCGCTGACAGCTCAGAGCCTGCAGCCTGCTTCAGATTCTGCGTCTCCCTCTCTCTCTCTCTGCCCCTCCCCCACTCATGTTCTGTCTCTCTCTCAAAAATAGATAAACGTTAAAAAAAACACAAGAGGAAAAAGGATGGAAACAAATGAATAAATAAATTAATTTTTTAAAAAAGGAAAACTTTTTTTTTTATTAAAATGCCAACTGCTAATTGAGGAAAGAGTGATGGAATTAGAAAATGACCAATTAGCAACCACCATAGTAATAACTGATTACACCATGAATCCTCACTGGATGCTAACACCACCAAATTAGAATTAGACCACTAACAGGATATTGAGAGTTTCAAAGGATCACGTCACAAAGTTCCCATTACTTTCAAAGAGAAAAAATAAAAAGGTACAATGGAGAATATAACAGTCACCACATTAAGTGATCAATGTTAATTTCAATAGAAATCACACAAATCAATACAACGTTCCTGGTATTATAATGCACTGGAAAGAAAAATACTTATGTGGTATTCCTGACAGAAAATGTAAAATCAACAGTTAATCATTGGAAACATCAAACAAACACCAATTGAGTGCCTTTCTACAAAATAAGTGCCATGCACTCTTCAAAAATACCAAGGTCATAAAAGACAAAAAGAACAATTCTAGATTGACGGAGACTAAAAATATATGACAACTAATTACATGTGAGTTCTCAGATTAGATCTTTTTTAAAAAATTTTTTAATGTTTATTTATTTTTGAGAGACAGAGACACAAAGTGTGAGCAGTGGAGGGGCAGACAGAGAGGGAGACACAGAATCCAAAGTAGGCTCTGGGCTCTGAGCTGTCAGCACAGAGCCTGTCGCTCAACTGACTAACTGTGAGATCATGACCTGAGCCAAAGTCTGACACTTAACCTACTGAGCCACCCAGGCACCCCTCAGATTAGATCTTAAACAGGGACAAAAATGTACACACAACCACACACATACACACACATTCATGCATACACACATATAGAGAACATTACTGGAGAAAGATCTAAGGCGCTGATTTTATGTTTTTGATTAGATGATTGTACTATGATTATATAAGATAATATTCTTGTTTCTAAGAAACACATACTGAAGTGGCATCGTATACAAGTTGCTCTTAAAAAGTTCAGAAAAATATTTTGTGGAAATATATTTCATACATATGTATGAGTATAAACGTGTGTATATATATAGTGAGAAAATATGATAAAGCAAAGGTTGTAAAATGTTAATTGCAGAATATGGATAAAATGTGTATGTTTGTTCTTTTATACAACTCTTTCAAATTTTCTCTAAGTCTTAAAATAGTCTAAAATTAAAAGTTAAAGATCATGACAAGACGCTCAATATCCTTAGCATTTCACATAGCAGCTTCTTTCTAGGTATGTCTCCTGAGGCAAGAGAAACAAAAGCAAAAATAAACTATTGGGACTTCATCAAAATAAAAAGCTTCACACAGCAAAGGAAACAATCAACAAAACTAAAAGGCAACCAATGGAATGGGAGAAGGTTATTTCCAAATGACATATCTGATACAGGGTTACAATATGTAAAGAATTTATACAACCCAATAGCCCCCAAATGAATAATCCAATTAAACATTGGGAAGAAGACATGAAGAGACATTTCTCCAAAGAAGACATCCATGTGGCTAACAGACACATGAAAAGAAGCTCAACATCACTCATCAACAGAGAAATGCACATAAAAACTACAATGAGATATCACCTCACATCTGTCGGAATGGCTAAAATCAACAACACAAGAAACAACAAGTATTCGCAAGGATGTGGAGAAAGGAGAACCCTCTTGCACTGCTGGTGGGAATGCAAACTTTTCCACAGCCACTGTGGAAAAGAGAATGAAGGTTTTTCAAAAAAGTTAAACACAAAACTGCCCTATGATCCAGCAATTGCACTAATAGGTATTTACCCAAAGGATATAAAAATACTATTTCAAAGGGATACATGCACCCTGATGTTTATAGCAGCATTATCTACAATAGCCAAAGTATGAAGATAGCTCGTGTCCATCAACTGATGAATGGATAAAGAAGAGGTGGTGTCTCTGTGTATGTATGTATGTGTATATACACATATATAAACATATATGTATATTTGCATATGTAAATAAATATATCATGAAATATATTTATTAAATATATATATGAAATATATTTATGAAATAAATCAGTCAGAGAAAGACAATTATCATATCATTTTACTCATATGTGGAACTTAAGAAACAAAGCAAATGAACAAAGAGGGGAAAAAAGAGAGGGAGGCAAACCAAGAAACAGATCGTGAATTATAGAAAACAGACTGATAATTACCAGAATGGAGGTGGGTGATGGGGATCAAGGAGTGTACTTTTTATGATGAGCACTGTGTGCTGTATGGAAATGTTGAATAACTGTATTGTACACCTTAAATTAATATTACACTGTATATTAACTAACTGGAATTTACATAAAATCTAAAAAAAAAAGCTTTGGCACAGCCAAAGAAATAATTAACATGGAAAGACAGCTTCCAGAATGGGAGAAAAATTTTCCAAACTATACATTACTTAAGGGATTAATATCCAATTGAATTTTTTCCATATCTTGGCTATGGTGAATTGTGCTGCTATAGACACTAGGGTGTTTCATTTCCTTTGAATACATACTTAGGAAAGGAACTGCTGAATCACATGGGATTTCTATTTTTAATTTTTGAAATTTTAATCTTAATATACAAAACATATAAAGTATTCATACAAAGCAATAAGAACAACAAACCCAAAAGAATATGATTAAAAATGACCAGAAGAGGGGCGCCTGGGTGGCGCAGTCGGTTAAGCGTCCGACTTCAGCCAGGTCACGATCTCGCGGTCCGTGAGTTCGAGCCTCGCGTCAGGCTCTGGGCTGATGGCTCGGAGCCTGGAGCCTGTTTCCGATTCTGTGTCTCCCTCTCTCTCTGCCCCTCCCCCGTTCATGCTCTGTCTCTCTCTGTCCCAAAAATAAATTAAAAATGTTGAAAAAAAAAATTAAAAAAAAAAAAAAAATGACCAGAAGAGGGGCACCTGGGTGGCTCAGTTGGTTAAGCGTCTGACTTCAGCTCAGGTCATGATCTCATGGTTTGTGAGTTCGAGCTCCGTGCCAGGCTCTGTGCTGACAGCTCAGAGCCTGGAGCATGCTTTGGATTCTGTGTCTCCCTCTTTGCCCCTCACCCACTCATGCTCTGTCTCTCTCTCAAAAATAAATAAACTTAAAAAAAGTGACCAGAAGAACTAAATAGACATTTTTCCAAAAAAGACATCCAAATGGCCAACATGTACATGAAAATGTTCTCAACACCACTAATTCTTAGGGAAAGGCAAATTAAAGCCGCAATGAGACATTGATTCATACTTATTAGAATGGCTATCAGTAAGAAGACAAGATAACAAGGCTTGTTGAGGATGTGGAGAAAAGGAAACCTTTGTACATTGTTTAAGGGAATGTAAATTGGTTCAACTATGGAAAATAATATGGAATTCCTAAAAAAAAAAATGAAAGTGGAGCTTTCATGTGATTCAGCAATTTCATTTCTGGGCGCATACTCAGGGGAAGTGAAAATACCCCCACGTTTGTTGCAGCATTGTTTATAGTAGCCAAGGTATGTTAATAATTTAAGTGCCAATCAATGGATAGATGGATAACAAAATATGTTGTATACATATACAAGGCAGTATTACATAGCCATGAGAAAGAAGGACCTCTTGCCAGTTTCATCAACATGGGTGGACTTTGGCACATTATGCCAAGTAACATAAGTCAGGCATCGATAGACAATTACTATACAATCTCTTTTATCTGTGGAATATAAAAAAGTCAAACTCATAAAAACAGAGAGTAAACCAGGTGATGGGGGATGAAGATTGTGCACATGATGGTTAAGGGTACAAATTTGCAATGGGTAGTAAATAAGTCCTAGAGACCCAATGCACAGTATATTGAATACAGACAAAAATAATGTATTATAATCATCAAATTTGCTAAGACTAGAATTTAATTATTCTAACCACTAGAACAAAAAAGAATATGTAACATGATATTGCTGTTAATTATTACTACAATGTATAAATATATCAAATTAACATGCTGTATGTGCTAAATTTATACAATGTTATATATCAAATATATGTCAATAAGAAAAAAGTTGATAGGAAAAAAATAAATAAAAAGAAAATGACTGTATCTAAAGACAGTGAGCCTCCAGAACTATAGTACATGGCTGGTAGGAATACAGAATGGCACCACCATTTGGGAAGATAATTTGGCAGTTTCTTGTAAAACTAAACAGACATTTACCATATGTCCCAGCAATTCCACTCCTACATATTTTCCCAAATGAAATGGAAACTGTTCACAGAAAAATCTGTATGTGAATGTTAAAATTGCTTTCTTTTTAATCGCCAAACTAGAAACATCTCAAATGTCACTGAACTGGAGAACGGGTAACAAACTGTGGTGCAAACCTATAATGGAATACTACTTGTTAATAAAAAAAAGAGTGAGCTATGAATACATGCAACAAAATGGATGAATCTTAAATAATTATACAAAAGAAGCCAGATTGAAAATGCAACATTCTATGTGCTTTCATTTTTATCACACTTTTGCAAAGTCAATATTGTAGGGAAAGAAAATAGATCAATGATTGCCAGAGTCTGGGGTAAAGGAATAAGCTGACTGCATAGGGGCACCAGGGAGTTTGGGAGGTTGATGGAGCTGTTCTATATCTTGATTGTGGTGGTCATTACACAGATAACATTTTTCAAAACTTAGAGAATTTTACAATAAAGATGATCATTGTTTCTATACATAAGTTATGCCTTACTTAAAAATGAAGGAAAGAAAGCACTGACATTTTTTTAATGTCTATTTATTTTTGAGAGAGCACAAGTCAGGGAGGGTGAGAGAGAGGGGGACAGAGTATCCGAAGCCAGCTCTGCACTGACAGGCTAACAGCAGCAAGCCCAATGTGGGGCTTGAACTCAGGAACTGTGAGATCATGACCTGAGCCAAAGTTGGGCATTCAAATGACTAAGCCACCCAGGTGCCCCAAAAAGAAATTTTTTTAATGTAAATTATTAACTCAAATAATGTACAAGCTAGGAGTGCTTTTCTGAGGATCCATTACTCATCTCTGAACTTCTGGGACAAGGGATATTTCAATTTTCTACTACTATTTCCACTATTTATTATTCATTTATCACCTAAAATGTTGACTCTTCCCTCCAATTCAGTGGCCTTCTGGAGACACTGAAGCTGGGCAGTGCCACACACAAGAAGCCTGGGTATGACACATGTTGAGGCACCACACTCCTGTGTGATCTGCAGTGCATGAAGCCTAAGGGGGCCAGTTGAAGAGAGTATATTGGCACACACACAAAATGACTAGTTAAGTAGATTATCCAGGCACAGTGTCATTCTTAATGAGTTAGACCAAGACAGAATGAACTCAAGTACGGAACAATAAGTCAGTGCTTGGGAGACAGCCCTTTCACAAATTCCCTGGAACAGAAGAATAGGCTGCATTAGGTCTTTATGGAATTCCCCTGGTTTCTTTCCTTGCCCAAGAAGAAGCCATTTCAAGTATCTCTCCCTGAAATAAATAGGGTTTTCCTTGTGAAGATACTAATCTCACTACCAAGCGTTCCGAGATAGAGGGAAGGTTTCCATGTCTGTTTTGCCAGATTTTACTTTCCCCGGTGGATCAGGTAGTAGAGCTGCCCAAAAAAAACCATGTTAAATTTAGCAATGACTTCCCATTGGAATTACCAGAGAAGATCATGGAGATGCAAGCTGGAGAAAGGATTCCCCTTGAGTTTGATTAAGTCAAAGGTGGTGGAAAGAAAAGTGGTATAAAATAAGAGAGACAGTAGGAATTTGAAGGTGAAGGCTATCCTGAAGGTGGCAGGCAGTATTCCTCCAGCAGCCCACATTTTCAATAATGGCAGTGGTAGCTAGAGAATCCACAGTGGCCATGAAACATCTGTAGATAATGGCAATGCTCCCATATGTGAGATGGAGTTATAGTTGCAGCCATCAACCCAAGAGGAAATGACAAAGAAAGTCTGAGAAATTTGGATGTAGAAAATTATTTCCTATATTCAGATAGGAAGAGGTAAGGTGTGAAACACTGACTGTTTAGGGTTTGGCCTTGTGGAAGCTCTTCCACTGGGTTCTGTGGCCTCAGGTACTGCCAGGCAAGGTGGCATGGCACAGAATTGTACTATCATCATTTGACAATTTTCTGGCCTTATCTTCTGATCTGGCATTCATTTTTTGATGTTCTATCAAGGGCTGATCTTTCTTTACATGGTGACTTGATTTGTTTTACACCATACTGCCTTCACATTAAACGGGACAAAATAAGGGTCAGTCGCCCTGCCAGAGAAAAGATTACAGAGCAATGCAACTTTCTGAAATTTAGCAATTCTGATGATATTTATTCATTGATTATTTTCACCAGTAGAGCAGTTAATAAATGTTACCACTAGGCCATTAATGGCTATTAAAGGATGTTCTGAACTTTTTTTTTAACTATGGGATAGAAATTTAGTATGGAGATTTATTAAAATATCTAATTATTAAAAATGTTTAGGGGTGCCTGGGTGGTTCAGTGGGTTAAGAATCAGACTCTTGGTATTGACTCAGGTCATGATCTCATGGTTTGTGGGATCAAGCCCCACATTGGGTTCCACACTGACAGCATGGAGCCTGCTTGGGATTCTCTCTCTCCTTCTCCCTCTGCCTCTCTCCCACGTGTATATGCATGTGTGCATGCTCTCTCTCAAATAAATAAACTTTAAAAACAACAATAACATATCTACTTTCTTTTAAAAATTTATTTAGAAAGCAGTAAAAATTACTTTCTTCTAAATGAGATATGTTCTCATTGCTTATATTGAAGCCTAGTGCACTAAAATGAACACTTGAATACTTCCAATTCTCAGTTTCCCTACTAGAATAAAAAGAGAAGGCAACTGACAGAAATAGAGAGAGAGAGAAAGACAGAAAGATGGAAGGAGGGAGGGAGGGAGGGAGGAAGGGAGGGAGGAAGAAAATTTCCTAATGTACAAACAATACCTTATAGAGCAAGAAACGTAAAGCAGCTTGTAGCTTGCTTATGATCAGAGAGCAAGTTAGCAATGTGACTAAAAGAGCACCCACCCTCTTGGCCCTAGTTTGAATAATCTAAAATATGCTACTTTATCCTCTATTCATAGCACAAGTAATAAAATACTACTAGAAATAATAGCTTTGAATCCAATCAGAAACATTTTTTATTGCTTAATATTTTTCAAACAAAAGCATGTTACCCTAAAAAAAATCTAAGAAATCCTTATAAAAGATTCTCTAGTACAATCTCCTGTTGGACATGTTATTAAGAGTCCCAGAAGGGGGATGAAATCAATGAAATAAATATTTACAAAGGATTAACTTCTGCAAGTCATGTCCCTTCCTTAGAACAGCTTTCCTGCCAGACTCTGGTGTCATGGATTGGTGCATGTCTTTACTTCTTTGGATTTGCAATGAGCCTCCTCACACAGAATCAAAGCCATAAAGTGCTTAAGAAAAAAAGTTTACATTTCATATCATCTCCCATTTATTAGCCACTCTTCTGGATACTTTTAAATGTACTGCCTAGTAAAATCATCATAACAACTGTATGTGGAACTAACTCAATCATTCATTCCATTTTTCTGCAATAGAAATTGAGTACTACCTTGGCCCCTAGGCAAGGTACCAGATCCAGAGATCATATTCTCTCAACTGTCAGGAATCATACGCTTGACAGGGAGGCAGACAAGTAAAGAGGTCATTTCAAAACAGCAAGATGAGACTACAGAAGGAAGCCCAGAATTCTGCAAAGGCAAACAAGTGTAACACTGACATCAGGTTCAGGAAGATAAGCGCTACAAAGGAAGGCTTGCTGGGCCAAGTGTTGATAAGGAAGAAATGGTTAATAGGCAGATGGAAAAGGAGCATTTGGGAAAGGGGCAGTGGTACAATTACTAAAGTCAAAGAGTCTAAGAATATTTTTTATACTCACTTGAAAGTGAATAACTTTCTCAAGGGCACACTGTATTTATGTGTGTATAGGTTAAAAAATCTATAATTGGTTATATTGGTTATAAATGACCAATAAATTATATGTATATACACTATCTCCAAGTATGGGATATTAACTAAAACATATCATTTTGCTGTAATTAATCATTAATTGAGGCTGTTTTTATGTAACTATGTTACTTTTACATCTACTCAGTTCAACATTCTACTGATAATTTGCTATCATCTATGCCATTTTAATTTTAGTGCTCTCCAGAGAGGCAGAACTAATAGAATAATACATTTATATCCTATATAAATATACAGAAAGAAGTATATAAATATATTTAAAATATTATATATAAATATAAATTTTATATATATATACATATACATATATATATATATATATGTATATACACACACACACACACACACACACACACACAATTGGAGACCCAGGAAGTCTGGTAGTGAAATTCAGCCAATGTCTGAGAGTCTGAGAACTAGGATAGGCAATGGTGTAATTCCCAGTCTGAGGCCAAAGGCATAAGAACCAGGAGGCCAGTGGTACAAGTCCCAGAGTCTGAAAGCCTGAAAATCTGAAGCTCCAACATCCAAGGGCAGGAAAAGATGGATGGCTCACCTCAAGAAGAGAGGGGGAATTTTCCCTTCCTTTGCCTTTTTGTTCTATTCAGAACTTCAACAGATTGAGACTGGATGACGCCTGCCTACATGGTGAGGGCAGAGCTCTTTTCTCCATTTAATCAACTACTCAACCTCTCCCAGAAACACCTCCAAAGGCAAACCCAAAAATGTGTTACCAGTTACTTAGGCATGTGTTAGACAAGTCAAGTTTGATATATAAAATTGACCATGACAACTATTTTATTCCTTCTGGATTCTACAACATCACTCTCCTGGGGGATGCAGTACATATAGCCAAGAGCAAAAGTTGTGTTTAAGATCCCAGGAAGAAACTGAGACACATATGATTTCAGGAGTAAATATTCAAAAATTTTTGTTCAAATACATGATTTCAAAACAGAAATTTTATGCTACCTTCCCATACACCTCCTCTACTTTTCTGAACTCTCTTTTACAGCAAATGTCAACATCTCCCTCCTAGTCTTCCTGATCCACCAATGTCTGTGCTTAGAATAGCATTAGAGAGTCATTACATTTGTCATTTGTCAACATGTGTACGTATGTGTACGTACATGTACACACACACACACACACACACACACACACACACCCTTTCTCTAGTTTCTCATCTCTGCATAGCATAAAACATTAAATCTGTGCTTTGGACCAGAAAGCTGTGTGTGATCTGGTCCCTGCCTCCTTCTCCAAATTCACTTCAGACTCACTCCTCACTTCCTTGGAAGTGTTAAGTTTTAATCTACCTCAGGTCTTTAAGCATGTTTTTTGGTTTTTGTTTTTTGAATCTTATAACACAGCTGACTCCTGCTCATCCTCCACGTGTCAGCTCACATCCTGAGAGAGGCCTTGCTAATTGACTCATTCTTAACTACATTTGCTCTCTTATTTTATTTCAAATAATATTCTTTCTTTTGCAGAAGTTTATATAGTATCTACTTGTTGGTGGTTTATTATTTTAAATTCATGTATATCTTGTAAGCTGACTGAGGGCAGGAAGTGTATATTTTAGGTTCAGCACACAGAATCAGAT
Source organism: Panthera uncia (assembly GCF_023721935.1). NCBI lineage: Eukaryota > Metazoa > Chordata > Mammalia > Carnivora > Felidae > Panthera > Panthera uncia. The sequence goes on from NC_064808.1 coordinate 62,406,812, forward strand.
GCATACTTTTTGATTCCCAGTGCAAAATGAAAATGTGGGTCCCTCAGGCCAATGTCCAAGAGATTATTGCTTATGTTTTCTTTTTGGAGTTTTATGGTTTCAGGCCTCACATTTAAATCTTTAATCCATGTTTAGTTTATTTTTTGTAGGTATAAGGAAGTGGTCCAGTTTCATCCTTTTGCATGTAGCTGTCCAGTGCTCTCAATATCATTTGCTGAAGAGACTCTTTTCTCCATTGTATATTTTTTCCTCCCTTGTCAAAGATTAATAGACTGTATAAGTGTGGGATTGTTTCTGGACTCTCTACTTTAGTCCATTGTTCTATGTGTCTATTTTTGCCACTACCATATTGTTTTGATTACTACAGCTTTGTAGTATAGCTTGTAGTTTGATCTGGGATTGTGATACCTTCAGCTTTGTTCTTTCTTCAGATTGCACTGTCTATTCAGGGTCTTTTTGGTTCCATACAAATTATAGGATTATTTCTTCTAGTTCTGTGAAAAATATTATTGGTATTTTGATAAGGATTTAACTGGATCTATAGATTGCTTTGGGTACTATGTATATAGTATATAAACTATGAATATGGAATAGGATATAAATTCTTCCAATAAGAGAGGTATATCATTCAATTTGTGTCATCCGCAGTATCTCTCATCAGTGTATTATCGTTTTAAGAATACAGGTCTTTCACCTGCTTGGTTAAATTTATTCCTAAGTATTTTATTCTTTTTGATGAAATGGCAAGTGGGATTGTTTTCTTAATTTCTTTTTCTGCTACTTTGTTATTAATGTATAGAAATGCAACATATTTCTGTATATGAATTTTGTGTCCTGAAACTTTACCAAATTCATTTATTACTTCTAACAGTTTGTAGGTGGAGTCTAGGGTTTTCTATATACAGTATCATGTCAACTGCAATAAGAGTTTTACTTCTTCCCTACCCATTTGGATGCCTTATACTTCTTTTTCTCATCTTATTGCTGCAGCTAGGACTTCCTCAGGCAAGGGGGAAAAAAGCAAAAATAAACTACTGGGACTACACCAAAATCAAAAGCTTTTGCACAGTGAAGGAAACCATCAACAAGTAAAACAAACAAACAAACAAACAAACAAAACAAAACAAAACCTACTGAGTGGAAGAAGATACTTGCAAATGAAGTATCCGATAAGGATTTAATACCCAAAATATATAAAGAACTCATACAACTCAATACCCAAACCCCAAATAATCCAATTAAAAATGAACAGAGGACCTGACCTGACATTTTTCCAAAGAAGACATACAGATGGCCAACAGACACATGGAAAGATGATCAACATCACTAATCATCAGGGAAATGCAAATCAAAACCACAATGAAATATCACTTCACACCAGATTGGCTACTAGCAAAAAAGACAAGATATTAACAGTGCTAGTGAAGATGTAAAGAAAAGGAAGCTTTCATGTACTATTTGTGAGAATGTAAATTGGTGCAGTCCCTATGGAAAACAGTATGGAGATTCCTCTGAAAATTAAAAACAGAAATACCAAATGATTAATTCCACTACTAGGTATTCATTCACCCAAAGAAAACAAAAACACCAGTTTGAAAAAAAAACATATGCATACCTATGTTAGGGCGCCCCGGTGGCTCAATCCTTTGTGTCCAATTCTTGATTTCAGCTCAGGTCACGATCTTATGGACATGAGTTTGAGCCCTGCACTGGGCTCTGTCCTGCACTCGGAGTCTGCTTGAGATTCTTTCTCCCTCACTCTCTGTCTGTCCCCTTCTCTCTCTCTCTTCCTCCATCTCTCTCTCTCTCAAAAAACAATGGCCAAGATATGATAGCAACCTAAGTATCCATTGATAAATGAAGGGCTAAAGAAGATACGGTATGTACAAACACACACACACACAGAGGAATATTATTTGGGAAAAAAAAGAAATCTTTTCATTCACAACAGCATGGATGGATATAAAGGGTATTATGCTAAATAAAATAAGTCAGATGGCGAAAGACAAATACCATATGATTTCACTTATGTGTGGAATTCAAAAACAAAAGAAACAAAAAACAGAAACAGATTCACAAATACAGAGAATAAGCCAGTCATTGCCAGAGGGAAAGGGAGTTGGCAGGTGGGCAAAATAGGTGAAGGGGATTAACAGGTACAAACTTCCAGTTATAAGATAAATAAGTCACAGTGATGAAAAGTACAGTATAGGAAATATAGTCAACAAGATTGTAAAAATGTTGTATGGTAGCAGCAGATGGTAAGTACACTTACTGAGGTGAGCACTGCATAATGTATATAATTTTGAATCACTATGCTATACATCTGAAACTAACATAACATTGTATGTTAACTAAAGTTCAATTAAAAAAGAAATATAAAAAGAAACTGTGGGTCCATTACTCAAAAGTTATTAAGGATTTCAAAATGAGGACAGCAGAGCATTGACACACATCTGAGAACAGGACCCTGTGTGAGGGCACAGGTCACACACACATAAAGCCAGCTCTGTTGTCACTTTATATCTAGTGCCTACCATAAGACCTGGTAAAGAAGTACTCAATAAACACTCATTTAATAAAATGAATAAATTACTAGTAGATGAAATACAGTGACACATCTTTACACAAGTATGAGTAACTTATTCAGAATCATCCCAAGGAACATGTTCTGAAAAGAATGGAGACAGAACATAAGGCACAGTGAACCAATGGTAAAAGAGAATAAAACAGAAGAAGCTAGAGGCACAAAAATTCACCTTCAATATTTTGCTTGAGGTCATTTTCTGTTATTTAAAAAAACTAGAAAAAGACTCTCAAGAAATGAAGCAGGTATTTGACTCTTTAGGAAAGAAAAAAGTAAGATTTTGAATACATAAAATATTCTAGACACGGGTACTTTCACATACATTATTTAATTTTAACCATCTAAAAAACTGTGTGAGAGATATTTTTCTTCCTTACCTATATATTTAACCTGTAGTTAAGAGAGGTAAGGCAATTGACCTATTTTTCCAAAGTGAGTTATTTTGAGAGCTGTTATTAATTTTTGTATCTAGGACAATACTGCCTTTCTTGTGCCTCAGTAAGCCGCATACTGTGGAAGGCCTTTCTTGAAACTTTCTAGATCCTACTTTGGTACCTGAAATTGTGTGGGGTTGATAGTGTCATCAAAGTAGAACACCCTGAGCCTGGGACTCACATGGTCTCAGATTTCTCCCTTTGGGATCCCTCTGATCTTGTATGCCCATCTTTGAGTTAGGGTCACCGGCTCTGAGAAGCCAAAATTGGTAAAGCCAACATAATTCCCAAGCCTTTTGATTCAATAATCCCTTCCCTTGAGATGTAGCCAAAGGAATTTCAACAGTAGAAAATAAAGCCAGGTTTTCTATCCATTGCAACATTTCCTACAATAAGGGGAAATATTTTATTAAATTTATTGTCTGCTGCACTTGTGTAAGACTCTTAGTATGAATTTACTAATTTAATGAGAAATTCAGGTGAATGAAAACTATAAAAAAAACCCAGTACATTATAATAATGCACTAAAAGAGGAGTACTTTCAGAGTACATTTATTAAATATGCAAATTCCTGGGCCCCATCCAATGCTCTATCCTTGGACTTTGAACTTTATTGATCTCCTGTGTTGTCAGGGATTCTCCCTCACCAATCTGTTCTGACTGCAGTGTCGCCTGTGGTCTCTAGCAACCAATGGTGAAGAAATGTTGGTCAGGGTTCCTTTACTCTGTATGTTCCTTGCCCAGAGTGGTCCTCACTCCCTCTGCCAGCTCCAGGTCACATGTCTATCAGTATTCTGGAAATGGCTTCACCTATCTTCTCTGAAAAATCAACTGGCTCTTCTGATCAATGTTCTCTATTGCTTCTCATTTGCCCTGTGAGGGGTACTCTCTCAAGATGTTCTTTTTTTTAATATATGAAATTTATTGTCAATTTGGTTTCCAGACAACACCCGGTGCTCATCCCAACAGGTGTCCTCCTCAATACCCATCATCCACCCTTCCCTCCCTCCCACCACCCCCCATCAACTCTCAGTTTGTTCTCAGTTTTTAAGACTCTCTTATGTTTTGGCTCTCTCAGGTTGTTCCTATGCATTGTCAAATGAGGGATGGACATCCCTTGCTTAATTACGACCACTTTTCTCAATCTTGCATGGGACTCTTGCCTATCCTTCCCATAGGTATCATTGTATGGAAGGCAGGAATAAAAGAGACCACATTCCATATGGGAATATAGTAACTGCAGAGTTCAAAAGGAGGCACAATTGCAATATTTTTCCCTCTCTTTATGCTATAAAATACTGGATATGTATACCATAATCAGTAAACTAATTATTATTCCTATGTACTGCATACTCTGGGTAAGACTTGCTCTTGTGGTCATCATCAAAAAGGTGCAGCAGTAACTTTTGCACTGCAAGTCAGTATTCATAGGAAGTGCTGCAAATAATGATGGTGTTGAATAATGCAGCATCATGAATAATGGTGTCGACAGCATTAAATAAGTGGAATTAGGAAACTGAATAGCCAAATAGATCTATGTTATTTTAAGTTAACAGGGTTTCAAAAGCCATGGTATTGTAAGTAATGACTGCACTGCTACATTTTTCTTATTGTAAAAGTTATAAAATTAGCCAGGGATAGCACACTTGATAAAAAAACACAAAGAGATAGTTCCTAAACCGGAACAGGAAAAGATGGTGTTTGGACACTATAAAAAATCTTCACGTGCATTGACTGAATAACAAACAAATATGAGTAGTTCCTCTCTACATAGTCATTGTATAATCTTCATTGGTAAATCACTGTATCTCATATGGATTGGTGGATTCTGTTGTATTTTATTTTTAAATCATATTATTTATATTGACAGGAAGAAGCCTGAGAAAAACATGTGCCTGATCCAGGAGGTATAAAGTTAGCTCTTCAAGGAAACAACTATATTCCTTATAGTGTATAACAAAGGAATCATAAAAGGCAACACAGAAATGCCTTTAAAAAGCATATGTTCTCTACTGTGAGAGGAGAAAATCAAGCACCATATTTATTGAACAATAAAAGTAAGATTTTTTTTTGTGAGAGAAACTGAATTACCTTTAACCAGCAAACTGTGTTTAATATCAGAGAAGATAAATCTTAGCTTTAAAAGTAGAAGACAGGCTGTACAGATGCACCTAAATGTACGGATAATTACAACAGAGAGTTATAGCTATTAACCTGGTAGTTTGGGCTAGTGCACCACAGATTCCAGTTAAAAGGAAGCACACAGTTCCTGCTTGGAGGTTTGTTCCCCAGGTCAAGTGGTATTTGATTATTAGGCCCTACTGTCCTCTGAGTAGCATTTCAGAAGCCATTGTGTTGTGACTTGGCATTAAATTTATTCTTCCACTACCAGCATGTGGCCATGTACAAGTCATCTAGCAGCTCCAAGCCTTATTTGGCTCATTTGCCAAATGCAGATGACAGTGGGGCTCATAGAGTCACTGCACACAGTCTTGTGCTGATAGTCAGTGGACACTAAGACATCTTATATGTGGACTTTTGATACACATGGTTCAAACTTTTCAATCTACTCTTTAACATTTTTTGACCCTTAAAGCCATACTTTCAAGCACTTTAAAAACAGAGATTTAAGAAAGCTTATGTGGTAAAATGTTAGTTACAGATATTATTTGGGATTCTTTTCCCCTCCCCATAATCCCAGAAGAATAAAGAGGCTTATATAATGCCTACTCCTCCCCCCAAAAAAAACATCTAAAACATATCAAAATCACTGTGAGAGCTTCATTTTCTATTCCAATTGTATCTGTTCACTGCTCTGTGCCAAATTCATCCTGCATATCTTTCAGAGAGAAAACCAGGCTATTCCTAGTCCACTCTAAGTTCTTGTGGGACAGGAAATTTATCAAATAATTCTAATGCTCCATTTAACACCTATCCTCTCCCCTCCTTGAAAAGAAAGCTATTTTCTTTTCAGAAAACTTAGTCCTCCCCATTATCCAAGTTTCAGAGCTCGTCCCTTGACACTTCTACTTTTCAAAAGAAGATACTGAGAAACCAATTTGACGATAAATTATATTTAATAAAAAAATAAATGCAATATAACTTCTAACTGGTTGTAGTATATATATATATATATATATATATATACACACACATATACACACACATATATATATATACACACATATATGTATACACGTATATGTATATACACACATACACACACACACACACATATATATATATACATACACACAAAGAAGATATTCAGAAAGTACCTATAGTAGATTCAAAACTGTTTGTCTTCAGAAGTAAAAGCTGAAGGCATAGAGAGAAAGCATGGCTTAACTTCACTTGTCTATCTAAAGTGGAAAGAATAAAGTACAAATTAATACCTACCTTTAAAAAACTAGAAATCTAGCGTTTAATTTGCATCCTTATCTTCCTAACCCCCAAAATTTATTCAAACACCAATTGCATATTGGTAGATTCCACTCCCAGTGAATCCAAACTCCTTCCACTTCTTTCCTTACTAACATCCAAGGGCAGGCTGCCAATCCTCACCTGTTGACTGCTACAGCCTGGTAAATTGTCTCCTACTCCACTACTGTTCTTATCAGATTCTGTCCCCACAAAACAATGCAAATTATCTGTCCAAAATGTGAATCTGCCTATGTTGATATCCTTGCTTAAAATATTTTTGCCTCTTGTCTTTCAAATAAAGCCCCAACCCTTAATATGGCCTTCTTGATCAGACCCAACCATTCCATCCAGCATTTTCTCTTACTATTCACTGAAATACCTTCAACCAAATAGAAATGCTTTCATTCTTTCAGATAGAGCAGACGATGTCTTCTCTTAAACTCTATTTAAGTTGTTCTTTAGGCCAACTGCACCCTCATTCTCTGCCTAGACAATTTATCCCTAGTACCACAGCTATCAGCTCATCCATCACTTCATGTGAGAGGATGCTTGGGGTTGTCTAATGAGATGCATGCCATGCCAGTTAGCCTGTAATACCACATATTCTTTTCACACTCTATACATACTTGTTTAGTGCCAATCTTCTCCATTAGATTATAAATGTTATGAAAGAAGAAACCATTCTGTCTTATTTGCCTAGCCTAGTACCTAACACTGTGAGTGTTAAATAAATATCCATTAGATGAATGCATGAAGGAACAAGTAGAATTCTTGATATCCTAATTACAGCCTTGTGGGTGTTATGAACAATGTTCAATTTGAAGTCTATTGTAACTGGCTCATTTATTTTAATTGATTTTAATTCCAGAATTAAACTACAAAAAGTAAAACCAACCAACAAACAAACAAAAAATCTTTGTGTTTTTAGTCAAGGAGGAACAAAGACACTGACATCCCATAGCCTTTTTCTATTTCTTTTTTGAGTTATTTTTTTGATCAAGTAAACATTTCAAGATCCAACAGCCCTATTATAGACAACTGTGTCAAAACCCAGTTGTATGGAGATGATGCTGCTGACCAGCCAGTGGGATCAATCTGGAATGAGTTTGATATAAGTGGTCCAAGAAGCCAGAGAGTGAAAAAGTGATTTAAAATGACTCAGAATAAACACCATGTGCAAGACTTTTGCTCTAGGAATCCCTCCCCTTGGGATGTTGCCTAACATAATTATTCAACAGTGTAGTATAAAAGAAGATTTTCCATCCATGGTAACATTATCTATAAATGTAAGGAAAGTATTTTATCATTTTCATTGCCCACCATGATTTTGTAGGATTTTGAATATGAGCTGACTTATTGAATGAGAAACTCAGGTAAATAGGTCTATGGAATAAAAGCCATGTTATAATATAGTAAATGCTAAGATAATAGTGCTTTCCAAAGTTTCCTGTGCAGATCTCTCATTTCAAAAGCATCTACTTGTTAAATATACACATTGATGGGGCTCAATTCACAACTACTGAAAAAGGATCTGTGGAGATGAAAGATTTAGAAGCATGTTTCCCTAATGTACAACACATCTTTTCTTAATGTGCCATTTTTATTTAAAAACACTTGAAACTACTTTAGAATAATATGAAAAAAATACTACAAAAACTATCTTAACTGAAATAAAGACTTGGTTCTGGTAATCACAGATACATGAATTAACAATCCTTACCACTTTTTAATCTGACCTGAAGTAAACCTACACTAAAATATTCTGAAATTTGGAACTAAAACACAGGGATTTTAATCAACACTGAATCTTTTATATTTAAATGTGACCATAAAGTGCTTACTTAATCTCTGAGCCCCAAGAGCCACAAGTGTAAAATCAAGTAAATAAATTCACCTCACTTGCCAAGAGATCATGTACAAGAAATGTATACATAGTGAGAGAATGGAAGAACCACAGGCTTTGAGTCAGACACACTTGTACTTCAGTACTATGTTTGTCATTTAATAGCTATGTGAACTTGGACAAATTACTCAACATTTTTCAGACTATCTACAGAATAGATCTAATAATAGTTCACTGATAAGCCTATCTGAATAATTGTATGAGATGATTTGAGTAAAGCTGCTTGTTAAATCTAAGTTATCATCTCTCTGAAAACTGAAAAAAAATTTCTTTATACTAAGCTAGGCATACACAAGATTCAAGAACAGAAAACTAGAAGATTACACTATTCAGTTTATACTAAGGATATAAGGCTTTTAAAATACATCATATAGGGCATTAATTCTAATGCCCTATCCTCCAAATTTTAAAATATTTAAATTATTTCTATTCTTCTCTGATATATACTTATTTTCAAATTATTTTACATAGTGCTTTGTGCTTTGAAAAGCCTGAATCAAGCCTTTTTTTTACAAAAAGCATGACATGAAACAAACAAAACCCTTTCACAGATTTTTCTACAATAAACTGCTTTAAACTACTCAACATAGAGAAAAGTTTTACTCTGATTTGAAAATTAGATGATCAACAGCAAGGGTGCATCACCTGGAGGCATACTTTCCAAAAAATAGTTGTGAACCCCAATTGATCAAAAATAAAAATGTCAGAGAATCTGAACAAAATATCATCTAATTGTACTTGACTGCCTTTAATCAAATGCTCTTTGTCCACTGCTCATGTGGATCCCATGTAAAACCCAAATCACACAATTAGTAGCAGGTTTGTCACAGAACTCTTAAGTAGCCTGCTACTTATGCCCATAATTCTTACATGACCATGTAACAAAAGGCCTTAAATTCTCAAGGTGGTCCATGAGAACCTATAAAAGGCAGAAGGACCACCTTATGTTTAGAAGGGATGCTGAAATGCTTCCAGAGAGGAAACAAAATTTGCCCAGAACAAACAAATCTTTCTACTAATACATAGTTCTGGCTGTGTTCTATTCTTTCAATGAATTCACCTGATAGACACCTTACCTACTGTCCACATATATATCACTGAAGAAGACAGAGTCCCTATGATAGAACTTACATTCTAGTGGACTCTATTTGTATGCATTGATAACTGCTTTAAATAAAATATACAGTGTCTCACAGGAACTAAAAGAAACAGAAAGAATAATATCTCAGAAAGATTTTGCAAAAAAACCTCTTGGAAAAATGTGAGCTAAAGCTGAAATTTTGAGAAGGAACTAGCTATGTAAGGATCTAGGGAAGGGGTGCCTGGGTGACTCAGTCAGTTAAGCGTCCAACTTCAGCTTAAGTCATGATCTCACAGCTTATGAGTTTGAGCCCCACAGCAGGCTCTGTGCTGACAGCTTGGAACCTGGAGCTTGGTTCAGATTCTGGGTCTCCCTCTCTCTCTGTTCCTCCCCTGCTTGCACTCTGTCTGTCTCTCTCTCTCTCTCTCTCAATAATAATAATAATAATAATAATAATAATAAAAGATCTAAGGGAAAAACCATCCTAGGTAGCAATGAACTCAAGTTGCAAGGGGTCTAAGTCAGGGACACAATGTAGACTAATGTGAACAAGGATGAGTGCCAGATGACATCAGAAAATTATCACTTCTTAAAACAAAATTGGGCATATCTCAGAAATATGGGTTTTATTCAGAAATATTATGTGTTGATTCCAAACCACTGCAAAACAGAAAATATCACAACAACCCTAGTCAATTGAATTTTTTGGTTTCTCCATATATATAAAAGTTATGTTTACACAATATTGTAGTCTATTAAGTGTGCTCTAACATTATATCTCAAAAACATGCATACCCTACTTTAAAAATAGTTTATTGCTAAAAGTGCTAACCATCATCTAAGCTTTCAGCATGTCATAGTATTTTCGCTGAAGGGTCTTGGCTCAATGTTAATGGCTGATGACCGATCAACGTGGTGGTTGCTGAAGGCTGGGGTGGCTATGGCAATTTCTTAAAATCAGGAAACAATAAAGTTTGCTGCATCAATTGACACTTCCTTTAAAAATGATTTCTCTGTAGCATGCTATGCTATTTGATAGCATTTTATACCTGGTAGACCTTCTTTCAAAATTGGAGTTATTCCTCTCAAACCCTGCCACTGTTTTATCAACAAAATTTATGTAATATTCTAAAGCCTTTGTGATCATTTTAACATCTTTACAGCATGTTCATCAGGAGTAGATTCCATCTAAAGAAACCAATTTCTTTGCTCATCCATAAGAAGCAACACCTCATCTGTTTAAGTGTTATCATGAGATTACAGCACTTTAGTCACATATTCAGGCTCCACTTGTCATTCTAGTTTTCTTGCTATTTTTACCACATCTGCAGTTACTCCATCCACTCAAGTCTTGAACTCCTCAAAGTCATCCATGAGTGCTGGAATCTACTTCTTACAAACTCCTGTTCATGTTGATATTTTGACCTTTCCCCATCAATCACAAATGTTCTTACTAGCATCCAGAATGGTGAATCCTTTCTAGAAGGTTTCCAAATGACTTTTCCCAGATCCATCAGAAGAATCACTATCTATGGCAGCTATAGCCTTACAAAATGTAATTCTTCAGTAATAAGACTTGAAAGTCAAAATGACCCATAGGCTGCAGGATGGATGTTGCATTAGCAAACATGAAAACATCCATCTTACTGTACATCTCCAACAGATCTCTTGGATGACCAGGTGCCTTGTCAGTGAACAGTACTATTGTGAAAGATTTTTTTTTCTGAGCAGTAGGTCTCAACAGTGGGCTTAAAATATTCAGGAAACCACACTGTAAATGGATGTGCTATCAACCACATTTGTTGTTCCATTTATAGAGCACAAGCAGAGAAGATTTAACATAATTCTTAAGGGACCTAGGATTTCTGGAATGGAAAAAAAAAAAACATTGCTTCAACTTAAAGTCACCAGCTGCCTTAGCCTCTAACAAGAGAGTCAGCTGGTCCTTTGGAGCTTTGAAGCCAGGCATTGACTTCTCCTCTGTAGCTAGTCTAAAGTCCCAGATGGCATCTTCTTCCAATATAAAGCTGTTTCATCTATATTGAAAATCTATTGTTGAGTGTAGCCACCCTCATTAATTATTGTAGTGAGATATTCTGAATAACTTCCTGCAGTTTCTACATCAACACTTGTTGCTTCACCTTGCACTTTGATGTTACAGAACTGCCTTTTTTCCTTAGACCTCATGAACCAATCTCTGCTAGTGTCAAACTTTTCTTCTGCAGCTTCCTCACCTCTCTTAGCCTTCACTGAATTAAAAAGGGTTAGAGCCTTGGTCTGGATTAGGTTTAGGCTTAAAGAAATGGAGTGGCTAGTTTGATCTTTTATCTGGACCACCCAAACTTTCTCCATTTCAGTAATAAGGCTGTTCCACTTTCTTATTCATGTATTCACTGGCGTAGCAGTTTTAATGTCTCCCAAGAACCTTTCATTTGCAGTCACAACTTACCTAACTGGTGCAAGAGACCTAAATTTCGGTCTCTCTTGGCCTTTGACATGCATTCCTGACCTAATAATTTTTACTTTTTGATTTAAAGTGAAAAATATGTGGCTATTCCTTTCACTGGAACATTGAAAGGTCATTGTAGGGTTATTAATTGGTCTAATTTCAATATGGTTGTCTCAGTGAATAGGGAGTCTTGAGTGGAAGGAGAAAAAAGGGAGAATGGTCAGTTGGCAGAATAGTCAGAACACATACATTTATCAATTAAGTTCATTGTTTGTTTGTTTGCTTGTTTGACGTTTAGTTATATTTTGAGAGAGAGAGGAGACAGAGTGTGAGCAGGGAGGGGCAGAGGGAGTGGGAGACACAGAATCTGAAGCACGCTCCAGGTTCCAAGCTGTCAGCACTTGGATGCAGGGCTCAAACTCACTGACTGAGAGATCATGACCTGAGCCTAAGTCAGATGCTTAACCAACTGAGTCACCTAGGTGCCCAGTTAAGTTCATCGTCTTATGTGGGCATGGTTTGTTGCACCCCCAAACAATTACAATAACATTAAAGATCAGTGGTCACAGATCACCCTAACAAATATAATAATGAAAAACTTTGAGATTTTCCAAGAATTACCAAAGTATGACATGGAAATACTAAATGAACAAATGATGTTAGAGAAATGTGACAACATACTCGCTTGATGCAGGGTGACCACAAACCTTCAATTTGTAAAAACACAAAATCAGCACAGTATAATAGATTAAAAAACAATAAAACAAGGTGGGCCTATAACAAACTGTCAGTCATTATTGGTGGGAATGCAAAATAGTACAACACATTGGAAGACAATTTGACAGTTTCTTATAAAACAAAACATAATCTTACAATACAATCCAGCAATCACTCTGCTTGATGTTTATTCAAAAATGTTGAAAACATCTACACTGAAACCTGCACACACATGTTTATAGCAGCTTCATTCATAATTGCCAAAACTTGAAAGCAATCAAGATGTCCTTCAGTGGGTGAGTGGATAAATAAACTGTTATGGATGAATATTATTCATTGTTAAAAAGAAATGAGCCATGGGATGCCTAAGTGACTCACTGAGTTAAGTATCCAACTTCGCTCAGGTTATGATCTCATGGTTCATGAGTTTGAGCCCTCTGTGAGTCTCTGTCCAGACAGCTCAGAGCCTGGAGCCTAGTTCAGCCTAGTTCTCTGTCTCCTTCTCTCTCTGCTCTCCCTCACTTGCTCTCTATCTCTTTCTCTCTCAAAAATAAAAAAAAAAAAAAACATAAAAAAATATATATGATCCAGCAAACCATGAAAAGACACAGAAGAAATTTAAATGCATATTACAAAGTAAAAAATCCAAATTACAGACTTTAGTGATTATGATATGTCAATGTAGGTTCATCTATTGTAATAAATGTTCCATTCTGGTGGGAGATGCTGATAGATGGGAGGCTGTGTTTATGGTGGGGCAGGTAAAGCAGGGGTGTCAGGGGATATATAGGAACTCAAGTACTTTCTCCTCAATTTTTTCTGAGACTAAAACATTCTAAAAATAAAGTCTATTCAAAGTTAAAAACATTATTAAACCTTCTGGTTGATAAGCCTGGTATTATTATCTTCACTTGGAGTGATATGATCTGACTAAATCACACAGATAGGAGAAGAGATACCTGGAATCAGAGCTAGAGACCTGAAACTTCTAAACCACTTTTCTTACTACACACAAAAAAAGTTCATGATAAAAAAATTAATATATGCCCTTTTTATCCTTAGGAAAATTCCTATTTCCTGTTTATTTAAAATATGAGTAGTAATACATTAGTAATAGTCTGTTGTCACAGAAACATAAGAAACCTAGGAGATTGTTAATTTTTTTTAAAGTGAGCAAAGAGATTATGGGAAAAACATAAAATCCCATCTAATATTTTTTTTCATGATCAAAAGAAAGGCTTACATCTCCCATCCTCCTTTGTAGTTAAGTGGGACAATGTGACCAAATACCAGCCAATGAAATGTGGAAGGGAATGAGGTATGCTACTAACAGACCTTGGTACTTATAACCTTTTTGTGACTCCAGTTCACTAGCTGATTTTATATGTAATCAACATTTAATTCAGTGAAGGACTCTGAACCCCCAGTAGAATAACAAAGCCACTGCACAGAAAATACCTGGGACTGTATCAGCATAAAGAAAGCCACCCACCAAACCCCTCATTAGACTACTGTATAAATTCATATTAAACCGAATGGGTGAATCCACAGAGATCTGAGGTTTTCTTACAACAATTAGCCTAACATACAAGGATTACAGGATAATAATATGTGTTGCTGACTTCAAATTCAAATGTATTGATACCGATCCACTTTAATCCTTAGCATAAAGTGGCCAAGGAATTTCTTTACATGGATCATGTTTTCCTGCCTACTGTTGTGCTTTTACATAAATATTCATTGCATAAAATTGAATAAAATGAAATTTTTTGAATTAAATGCCAAAAAATTTGCCCAAGCAAATGGTCCTACAGGGCCATACATGTGGAAAATGAGAACACAGACTTGGTATTTAGTTTCTACATGCCCTACTTTACTCTGGATGAACTAGAAACTTTACTGCATGAGGTTGGACAAACACATCTATAAATACACTACCATCTCTAAAACAAATATATGGTAGAAATCCAAGGATTCTTTGCTCTGAAAACCTTCATTTCCTTCAGTTTGTCAACACTTCTAAAAATATTTTGCATTCAAATTTTAAAGCACTCTAAGCACCTGTTATTTTCATCCTGTGTGTGAGCCAAATCTATGCCATAGACATCATTTTGCCTCCTCAGGTCACGGTTAATTCATTAGCATGGTAAATGCAGAAGGCTCTGACTTTCTCTCACTAGCTTCTCCTGAGATTTATTACAGGAGGTATTTTTTAGAATAAATCCCTTAACATCTGTCTAAAATTAGTACATATGATCATTAGCAGTCATTATATCTAATCAACATCTAATCCTCATTAAAATAATACATTAATTAGATGAATGGGAGAAAAAACCCAATAATGTTAAATGTTCATTTTGTTTGAATAAGCATTCAGAAGAAAATGCAGCCTTTGAAACATGGCTCTAAAAGAATGTGGCCTGTCAAAATTGACATTCCTGCCTTGAACATTTCATTAGTAGCCTTTACGTTCCACAAGAAATGGGTGCACTGAATCCCAAGAAAAGCATAATTACACAGTATTTGCCCCCAGCTATTAATATGTGGAATTCAACAGTATTTAAACTGTTTTCCTAGGCCAAGCAAATTAATATTTTATAAACAATAAAATTTAATTATTTCAGTCCTTAAAACAGCATTTACCCGTTATTCTTGATGACTTTTACATGTAGAGGTTAGTTAATTCATTTCTGTTCAGTCCCTGTCTTAAAGGGTGCAATTTACTCTAGTACCTGGGATCTATGTGTTGCTGGGATTATATAATATTTATTATTCATGAATAGTACCTCTCAATATCTAAACAACTTCAGTATCCTGGAATATTTAGGAGACACAGACACTATCTTAATAATGATTATAGCATTTACTTAAGTTCTCTCTCATCAATGACCTGATTAGAATGGTCAAATTACATAAAAACAAGCAGAAATAATCACTTCTTCCCAATTCTCCCTGATAGTATATAAAACATCTGACTTTTTGGTTCTCCCTTATCACCACTGTATGTGTGTGACTCTTGCTCCAATTTTTCTTTCTCAGAATCTTTATTTTTTTATAGTTTTGGTTTTTTGTGATTTCTTTTTTAATTTGAGAGAGAAAGAAGGCCTGCAAGCTGGGGAGAGGAACAGCGGGAGAGAGAGAGCAAGGGAGAGAATCCTAAACAGGTTCCACACTCAGTGTGAAGCCTGATGTGGGGCTCGATCCCACAACCCTGGGATCATGACCTGAGATGAAATCAACAGTCAATTATTCAACTGACTGAGCCACCCAGGTACCCATCTCAGAATCTTTCTTCAGGTTTCCTGCTACACAGTCCTCATTCATTTATAACTTCTTTCACAAACTCTAATCTATATATTGTAAGTTTTCGCAGCTGTTCCCCCAAAAATGCCTGTGCCCCTCATTGTTTACTTTTTTTTGAGAGAGACAGAGACAGAGTGTGAGCAGTGCAGGGGCAGAGAGAAAGGGAGACAGAATCCAGAGCAGGCTCCAGGCTCTGAGCAAGCTGTCAGCACAGAGCCTGACGCGGAGCTCCAAATCACAAACCGTAAGATCATGACCTGAGCTGAAGTTGGAGGCTTAACCAACTGAGCCACCTAGGCACCCCAACCCCTCATTGTTTAAAGGAGGAAAATATTATCCACAATATTATTCCACTTTTAGAGAGGCTATAGATTAGACCTCTATCATGTGGTAAAATGCAATTCTGCTACACATTTTCTGTGAAAATTTATATTAATTACAAGGGTAAATGGTATTAATTTTTTACCACATATATAAAATTGTGTTTTATTCATCTAGAATTTGGCAAAATTGAAACTTTCATTGAAATCTAAGGATGCTGAACATTATTAGGTCACTGTTTCAAGCATTTGGTGATCATGTTTTGAAAGTGAACTTTACAAACTCTGATATTGTTATGCAGAGAAACCTGATGTAGTGTGGATAGATCGATGATGATGATGATGATAGATACATAGATACATAGATAGATGATAGATAAATATTAGATGATAGATAATAGATAGATGATAGATAGATAGGTTGATTGATAGATAAAGAAAAGACAAGAAAAGGCAAGAAAAGAAAGAAAAGAAGAATCAAACACATTGACACTGTTATGAACACAGATTAACAATTTCCCAAACATGCTAAATACCAGTCTTTTCATCAATTAAATAAAAACAATTGGTATAAAAATGTACAAATCCTCTTAAAATGTTAAATTTCCAAATGCTGATGATGACTTTAATGGTACAGAGGCATTATAAACATAAATTATTGGAATCATGCTGCTGCATGTTAACCATCTTCTGCATGTGAGATACTATAGAAATAGTATATTCAAGAATCAATAACTCAACAATAAAAGTCACCTCAAAACTTAGTGTCTACAACAACAATAAATTCTGTTTCTCACAAGTATGAGAATTAGCTACAAGGTTTTTCTGGTCTGGACTAGTTCAGTTTGTGCTGTTTGGTCCTGGATGACTTTATTGATAAGTTTGGGAACTCAGCCAACAAAGCTTGGTTGGCTAGAACAGCTGGGGTCTCTTTTAACTACATACCCTCTTATCCTAAGGCCAAAGTTGTCTACATGGTGATGCTATGGTTATCAGGAAAAAAAAATGCATGAACTAATGCATTAATTACTTTTTAAGCCTCTGGTTATTCCACATTTGTGAATTATTTATTGCCCAAATAAGCCATATGACCAAGAACAGATTCAGGGTATAAAGAAATAGATTCCATCTTTTGATAAAAAGAATTGCAAAGAATTTGTAGGCATTGAAAAAATCTAGTTCAAAACATCATCTACCACAAATCATTTACATTCCTCCTACATGTAAAATATGTTTGCTTTCATTCTAGGCCCTCAAAAAGTCATTTCCCATTACTACATCAGAATTAGAATATAGAATCTAATACTCTAAGTTCAGATGTAGAAAAGAGTCTATCACTGCTGCCCTGTGGGTATAGTTCCTCTGAGCCAGAGACCGTGAGCTGAAAAAGACAAGTTACATACTAAATACATGATCAGCTCATGGAACATAACAGAAAATCCACAGATAAACCAACAACCACATGGTGAATTAATCTTTGACAAAGCAAGAAAGAATATCCAATGGGAAAAATTCTTTACAACAAATAGTACTGGGAAAACTTGACATCACCATGCAAAATAATAAAATTGGACCAGTTTGTAACACCATACACAAAAGTAAGTTCAAAATGGATTAAGATTTAAATGTGAGACCTGAAACCATAAATATCCTAGAAAAGAACAGAGACAGAAACTTCTTCAACATCAACCAGAGTAAATTTTCTTCTACATAGGTCCCCTGAGGCAAGGCAAAAAAAAAAAAAAAAAAAAAAAAAAAAAAAAAATATTAAGAAAACATAAAAAAAAAAAAGTCCCCGGAAAAAAAAAAAAAAAAAAAAAAAAAAAAAAAGCAAAAACAGACTATTAGGACTACATCAAAATAAAAAGCTTTTGCACAGAGAAGGAAACAATCAACAAAAGTAAAAGGCAATCTGAAGGATGGTGGAAAATGTTTATAAATTACATATCCAATAAAGGTTTAGTATCCAAAATATATAAAAAACGTACATAATTTAACACCCCAAAACAAATATTCCAATTAAAAATGGGCAGAAGACATGAACAGACTTTTCTCCAAAGAAGACATCCAGACAGCCAACAGACACATTAAAAGATGTTCATAATAACTTACCATCAGGGAAATGCAAATCAAAACTACAGTGAGATATCACCTCACAACTGTCAGAATGGCTAAAATCAACAACACAGGAAACAACAAGGATATGGAGAAAGGGGAACCCTCTTGCAACCATTGGGAACACAAATTGATACAGCCACTGTGGAAAATAGTATGGAGGTTCCTCAAAAAGTTAAAAATGGAACTACTCTATGATCTAGCAATTGCACTACTGGGTATTTACCCAAATAATATAAAAATAATAATTCAAAGTGACACGTGCACTCCTATGTTTACTGTAGCATTATATACTATTGCCAAGATATGCAAGTAGCCCAAGGGTCCATTGCTAGATGAATAGCTAAAGAAGATATGGTATAGGGGCACCTGGGTGGCTCAGTCAGTTAAGCGCCTGACTTCAGCTAAGGTCATGATCTCATAGTTTGTGAATTCAAGCCCTGCATCAGGCTCTGTGCTGACAACTCAGAGCCTGGAACCTGCTTCGGACTCTGTGTGTGTCTCTCTCTTCCCCTTGCCTGCTCACACTCTGTCTCTGTTTTTCTCAAAAATAAATAAAAAGAAAAAAAATTGTGATACACACACACACACACACACACACACACACACATATACACAATGGAATATTACTCAGCTATGAAAAGGAACGAAATCTTGTCATTTGCAATGACATGGATGGAGCTAGAGAATATGATGATAGGCAAAATAAGTCAGAGAAAGACAAGTACCATATGATTCCACTCATATGGGTGTTTTAAGAAAGAAAACAAATTAGCAAAGGTAAAATAGAGAGAGAGAGAGAGACAGACAGACAGAAACCAAGAAACAGACTTTTAACTATAGAGAACAAGTTGATAGTTACCAGAGTGGAGGTGGGTATGGGGATAGGCTAAATAGGCATGGAGATTAAGGAGTGTACTTATTGTGATGAGTGCTGGGTGATGTATGGAAGTGTTGAATCACTATACTGTACCCTTTAAATTAATATAACATTGTATGTTAACGAATTAAAATAAAAACTTAAAAAAATTAAAAATAAAAAAAATGTGATCAGAATTCTATAGTGAGACAGTGGCAGATAACAATAATATATGTGCTCATTTAAAAGGAGAGGCATATTAAGCATATGGCAATCACTGGTTCACAGCACTTCTGAAATCTATCTGGACACACATTATCAGATCACCCTCTTCCACGAGCTGGAAATATTATTTGATTAGGGACCAGTTCTGCTCCCTGGCAGTATCCTCTGGTCTCTTGTTCTTCGGGGTTCTTAGCTCCATCCTCAATATACTCTTCTTTTACTATAAAAAATGTCTCAAGATTGCTGCTTAGTAGCTTTCTCAACCTGCTTTATTCCATAGAAAATTTAGAGTCCAAAGACTTTCTTATAATTTGAGCTATCTTAGTACCTTTTAATCTGAGCCAATGAAACACCATTACACCTTTAGGGATTTTCTCTCAGGTTATATTCCACTCCACTAAACAAAAGCTAAGCTTATAATATGTTGTGAGACAAACCTCTCTCTCTGGATTTACTCATAGTTATTTTGGGGCTTAGGCTTCTGAGACTATGCTTTTAAAATATTCATATGACCTTTTGTTTCACTGAGACAACTATCTAAGTGTCATCTTAAAAGACTCAAAGAGTCTTACAGACGCCTTTGATTTGATCTTTATCCTGAGAATATGTCACATGAAAAAAAAATGTGGAAACTGCAGTAGATACAAGAGAAACTAGAGAAACCATTTTTCTAATGGATTTAGGCATAGGAGAAGCTGAGATATGATTACTGAAAAAAAGTAATGAATCTGGAACGGAGAACTTATCTAAGAGAGAGTAATTATTCAGATTATGCAATATATTTAGTTTATTCAATTTATATGACCAAGAACAATTTTTATATATCATTAAGGTTAAGCAGGCCTCAATTTGGGTTATAGAATTTATAGAAATGACTGTTAGTATGTCATTTATAAAAAACTATCTTGGCAAAGAATGGCAAGTACTTTCCATTTAGAAGGACTCCTTTAAATGACATAGACGAAGAGTACATTATATTTTGTGATTTAAGAACATGGTAGAGATATGCCTGTACTTACCTCCTTGGCATACACCATAACACGTTTCCTCATTCTCATTAAATATTTAATTGTTTTACCAAGGATCCAAGTCATCTATTTAAATTTAAGTAGCATATCATAAAATATAATAAAAAATATTACACCGGAATGAGTGGTGATCTAGCAAAGAGGAGAACCACATTTCTTTTTGGAAAATGCAGTTTGATCCTTGTGTCTCAAATTGCGGGCTATGAACCAGAAGCATCCATAACATCTGGATGCTTGTAAAGAAGACAGACTATCAGGCTTAAACCTTGATCCCCTGAATCAGAATCTTGCGTTTTAACATGCCAGGTGATTTTATGCATATTAAAATTTGAGAGACAATATCCTGGACATGGAAACTGACAATACAAGGTAACTGATATATAAGATCTGCCACAAAGGAGTCCATTGTTCAAAGAAAATAATACACACATAAACCAATGGTTACTTTACTGTGTAACTGCTGAAAGATAAATATTAGATCCTTTCCTGAATGTAGATGGAAGTAAAATGAGAGAAAGAGGGAAAGTACCGAAATTTTATTCATGCTGTTACAGTGCTTATTAGCTAGTGGCAGATAGAGTAATAAAAGAAAGGCTATAGACACAAATATTTGGACAAGTGAGAAGCAGAGAGCTGCAGAATCATCCAGCTATTTCCATTAACAAGTGAAGAGGTAGGTTGGGTTTTTGAGAGCATATTTATGGATGACACATCCTAACAAACCAATGACAAGAGTTTACTGAGCTCCCCTAGCTAAACCTAAGATGTATGAGGAAATGCTTATTTTTTAAATCTACTGAGATTTATTATTCTGTCTTATGTAGAAACTGCTGACAGATAAAGCACATAGGTGGAGATAACACGAGGAACCCTGAAACAAAAAGATGACATTCCAAAGTTTACTTCACAAAAGAAGAGCATAAAGTGACCAGAAAAAGAAAGAGAATGTACTCTCAGAGAGACTATCTACTCATCAATAGTTAAAAACTATTAGGTCTTCCTGGAGAAGAAAATGAGTACTCATTTCAGAATCTACTATATATCTTATGTTTTGTTGTATGAACACTACATAATATATTCATATTATAAATGTACCCATTTTTTTCATTCATGGGGCAGGGTGGATCAGACGCTTCTAGTATATCTACTGGTTTTCTTCAGAAGACCCTAATTAGGGAACTTCTCCAAGCTTTATTTATACAGATATACACTGAATGAGTGCTTCCTGAGTATTAAAGGTAAGATTCTGGTTTATATAGAGATCAGTTACACAGTCCCTTTGAAAGATAGGAATTTAACCAATATTATCTCATGTTACACCTGACCTGTCTGAATTTTCTGGGAAATCTCTCTATTGTGTCTCAACCTAGCAAATACTCTCATGTGTATTATAATCACAATTACAAAACAACTGTTTATCATTTACAAAAATTATGTTCATCTTGATTCTTAGGTCGGATTTGCCAGTGTTACTTATGTCTCTTCCTGAAACTTGTTGCTTTTCTTCTTGTATTTCCCCACATCAGCAGGTATGGGAAATACAAGCATATGCTTGCAATACATAATTCAGTACACTACCTACCAACACTGATTCTCTAGGAAGAAGTTGAGTATGTAAAAATTTAGATATACTTGTTGCCAAAGAAGTGTTTTTCTTCTTGTACAAAGTCTTTTAAGCACTGACCATATGCCAGAACCTATTTCTGTGGCTAATATATCTGAGTTTGAAACACAGTGTGTGTGTGTGTGTGTGTGTGTGTGTGTGTCTGTGTGTGTGTGTGAGAGAGAGAAGGCATTCATATAAACTAAATATACTTTATTTTCCTGTTTTCACCAGCATTTATTTTAGTATAAGAGGATCCATCTTGATACCTATGGAAGAAGTCTTCTATCCTGTGAGAATGACAAGATCAGCATTCCTATCCGCCCCCTTCTTTTGAGTAACAGAATCTTAATCTATGAAAATTATCATTAATGAATCCCAGAGAATGAGGGTCTTCCTTTAATTATTTGTTTACCTCAATTAATTTAGAAGTGGTATTTTGTAAAGCAGTGTTTTTAGAGTCCTCAATACATTTGGTACCAATTAAAATAGGCATTGCATTCATTTTGTTTGGTTTTATAATCCTTTTCCAATCCTTAGTTTTGTGATATGAAAATTGCCCCATTTTGACCCATTAAGTTTTAAAACAACCTGGGTAATGTAAATCCAATGGGGTAAAATTTTAAAGCAAGAAGGGCCATATTCTTTAAAAATAAATCCTGCAGGAGTTCTAGGAGGAGGCTACTATCAGAAGTCCCCCTACAAAAATTATTTCCCATAATTGAGTACTTACCAAGAATCTGAAACCCAAATCTTCCACTAAAACTGAGTGTAAAGGAAATGCTCCCCTCAGAAACAGGTGAGGATAAAAGCCAGCAATAGAGGACACCCAAATAAAGGCCTGAACCTCAACCAATACGGGAGGTTCGAAACCAACAGGACTTACCAACATGACCATAAGCCACGGAGAAGAAAAAACAAAGCAATGGACTTTTGTAGGTATCTTAATTGAATCCACAGCACTGCCAGTGATGGAGGTCAGACACTCTGGATCCTGCTGATTATGCCATGTTGATTATGAAGAAGAGACTGTAAAGCAAACAAAAGCATTATTTTGGGTCTTAGTGATTGTAATCTGGGAGAAACACAATTGACAAAATTGAAAGTGGCTCTGAATTGTGAGCAGGGAGTGCACACTTACAAAGGAAAAAAATGGTTACATAACTTGTTTTGAAAAAATTTGGTGCCAACAGAATTTAAACTAACTGCCTAATACACAATTGGCTACTTAGTGAATAGGTGTCACATTGTCTTTATTTTAGTCCAAAATAGAAGGATGTGTTCCAAGAGGGGGTCAAGTTCCAATCAACAAAAGTCAAAAGTTCATGGTGTTCTGAGAAATAAAAAGGAAGACTTACATGGGACCTACTTCCTCAATGTCATTTTGACTCTATTTTGAGTGACTTACCAATGCTTACTTCATTTTGAATTTTTTTCACAGTTTCTACTCTAAAGTGCCACATGCCACAGCTGATTACATTTCCTTGGCTGAAGCAAGTCACGTGGTTGAGCCTAATTTAAATGGGTGGGAAAAGAGCAATTCTGTGTTCTAGGGAAGTGGTTAAATTATCTGTGTATGGTTAATGACAATTAGAGCGATTGCGTGGTGGACTCAAAACAAACAATATTGTTTCAAAACAGTTTCTAGTTTTGTGATCTTATATTAACCGAAACTTCCATGTCCCAACTTTGTTAATTTCAAAAGAGTTAAATAAGAACATCCCCCTGAAAAGTGATTGTGAGAACTGAGTTATGTAACAGTATCTGACTTAAAATATGTTTAATAGTTATTAGCCATTCTGTTGCTAATTCCTGCATCACAGCTATGGAATATTCACGTATTTTAATTTGTGATCTCACCCTAAAATGAAGGAGTAGATGTTAATTCCAAAATATATTTCTTAAAGCGTGACATAGCAATTCTCTAATAAACTAAGGTGTTGATAATTTTATTCTTCAAGAAAGTACAAAGTTAATGAAAGAGATTCATCTTATAATCTGTTCATTTGTTCTTCTAATTAGAATAAGATTTTAAGACAAGCAAATAATTTAAAAATGTTCTTGTTTTTCTCAGAACCAAAAGTTGTAATTGCATAGAAAATACATACTTTGTCTTGGAAATTATATTTCTTAGGAAGGAAATACTGAGAGAATGAAATATTACTATATAAATTCAAATTAATCCTGGATTTCATAATAACATTTGAATTTGTAGCTATGAAAGTTTATATTTGATAGGAAAGTAGAGAGGACAATACATTTTCACCTAGTGTGAACAAAAGTGTTGTCATTATTATTGACTTGAGACTAAGGACAGAAGGCTTTGACAAGATTCTCTCTTAAATAAATGTAGCTTTCTGTTGAGTACTAAAATGAAGTGCACAGTCTCAGGTCTAGCCCACGTCAACGATTAGGTCTCCATTATGATAGCAACTGTGTTCTCTATTGCATTTCTACAAGCAACTTTAGATCTTTTCAACCTTGCCAAAACATCATATCTTTCCCTCCAACAACTCCAGGGTAAACTGAAAATGAAGTATTCAGTAAGCAGAGCTGGATAAATATCTGGTACACACACATTTTAAACTAGAAGTATTTCTACGCTAAATTATATTAAAGACAGAATCCTGCAGTTCATGTCTACTAGAGAGAAAACAATAACAAAAAT
Source organism: Panthera uncia (assembly GCF_023721935.1). Taxonomy (NCBI): domain Eukaryota; kingdom Metazoa; phylum Chordata; class Mammalia; order Carnivora; family Felidae; genus Panthera; species Panthera uncia. The sequence goes on from NC_064808.1 coordinate 62,431,527, forward strand.
TTATGTAAACATTGCTACACTGGTAACTCTAAGTAAACTAATAGTCCACATCTCCCGAGTTGGTCAGTAATAAACCTGATAGAATTAGGGTCTGTTTACAATCCTTTATTATCTTCTGGTTATCTACAAAATAAAGTACAAATTCTATACACTAATATAATATACAATCCTTTTTTTAGGGGCACCTGGGTGGGTCAGTCAGTTAAGCATCTGACTCTTGATTTTGGCTGAAGTCACGATCTCACAGTTCATGGGATTGAGCCCTGCGTAGGGCTCTGCACTCACAGCGCAAAACGTGCTTGGGATTCTCTCTCTCCCTCTCTCTGCCCATCCTCAGCTCACATGCATGCACACTCTCCCTCTCTCAAAATAAATAAATGAAAAATAATAATAATATCAAGTCCTTTTTAACTTTTCGCTTTCTGAAACTTCTCAGTCCCATCTGCTACTTTTCACCTGATGCTCTTTGTTCATACTATATATTATACACTGGCATATTTATCGGTTTGTCTTCAGTGAATGAATAAAGGAAGTAAATACCCCAATGAACACAAAGTACAGAGCATGGTTGACAAATGAGTAAGTAGATAACAAACATAAAATCTCAGAATTTCTATTTAATAAGACTATAAAGATTCTTTTGATGGTGGGATACAACACAGCAATATTTGGATAGATGGAAGGCAGAACTTTTGCTTCTTATAGCTCCAATAAAGAAAAGGCTGCCAGGCAAGGCCACACAGGAAGTTGTACCTGGGAACAGGGTGGATGCTGGAGCACACTGGAGCTACAGGGCATGGGGCTAGTTAGAGTTCACGGGCTCCCTGTGGGTTAGATAATTTGAATAATTTCCAGGGAATAATTTCCAGGGATCAGGGACATGGGAAATGTTGCTGGTTATCTGGTATCTGGCCCTGGGGCACCTACAGCTGGTACACAGTGTTCCCTGATTGTGAGAGCCCCTAGCCCTGATAAGGGAAGTGATAGAATATGGTTTTAATCAGTTGCCCAAGAAAGGAAATTTACCAGCATCTAGCTAGGACCTCAAAACTGGGAAAAACAACATTAAAAAAATATTTTACAACTGCCTTAGTCACACTAACAAAAGATGTCACCCATTCCTTAGTGAGGAATGAGTTGAATTAAAAACTAGAACCATGCTGTGCTTCTATCCTTGTTTAAAATACATAATCTGATGTTCACTTCACATGCACTTGTTTACAGTCAAGCAAGTTTGGCATTGCTTCTTTACTTCAACCACCAATTCCCTTTAAAACAACATTCCTGAGACTATCATAATTCATTGCTTTTTATGTATCCAATGAAGCTCCATTTTTTTTACGTCCTGAAAAAAGAATCCATTTAGATGTGATTAATGATACACTACTGGAAAAGTTAACCTTAAGTGAGAACTGCAGTGACTATTTTGATGCCAGGATGGCATGTCAGGAATTAGTTTTTTTTTAATCAAAAGAAAATAATAATACCTAATAATATGTACATGTAAGGATTTTTGTGTGTTCTTTTGCATATTAATATTAGCCGTTACTTTAACTGGAATTATTTTTATGTTTTCCTTTAATGAAGCCTATGTTAAATAAGAAAAATGAAGAAATGAATCCCTGTTGTACATTTTATTGACAGGACTAGACAGATCAGAAACAACTAAAGATTATTCTCAAGTTCTTAAAGTATAAAATGGAAAATCCACAGAAAAATTTGAGTCCCTGTTTATGGGTAATAGAACATATTGTCTACTTTTTACAATGAATAGTTACTGGTTTCTGGTTCTAAATGTAAACAGGTTAGAAGTCTCCTCTCTGCTCCACCTAACAACAAAAGTCAAGGTGAACAGACTGAAAAAAATCAACTGTTGTTGGATCCATAATGCAGAGGAGGACAAAGGCCAAACTGCTGCTTCCAAGATTGGAGAGAAAGGCAAACAAAGGGAATTGCCACTTACTAGAGCAGACACTCAAGAGCAGAAACTGCCTCAGGAACCAGTGGCTGTGTAGGAAGCCTGAACCATAAATGATAAATTGCTGGAGGCTCAGTGCAGACAACTTCTAAGAGTTAAAACCTTCAGGGTGACCTAGTCATAGGAGGTCCCCCCATATTATAAGATCTACCTCCAGAAGTTGGACCAGATTTCCACAGTATACATCAGAAAAAATTCTCAGGATTCCAGAAGGAGGAGGGGGAAAGGAATCATTTTGAAATACAACAGAGAACTTTGTTCTTCTTAACAAGGCCTGGTCTCAGTACCTAACCTACTGGGGTATTATCAGAGCATAACTGACCTGGGGAAGGGAAATATATAACTCCACTCCTACTCTTGCCACTCTGTCCCATCTAAGAAGGGTGGAAAAAAACTAAGAACACTTGTGAATTTCATAGTCCAGGCATAGGGTCACAAAAACTGAGACCTAATCATAGACAATAGAATGCTTCCCCTATCCCCAAACCTCATCACCACATTATTCAAATCCTATTTACAGCAGTTCTTTTTTCCCAGTACATCATGTCTGGCCAGCAATAAAAAAATTACAAAGCAAATCAATAGGCAAGAAAGAAAAATTGAGAAGACAGAGCAAACATCTGAATCAGACACATCAGAGATGTTGGAATTAGCAGACAGAAATTTTAAACTATGATGATTCATACATTAAAGATTCTAACAGATAATGCAAACAGCATGCAAGACCAGATTGGAAATGTAAGGAGAAAAAGGAAGTCCTATGAAAGAACAACAACAACAAGAATGTCAGAGATTTTAAAAAAAACCCTCTGTAAAAGAAATGAAGAATGTTTTCTATGGGATTATCAGTAAACTGGACATGGCTGAAGAAAGAATCTCTGCACTGGAGCACATATCAATAGAATTCTTGAAAACCAAAAAGGAAACAGAATAAACACTGGAAAAGAACAACACAGGGACTGTGGGGCAACTATAAAAGGTGTAACATATGTGCAATAGGAATACCACCTGAAGGGAAAATAGAGAGAAAGGAACAAAGGAAATATGTGAAACATAATGACTGAGAATTTTCCAAATTAATGTCAGGTACCAAACTACAAACCAGCTAAATTTCTACTCCTTTGGGGTTTTGCCTCTACAGTCTCTCATTGCCACCAGTTGCAATCACTACGGGGGAACAGTAAGAGAATAGAGAAAAGAAAGAGAAAAAAAAAGGGAGTAGATTCCAAACTCTCTCCGAGCTTAAGGTGGTCCTTTGTTCAATTATTGGGTTAGAAGTGAGTAAATCTCTTGGAACACTCTCTGTGCTCTGGTACTTACTTCCAGGTTTCCAATTGCTTGATCTGACTAGGGAGTTCTAACCAATACTGGTTAAATGGTATTCTAAATTCATGTCTTTCCTTATCTGCCTGTTACTATTTGCTTTTCAGGGGTTTTTGTGTTTTTGCTACTGATTTTTTTTCCAATGGCTGCTACATGCATTCCCCACCCCCACCCCCAGGATTTTTAGCTACATTCAGTAGGAGAGGCAGGGTACAGCGTGCCTACATCTTACCAGGAAGTTGAAACCTAATCCATTTCCATGTAATTTAATACTCAATATGCTCAGATTTAGGTTGACCATTTTATTATTTATCATCTGTTTTTCTAGTCAGTCTCTTGTTCTTCTGATCCCACTCTCTGGCTCCCTTTTGGTTTATGTGAATATATTTTAGCATTCCATTTTAATTTATCTGTTGACTTTTTGGATATATCTTCTATATTATTTATAGTGTTTGCTCCAGGGATTAAAATATACATATCTAATCTTTCACAGTCTACTTAGAGTTAATATTTTACCACTTCAAGTAAAAGAGAGATTTATAAATGTCATATTCCTTCCTACTTTATGGTACAATTGTTATATATATTACATCTACATTTCTTAAAATCCCCAAAAGAAAATGTCATATTTTTTGCTTTAAACAGTCATACCCAGTTTTAAAAATATAAATGAAGCAAAAATAGTCTGTCACATTTACTTTTTACTTTTTACTTGCTCTTTCTTCATTTTTCCAGTTCGAAGTTTCTTTTTGATGTCATTTTCTTCACTGTAAAGAACATAAATTATAATTTTCTGTAATAGTCTATTGTTGATAAAATCTATTATTTTTCTTCTTCATCTGAGGATGTCTTTATTTCTCCACTACTGCTAAAGAATATTTTTGCTTGATACAGATTTATGGATTGACAATTCTTTTCTTTGGGCACTTGAAAGATAATATTCAATATCTTATGGCTTTTATGATTTCTTAAAAATCTTCAGTAATTCAACTTGTTTCCCTATATTTAATGGGTCACTTTTCTCTGGTTGCTTTTAAGACTTCTGTTTCTTTGGTTTTCAGCAGTTTGGTTATAGTTTACCTTGGCATGATTTTCCTTGAGTTCTTCTGTTTGCTTTTGATAACATGTAAATTAATATTTTTCAATAAATGTGACACATTTTTAGTCACTATTTCCTCCACTATTTTTTCCTCACTATATTTTTCTCTTCTCCTCTTGGAATTTCAATGAAAAATTTTAGATATTCTGATATGGTCTTACCAGCTACTTTTATTGCAGTCTCAAGGGAATAAGGGCCCTTTAGATATTATTTCAGTACAAGTTGATGACATATTATAAAATCCTGTCACCTAAATACCAAATACATACCTCATTAAAATTTCAGACCACAGTGAGCCCCTCATCCTGAACATAAAAATTAAGTGTTTAGAAAATATTTGTTTTATATTACAAAATCCTTTCCTTATATTCTCATGGAGCCCCCTCCTCTGTATGGAGAAAGCATTCATCTGAGCTTTAGGACTGCAACAGGACACATCTTCCTAAATGTAACTGAGTCACATAGAAGTATTCAATGACATAGAAGCACCAGCAGATACAAACTCTACAACCCATGTAGACAATTAGTCAACAAGTATGTGGGCTGTGTGGAGCTTTTGAGACACTGTATTGTTCCTGACCTCCCAAACAGCAGTGACTTCTGTCTTGACTTCATTTCTGACTATCTGTGAAGGACTTCCTTAAAAATAACCAAAGCATTTTACATAGGAAGACATCTTGCCATAATATCTCTGCTAAGAGGTATAAATGGTGTTTTAATATAAAGAAATTAAGTTAAATCCAGGTGTTTCAAGTAATTTCTTTCATCTGGATGTTAAATACTATTTTTGTCTCTAGGACAGGATGGCATTTAAATTAGAATTAACAAACACTAAAAGTAAAGAGTTACAGACTGCCAGCAGCCTGTGAAGGGGGGAGCAGGCCTCTTCATCCAAGCCCCTCCATCAGGGATGAAAGACTGATTCAATATTTGATAAATCAATGTGGAGATGGCAGAGCAGAATAGAAGTTTTTTTGCACCTCTGGTCCCTGAAATGCAGTCAGATCAACACCAAACCATCTTGTGCACCTAGAAAATTGATCTGGGGATTAACACAACAATCCGCATAACTTGAACCACAGAAGTGGGTAGGTACGCAGCATGGAGAGGTGAACTGGGGGAGAGAGAAGCCGTGGAGGGTAGGGAGCTACCTTTCAGTTTGTGGAGAGAGGATGGAGACAGCAGTGAGAGTACAGGAAGAGCACGCCACCCGAAAGCAGCTGGGGAGAAAGGTTAAAGGAGAGGGTTTGGATACCATTAAGACTCTATACAGGGGGGGTGCCTGGGTGGCTCAGTCGGTTAAGCGGCCGACTTCAGCTCAGGTCATGATCTCGTGGTCCGTGAGTTCGAGCCCCGCGTCGGGCTCTGTGCTGACAGCTCAGAGCCTGGAGCCTGTTTCAGATTCTGTGTCTCCCTCTCTCTGCCCCTCCCCCGTTCATGCTTTGTCTCTCTCTGTCTCAAAAATAAATAAACGTTAAAAAAAAAAAAAGACTCCATACAGGGGAGCACAGAGTCTGAAACTCCACAGCTCAATACCTGGAAAAGCTCTGGCGGGAAGGGTGAATCTTCAGGAACAGACTGGTCCTCTGGCCACAAGGGAGAGATAGTTCCCTGCTGAGAGGACATTTGGTAGAGGCTGTGAGGGCTCCTCACAGGCAAAGATCCCAGCGAACCCCAAAGAACAGCCACCTTTGCTAATGTTGGAACAAGGCTGTTAAGGGTGAAGCCTGGTGCCAGATGTGTATTGTGATTTCCCATAATTCCTGAAACGCTGCTGCTATACAATCACGTGAATGTTTTCTGGGGTGGGCTGGCACCCGGCCGCTATCTCTGGATATGTGCAACAGCACAGTTGAGTGAACATTCCTGGGGTTGGACCACTGCTCAGCGAGACCCTTCCCAGATGATCTAACTAGGTCAAAGCTGCAGTACCTAAGAAGTGAGGGGTTGGGAAACACAGCCCCATCTGAGACAAAACTCAGGAGGGAGGTGGCACCTGGCAGGCTGACAGTTTGGTCACAGACAGGGTAGAAGTGGGGAATAGAAGGAGGCCAGAGGCAAAGGAGGGGTGCTTGATTGCTGGTGGGTGAGAGCACAGAGTTCTGACACCAGAGACTGAGTAGCTAGGTGATGCCATTATCACCTCTCCCATGCATGTGTATACATGTGCCACACGATCCACCCCTGTAAGCTAAGCAGCACCATCTAGTGAAAAACAGCTATTACACCAAGCTCCATCCAATTGCACCAATGACGTTCTAGAGGAGCACCACAATTCTCTCTGCCTGCTTAGTTTATAGACTATAAAGTGCTTCATAGTTTGACTTCTGGGGAAACTGAATGTAATTTCAATTGTATTCCATGCTGTTCGCCAGTCCATCTATTCATTTTTTTTTTCTTTTTCTTTTCTTATTATTGAATACGGAAAGAGAAAAAAATTATTTTTACTTTCCGTTTTTACAAAAAAGATTTTTCTTTAATTATTTCTATTTTTTAATTTTTTTGTAAATATTTTTATTCCTATTTTAATTTCATCATTGCATTTTATTCCATTTATTGTATTCATTTTTTTAAACTTTTAAAAGTTTTCCTTTTTTTCTTTTTCCTTTTTTTTCTTTTCTTTCCCTTTCTCCTCTATTCTATCAAGCTTCTTTCAACAACCAGACCAAGATAAATCTAGGATCAACCATCCTTTTATTTTTTTGTGTTGTTTTTAATTTATTTTATTAATTTTTTTCTTTCTCCAAAATAACAAAACAAAGGAATTCTCCCCAAAAGAAAGAACAGGAAGAAATGACAGCCAGAGCTTAATCAACACATATGCAAGCAAGAATGGTGAATCAGAATTAGAATCATGATAATAAATATACTAGCTGGCTTTTAAAAAAGCATAGAATCCTTTTCTGCAGGGATAAAAGAAGTACAATCTAGTCAGGACTAAATTTAAAATGTTATAACTGAGATGCAATCTCGAATGATGCCATAGCAGCAAAGAGGGATGAAGCAGAGCAGCGAATCAGGGATATAGAGAAAAAACTTATGGAGAATAATGACACATGAAAAAGTGTTCAACATCACTCATCATCAGAGAAATACAAATCAAAACCACTTTGAGATACCACCTAACACCAATCAAAATGGCTAAAATTAACAACTCAAGCAAGAACAGATGTTGGCAAAGATGCAGAGAAAGAGGATCTCTTTTGCACTGCTGGTGGGAATGTAAACTAGCGTAGCTACTTTGGAAAACAGTATGGAGGTTCCTCAAAAAGTTAAAAATAGAACTACCCTACCACCCTGCAATTGCATTAATATGTATATATCCAAGGGATAAAGGTGTGTTTTTTCGAAGGGGCACATGCATCCCAGTGTTTATAGCAGCACTATCCACAATAGCCAAAGTATGGAAAGAGCCCAAATGTCCACTGATGGATGAATGGATAAAAGATGTGGTATATATATGTGTATAAACACACACACTCACTGGAATATTACTCAGCAATCAAAAAAAATGAAACCTTGCCATTTGCAACAATGCGGATAGAACTAGAGGGTATTATGCTAAGTGAAATAAGTCAGAGAAAGACAAATATCATATGACTTCACTCATCTGTGGAATTTAAGATACAAAACAGATGAACATAAGGGAAGGGAAGCAAAAATAATATAAAAACAGGGACAGAACATAAGAGACTCTTAAATACAGAGAAAAATTGATGGTTGCTGGAGGGGTTGTACATGAGGAGATTGGCTAAATGAGTAAGGGGTGTTAAGGATGGGATGAGCACTGGCTGTTATACATAGGGGGTGAACCACTGGAATCTACTCCTGAAATCATTATTGCATTATATGCTAATAAACTCTGATGTAAATTTGAAATATATTTAAAAAAAGAAAAAGAAAAAAAGTAAAGAGTTACATTAAGATGCAACCTCTTAAAATATTCTTTATGTTCATGGATGATTTGCAAACCAGATATATATTTTATACTTTTAAAAATCTATATATAATAAAAGTTATATATATTCATTATAGAAAAATTGGCAAACTATATAAAAAGAAGAAAATTTATATCACAGGGTTATTAATGATTTTGTCTCACCTTTTTAAATACATGTTATTCATTTTTAAGTAAGTTTTATATATTTTTACAGTTTTATATTTTTTTCATGGTTCCATAATTGGCAATTCCATCATTTATTTAAAGTTCTCCAGCTGTTGCAAATTCAGATTTTCCAGTTTCCCATTAATATAAATAATTCTTGACTTGTAGGCAAGAAGGCAGAATAGGAGGACCCTAAGCTAACCCTGTTCCACAAGTAGAACTAGGTAACACTCACATTAGTGTAATAACCTAGAAAATTACCCAAAGACTGGCAGAACAAACTCCACAACTAAATGCAGAGAATAAGCCACATCAAAGAAGGTAGGAAAGGCAGAGATATTGCTGGGACCTAAGTGGACCCATGAGACTATCTGTGGGAGAGAGGGATGCCACAAGCATGGAGAGGGGAGAAAAATAGACACACTTACTGAGAGTCCATCTGGAGAAAATGTAACCCCATATCATTCGGCTTTGAAAAACAGAGGGGCAAAATTTCATGAGTTCTACAACCATCAAGACTTAAAACCTAGAAGTTTAAAAATCATTGAGCTCAGGGGAAGCCTGGGTGGCTCAGTCAGTTAAGCATCTGACTTTGACTCAGGTCATGATCTCATGGTTTCATGAGTTCGAGCCCCATGTCAGGCAACTCAGAACCTGGAGCCTGCTTCAGTTTCTGTGTCTCCCTCTCACTCTGCCCCTCCCCCAGTCGTGTTCTGTCTCTTGCTCTCTCTCTCTCAAAAATAAATAAATATTAATAAAATAAAAAAATAAAATAAATAAAAATCAATGAGCTCAGCTGTGGGAAAGACAGGAAGGTGAGAGGACATTGAGGGCCCACCCTAAAAGACAGCACAATGAACAGCCCATGGAAAAGCAGCAGTTTGAAAAATGTCTGGGGTATATGGGAGGGATATATATTTATACTAATCTCAGAGCACATGCTGGAGGGTCAGAGATCCTTGGAAAACTTTTCCAGGTACAATGAAGTTAACAGGCACCATTTCTTCCCCCACTACGCCAGTGTAAACAGAGGGCTACCTGTGGGAACCAGTGGGAACCAACTCACTATCTAACTTGCTTACACCATACATTTTGTTCTCCCCTATTATGCTTTGACAGATCCACCCTCTCCAATACACTCTTGGGCAGAACCCATTCAAGCAGCCCACAAGCCTGGCTGTGCAAGCAACCTGGACAGGCACCAGCATCTCTCCAAAGTGACTCCTGCCCTGGGGAGAGGGAAAGAACCACATATGCCAGTCAGACTGCAGCCACAGCAGTGAGCTGAAGGCACACCTGGTCTGACTTCAGGGCCTGACCAGCAATGAAAGCTTCTCAGGGACTACACAGGGAATGTGCCCTGCAGTTTGGTGCTACTGAATCTCTCAAAAATGCCTGCTCTGACAATTCAAGCCCAAGGCAGTCCCAGAATAGCCAATAACAGCACAGAGACAAAACCTATCTACAATAGGTAAAGAGAACCACTTAAGATGACTGAACTAAAGGCAAAGTGACTCAACCAAAACAGAAGCGTGCACAAAACGCATATAGGAGACACCCCTGAAGCACCGGGATCTGGTGAAGAGGAAACACTGCATTGCAGGGCTCTACAAGACCTCTTTTAACTGGACCGCTACTTCCAAGAGAAGGAGACAAAAGTGACTTTCCTAACACATAGAAATAGGCACAGAAAATTGGACAAAACAAGGAGACAGAAGCAAATACCAAAGGAAAGAACAAGACGTAATCATGGCAAGAGACCTAAGTGAAACAGTGATAAGTGATGTGCCTGATAGAGAATTTAAAGTAATTTAAGGATATTTTAATAGAGATTTATATTTATATTTATTTATATATTTATAATATGTAAAATATTTATAAATATTTATAAATTATATTTTATATATAAATTATAAATTATGTTATATAAAATATAAATTATAAAATAAATATTTATAATGTTTATAAAAATAAATATTAAAGATATTTCAAGAATTAAATATATTTAAAAAATAAAGATATTTAAAGAATTAAAGATATTCACTAGAGATGAGAAAAGAATGGAGGATATTGGTGAGACCCTTAACAAAGAAACAAAACAAAAAAACAATTTAGTTTTAATAAACTAAATTAAAAATTTAGTAATTAAATTAAAAATACATTAGATGGAATAAATAGATTAGAGGAAAAGAAGAACAGTAGACTAGAAGAAGCAGAAGAATGGATCAGCAACCTGGAGGACAGAATTACATAAAGCAATCAGGCTGAGCAGGTGAGATAAAAGAAGATATTACAATGTGAGAATAGACATAGGGAACCTCCATAAAGAGTAATAACATTTGTATTATAGGGATCCCTGAAGGAGAGGAGAGAAAAAAGGGGGGAAAATTCATTTGAATAAATAATAGTTAAAAACTTCCCAAATCTGGGGGAGGGAACAGAAATCTAGATACTGGAGACAAAGACAGCACCCAACAAAATCAACCCAAGGAGGTCCACACAAAGATGCATAATAATTATAATGGAAAATCAAAAACAAAAACACTGACATAAAGAATTTTAAAAGCAGCAAGAAGAAAGGAAATAGTTACATAAAAGGAAAATCCCATAAGGCTGTCAACTGCTTTTTCAGCAGAAATTGTGCTGGTCAGAAAGGAGTGGTGTGATATATTCAAAGTGCTAGAAGGAAAAAAATCTGCAGCCAAGAATTCTATCCAACAAGGCTATCATTCAGAATAGAAGGGGAGATAGTTTCCCAGACAGAGGAATTCATGGCCATGAAACTAGGCCTAAAGAAATCTTTTTTTAAATCTTTATTTCATTTAAGTTTATTTATTTATTTTGAGAGAGAGAGAGAGAGGCAGAGAGAGGGAGAGAGAAAGAATCCCAAGTAGGCTCCACACTGGCAACGCATAGCCGGACATGGGGCTTGAACTCACAAACGGTGAGACCGTGACCTGAGCCATCAGGTCAGATGCTTAATCAGCTGAGCCATCTAGGTGCCCCAACCCTAAAAACATCTTAAATATATCTGTAAAAATCAGTCAAGGAACTCACAAAACAAAAGGATGTAAAGTATGATACCATATAACTAAAACATGGAGGGAAGAGGAATAAAGAATGGGTTTAAACTTAAGCAATGGGCTCATCAACTTTAATATAAACTGCGATATATAGGAGATGTTATACAAAAACTGAATGGCAACCACAGATCAAAAACCAATAAAGATATGCAAAAAATAAAGAGAAAAACGTCCAGGTATATCACTAGAGAAAGCCAATTAATCATGAGAGAAGAGAGCAGGAGAAGGAAGGCATGTAGAAGAACTACAAAACAACCATAAAACAAGTAACAAAATGCAAAAAGTATATGCCTATCAATAATTCCTTGAATGTAAATGGACTAAGCACTACAATCAAAAGATATAGGATAACATTTTGGATAAAAAAATAAGACCCATCTATATGTTGCCTACAAAAGACTCATTTCAGACCTAAAGACACATGCAGATTAAAAGTGAAGGGATGGAAAAGCATTTATCATGCAAATGCATGTCAAAAGAAAGCCAGAGTAACAATGTTGATATCAGGCAAAATAGACTTTAAAACAAACACTGTAACAAGAGACAAAAGAACATTATATAATCATTAAGGGAACATTCCAACAAGAAGATATAACAGTTGTAAATAGATATGCACCCAACAAGAAAGAATCCAAAAACCTAAAGCAATTAATAACAAACATAAAGGAAGTAATCAATAGTAATACAATAACAACAGGGAATTTTAACACCCTAGCTACATCAATGGACAGATCATCCAAACAGAAAATCAACAAGTAAAGAGTTGATTTGAATGACACATTGGGCCAGAGAGACTAAGAGATATATTAAGAACATTACATCGTAAAACAGCAGAATATACATTTATAAATTCTTTTCAAGTGTACATGGAACATTCTCCAGAACAGATCACATATTAGGCCACAAAACAAGCCTCAACCAATTTAAAAGTCATACCATCTATCTAGTATCATTCTATGAAACTAGACATAAACCACAAGAAAATATCTGGAAAGACCACAAATACATGGAGGTTCAATCATATGCTACTAAACAATCAATGGGTCAACCAAAAAATCAAAGAAGAAATCAAAAAATTCATGAAGACAAATGAAAATAAAAACACAGTGGTCCTAAATCTTTGGGATGGATACAGCAAAAGCAGTTCTAAAAAGGAAGTTTATAGCAATACAGGTCTACCTCGAGAAGCAAGAAAAATCTCAACCTAACACTAAGCCTAAAGGAGCTACAAAAAGAAAAGCAAACAAAACCCCAAACCACCAGAAGGAAGGAATTTATAAATATTAGAGCAAAAATAAATGATATAGAAAGGAAAGAAACAATAGAATAATTAAATCAGGGGCTTGTTCTTTGACAAGATCAAAAAAATGATAAACTCATTAGGCAGATTTTCAAAAAGAGAGGGTGGAGTCAAATAAACAAAATCAAAAGTGAAAGGAGAAAAAAACAACCAACAGCACAGAAATACAAACAATTATAAGAGAATATTATGAAACACTATATATCAACAATCGGACATCCTAGAAGAAATGGATAAATTACTAAAAATATATAATGTCCCAAAACTAAATCAAGACAAAATAGTGAATTTAAACAGACCAAATATCAGCAATGAAATTGAATCAGTAATCAAAAAATTCCCAACAAATAAAAGTCCAGGACCAGATGACTTCACAGGCAACTTCTACCAAATATTTAAAGAAGAGTTGATACCTATTCTTCTCAAACTATTCCAAAAAAGAGAAGAGAAAGGCAAACTTCCTAATTCATTCTATGAGGCCAGCTTTTCCCTGATACCAAAACCATATAAAGACACTACCAAAAAAGAGAATTACAGGACAACATCCCTCCCTCATGAACAGAGATGCAAAAATTCTCAATAAAATATTAGTAATCCAAATCCAACAATACATTAAAAAAATCATTCACCATAATTAAGTGGGATTTATTCCAGGATGCAAGGGTGGTTCTATTTGCAAATCAATCAATGTGATATATCACATCAATAAGAAAAAGGATAAAAACCATATGATCATTTCAATAGATACAGAAAAAACATTTGACAAAGTACAACATCCATTCATGATAAAAACCCTGAACAGGGTAGGTTTAGAGGGAACATACCTCAACATAATAAAGGCCATCTATGAAAAATCCACAGCTAACATACTCAATGGAAAACATTGAGAGCTTTCCCCCAACGTGAGGAACAAGATGATGTCCACTCTCACCACTTTTATTCAACATAGTACTGGAAATCCTAGCCATAGCAATCAGCAAACAAAAAGGAATAAAAGCCATCCAAAATGGTAAGGAAGAAGTAAAACATTCACTAATTGCAGATGACATATATTATATATAGAATACCCTAAAGACTCCACCAAAAAATTATTAAAACTGATTAATTTGGTAAGGTCATGGGATACAAAAATTAGTATACAGAAATCTATCGCTTTTCTATACACTAATAATAAATCAATATTTATTTATTATTTATTTATAAATAAATAATAAATAAAGGTTACATCAGATGTTCATAAGTTATTTTTCCCCCATTGATCACTTTGGCAACTTGACAAAACATTCATTTGCATTCATTTCAGTAGTGCTTTCCTTTACCTTGTGAAATAGGTCAAATATCTGCTTTATATCATCTGTTTTCTAAAATCATCACTTGTGTTATGTTTTGGTTGGCATTTGGTGATTGCCTCCACCCTGGAGAATTGGTTAAACTTTCTGGTTCACTCTTTGTGGAAAATTTTTAATTGTAACCTGAACATTTTGAATAGATGTTGTGAGACTTCGGGTTTTGTTAAAAATGATGTTCATTCTGCAAAACACTCTGTGAGTGTGATTCAAGTGGCAATTCTGCTTTCCAAGCCTTTGCTATGTTGTTTTGGGTATATCCCATGCATATGCCTTAAAGGTATAATGTGGGACTTGAGCAGTAGTGTATATCATATTTCAGTTTTCAAAGATTTGCTGTGCTTATTTGGATCTGTTTCTGTACATGAGTAGCTCAAATATGAGCCTGAACTTGTGTTGGTTCATACAAAATATTGGGGGATCTTTTTCTTAAGCCCTTTCAACCTCCAGGATTTCACTCTCATTTTCTAACAGGAACCACTTTTCCTCACATAATAAATTAAAAAAAATAAAGTTTCTTCATGATTGTTTTTTGTCCAGGTTGCTCCAGAATTCCCTATGACTAGAGCTGTTCTTAGGGCAAAGCAATGAGTAGAAAATAATATATAGGAAAATGTCTCACACTCTTTGTACCATGGAGTTTCTTTGTCCCCTTTTTTCTCTGGCACATCCCAAGGCAAAAGAAGGCAGAAAAAAGAAAAAGAAAAAACCAATATCTCTTTATGGTCTGGCTCTCATGTTCCCTCTTCCTAGACAATCTAGCCAGAAAGCCAGAGTTTCTCCAGAAGCATTTGCTGACTTTTTTGCTACCATGAATCCCACATTTGGTCCATTCTGTAGTCAAAGAGACGTGACATAAGATTTTTTAAAATAAAATTCACTTCCACATGTGCCATTCTTCAATTTTTGGCATCCCTCCTTAATCTGGCTACTATTGTTAACTTCTTAGGATTTCTGAGTCTTTTGGTTCTTTGTGTTTTATGCAGTTATTTTCTGTGATTTATTTAGTTGTGATCAGTGTGAGACATAAGCTATTATAAGCTTAGTCCACTTAGTTATTTACCCAACACCAGAGTTTAAAAGTATTGTATTTTAATGGATCAATTATTGCACGAACATTCAAAGAAAGGTGTGTGTGTGGTGTAACTTTACCTATATTAATTTGATATAAATGATAAAAATCACCTAAAATATAGTGGAAAATACTGGCTTTTCTCCCTGTGCCTGTTATATATCTGACTGGAAGAACAAAGAATTATTTTGGAAGATTCTCTCTAGAGAAAGAAACAATCTATTATGAGGGGGATTTTGTTCACAAGATACAGGAAATATAGTGGCACATATCACAACTTTCATTGATGGGATCAATGTAAAGTTCTCAGATAGTGGACAACCTTGACAATTGGCATGAATTAACTGGCTTCAAAATTAAGGCAAAATATTAAAGATTTGCTATCTTTTATCTGCTTTGAGTATGCTTCTTTATAAGAACTGGAGAGAAAAATTCACTTTTTCCAAACAACAGTTTCTCTGCATATGTGTCTTCTTTAGAGAAATGTGTATTCAAGTTCTTTGCTCATTTTTTAATTGGGCTATTTGTTTTTGTTGTTGTTGTTGTTGTTGTTGTTCTTGTTCTTGTTCTTGAGTGGTAGGAGTTTTTTATGTATTATGGATATTAACCTCTTTAAGCTGTAGGTTCTTTTGTTCTCAGGAACTTATGATGGTGATAGGTAGCTTTGTTGAGGAAATAGTTTTCTAGATTTTGACACCTTACTTTTGGATTAGACTCATACCTCCTTGCCAAATAATGTTCCTTCTCTTTTCTTTATTCTCATTCCTTTCCTTATCTCTCCTTTTCTCTTCTCTGTTTCCTCTCCCCTACCCCCACTTTCTTCTTTTGTCTCCCCTTTTTCTGAACTTCTGTTTTATATTCTTATATCTTTGTCTGTCTCTGATCTTTCCCCATCTCTTCATCTCTTCCAGCCTCCTTTCTTCTAGTGGTTACATAATTTTCCAAGTGATAACTTATGTTAAAATCATGTATGTAAAGTCTAATTTATAAGTCAACTGCAGTGGATTTTCTTTTTCTAATTTAAAACCTCAACAGAACAGCATATGAGGGATAAGTCTTTTTATAATCATGTGCAACAAAGAAAGACCTCAAAGACATAAAATGTCTAAAAGGCAGTGAAAATAAATAAACCAAATTAAGATGAGGATTAGATTGAGACTACATACTATTATACTAAATTTGAAAGAAGTAAATTTGACCTGGTTTTTCCACCCTGTTACTAATTAATTAGGAATGGAGCCATTATAATCATGTTAGTTAATGTGCACACACACATATACACACAATCTATCAAGTCCATACAAAAATTAAAAAGATTTTAAAGCCTAAGTGTAACTAGCAAATAAAATAGATACAACAGTAATTATATACTTGCAACCCTCGGCCTAATTATACATTTTAAAATTCCCCAGTCTACACTAAACTCGAAATCTGACCTGTTCAGAAGATTTTGTTTTTATTGTTCTTCTGTTTTGTTCTTATTTTACATCATATATATCTTCTTTTTTAATATGCATAAGCATGCAGTTTGTATATGAATGTACACAAATCACTAGCTTTCATTAAAGTTATTTTTTTCATCTTAAAATATCAGTGCCAAAAAACATTTCAGAGATAAAGGCATCTCAGTCCCTCAGTTTTTAGATGAGGGCAGTGAGATTTAGAAACAGGAAAAAAATAAACAGATTTTCTTTTGTAGGAAAATTACTAGAAGTAACACAACTAGTGATAGCACCTGGTATTCTGATTCTGAGTTCAAAGATTTTCTTGTGATATACCAAAGCTTTTCTATGAATGAGAATCCCAGAGTTGGTTAGAAAGTTTTGTCCTATGGTAAGTGATTTCTGTTGATGCCATACTTGGTCTCTTTATAAAGTCATGCAGTATATATATAATAATAAAAAGCCAGTAAAATTCCTTTTTTTTTCTATAAGTCATGGGGAAAAAATGTTAGATTTATCTTGTTATTTTAATAAAAATCATACATTAAAGCCACTAAAATGACCCATCTATTTCTAAAAGATCATCTTGTCTGAGTTAGAACCTTGCTTTTCATAATAATGTTGGTTGTCTTGAATTGTGTTAGCTGAAGAATAATAACACTTGCCAAGAAGTGATCAAGCTCTTCACTGGAAAAAACACAGTCACCCCTGGAAATACCGATCTTAATCATAAACACCATGTGTTCATTCAAAACACTAATTAAACAAATCATATATTCTTACAATTAGCTGTATCATCTTGCTTACCATAAGAGAGATATAGGTAGTAGAAGACCTAGCTTTGAATAAATTTAAATTTGTTTTTTTTTTAATTTTTTTTAATGTTTATTTATTTTTGAGATCGAGAGAGACAGAGCATGAGCAGGGAAGGGGCAGAGAGAGAGGGAGACACAGAATCTGAAACAGGCTCCAGGCTCTGAGTGGTCAGCCCAGAGCCCGACGCGCGGCTCGAACCCATGAACTGTGAGATCATGACCTGAGCCGAAGTCAGACGCTTAACCAACTGAGCCACCCAGGCGCCCTTGAATAAATTTAAATTTGAATCCCAGAGTTACTTATAAGCTTTGTGACCTCGGCAAACAACATATCTCTCTGAGGCTTAGTTCTCTCACCTATAATCTGGGATGATGATTCCCACCTTCTAAACTCAAATGAGCTAGTCTATGGATATCCTCAAATGAAATAGATCCTCACCCTCTACCCCTGAATGTTAAGTTCTTGCTCTACTCTCTGTACCATATCTGCAAATCATATTAGAGAACTGTGAGAAATAAGCTTAGAAATTCCCTGGGCTTACACCAATGGGTTAACAAGCCATAAAGAAATACAAAGCCATAGAATGCTCAGACCCAAGTTTGAATAAACCAGATTGGCACCCCAAGAATAGGGGGCGAAAAGGCACCTAAAAATAGAGAGGGGATGCAAAGGCACTCCAGAACAGAGAGGGGGTGCAAAGCCCCCAGAATAGAGAGGGACGGGCAAAGACCCCAAAATAGGAATGGGTGCAAAGGTTCCCAATACAAATGTATATGAGGTAAGCAAGATTAGGCATGCAGGGCAAAAATGCCCCCCAATTTAGGACTATAGCAGAAAAGCAGCTTTCACAGGAGGAAAGGGCCAAGTGAGACAAACAGATACATTGGACTATAGACCAATGTGCTGCGGGTAAAGCAGCCCAGAGCGAAGATGGTTAACAACAACAAAAAAAAGGTACCTTGTTAACCCTGAGGTTATTCCCCCATCTGTCTCATCCTTGAGGCTAGCTAAGATAAACAGGCATGGTGCCTCCTGTCTGCTTTTAACAACCATCTGCCCATCCGCCTGTCACCATGATTTTGTTTTATATTGACCCAAACCCCAAATAATGTATATCTTCAAAACCCCACTTTTCCCTCATGTCCCCAAGTTAATGCTCATAGTTTGTCTCTTTGTCCATGCCCATCATGTTTGTAAGTCTTCTGATCTTAATAAATACGGGGCAAGGACTCTGATTCAGGGCTCTTGTCTTTTCCTAGATGTTAGCCATCTCTCACTTTAATCCTACATCCCACTCTCTTGCTGGCCAAAAGAGAACTTTAGACTTAGAGTCGATGACAGAGAAAAATGTCTTTTATTATATAATATCATTTTCAAATGGGCATACAATAAAAACCACTACATTACAAATCATGACATACTGTTTCCTTAACCATTCCCTGCATCTGTCCCATCATCTCTTTTTCCTTGCACACCTTGACTTGGATAAGATCCTATTTTTGCTAAGTCTTGCCATTTTCTAAAGCCAAGTTACAACCCAAACTTTCTTGTCTCCATGGCTATGTCTAAATCCTGCCCTGGAGAGATTAAACAGAGATTCATTAGGCTGTCACACGACTTGACACATTTCCTTATCCCCAGAAGAATTTTTATTATTAAAAAACTACTAATTGTTAATAATTATTCTTTAGAAAGCATACACAAATATGCTGAGATTTAATTAAGCTGAGCAAATAAAAGGCAGATTTTCAATAAAGGAGAATTAGCTATTTCCCTATTAATTTATTTAAGAGGAAAAAAACTTTTGCAAAAGAATCCTTCTAATTCTGAGTGCATTTTATTAATTAAACTTTGAATACAGTTATCCAAATGTGGTAAAGGAAAATATGAAAATTGTATAGCATCACTTTCTACATCTACCTGATCTTATAATTGGGTGGGGTACAGATAAGGCAGTATAGTCATGATTGGAAGAGGGTATGCATTTTAATAATAAGTACAATATACATTATCCTTTATATTTTACAAAGTTTTACAGCTTAAAAAAAGCTTTTAACTGAAATTTATATAGAGTAGCATAACAACTCTAAGATAAATAATATTACCCTCACTTAACAGATGAGGAAATGAGTATCAGAGACTGTGACTTGCCAAGATCATACAGCGGCAGAGCTAATAAGAATTAGAATTGAGTTTCAACTCTGTCTTTCTGATCCCATGATTTTAGAGCATATCACACAGTGCATTGTAAACATCTCTTTATGTTTCTTCCTCACCGTAGAACTTGAACTTTAAGGGACAGAATTCAGTTCCATATTCAATTCTATACCCCTGGTGCCTAGTACAATGCCCAATACATGGCAAATATTAAATAATTTATCCTGGAGATCTTGTTGAAGCTCTAGTTCTTGTAAACTTTACTCTCCAAGGCTGTTTCCTTATCTGTAAAATAAAAAGATTAGGGAGCATGCTCTCTGAGACCCTTGCTGGCTCAAATATCTCTTTATTCTCTATCTTGAAAGTGAAGCAGCAGTTTTCTTAGTCTTAGAGCAAGACATAAAATTCCTGTAGCATAGTCAACAGCATCCAGAAAGCACTGTTTCCAAGATTCATCAGAAGTCCTATTAGTTCTTAATATGGTACAGGTCTGTACTTTCTTCAAGGTTCTGCCATTGTCTAGCTCTCAGATAAATTAGGGAAACATATTTTTTAAGTTACAGAAATAAGAATGATAACAGGAATATTTCTTTACATAAAGTCATATTTAATCTAAAATAGAAAAGGGTAAGAGTATAAGGGGCACTGCATATGGGATTGTCAGCTATTAGATACAAAATCATTTGTTTGAACCTAATTTGTGTCAAAATTTGTCATTAAAAAAACAAATGTCAAAACATCTCTATCTCCTTGTCACTACTGTTATACCACATTGTTTTTCTTATAAAGACAGCCTCATCAGAAGTTTTGAGGTCTCCTGAGATCCAGTCAAATAGAACATCATGGGGAGAGGAGGGTTGGTGGATGCATCACATAGTGATTTTTCATTAGGAAATTCAGGAGACAAAAATCTCTTATCTAGTTTGCTTAGGGTCATTTAGCATAATCTGAGTTGGCAGCTAGAGTCCTGAGCAGAAATGTGTGTATGACCTTATATGACCTCACATATCCTTTCTGGGCTCATGTGAGACAGCAAACTCACTCATAATTGGCAAGTGCTAAGCTCCTCTAATGATCTATGTCCTGTTTATCTCACTATGTTTTTGTTAATAGCAAATGGCATTCTCACAGTAATAAAAAAGCTCACAAACTGTAAGTGTCATCATAAGAACTAAATTCTCAGAGCAAACTACCACACCAAAATTGGTAGAGAAAGATAAATTGATAGAGATATAGCACCTAAAATCTGCTTACCAGGACAAGAAGATGCTGCAGCCATACCTGCTACAGAGAAAAGAGAAGTACCCATTTTTGAAACACACCCAGAACGTTCTTTATAACCAAGTCATACTCTCCAAGGAAAGGAAAAAGTCTTTGTAAAAATGTGATTCATAATCCTTATTCCAGCTGGAGGAAAGGAATTTCTCCTCACTCCAGCCTCAACAGTCTTCTTGTCTCACATAAAAGAAAAACAAAAATAAACAATAGAGCAAAGGACTTCAAAGAAATAGATTCAAAATGCTAGAGCAAGGGAAGGCATTACAGGGAAGGGGGAAAACTGTACCGACACAGGAGTTATAGAAAAGGATAATGAAGACCAAGACCTTAAGACAGGTCAACTAATCCTAGGAGTTAATCAGAATATTATAAAAATCCTCATACTGAACCCTATTTAGCTTAATTCTTATTACCCAATGCAACATGTTGGTCTTCCAACAACATGTGGCATAAAAAAGAGGAGAGAGATATAAAATCCAAGGAAGGCTACAAACTGTCAGCACAGAGCCAGATGCAGGGCTAGAACTCACGATCTGCGAGATCATATCTGAGCCAAAGTCTACAGCTTAACCAACTGAGCCACCCAGGCACCTCAAAATCTTGAGTTATTTAAAAGCACAACCTCTGCTCACAACCTCTGGCTTACAGACAAGTTATATAGACACAGGGGTGATTCCTAGGAAGTCAAGCTAAAATTTAAAACAACAATAATAACTGTGGGCATAGACATCAGTAGCCATAGTAGACTCTGCAGTTTAAGTACAGACTGAAAAAGGAAACAAATCAAAACAAAACAATTTAGAAAAATAAAATTGAATCTAGAGTCACTACAAGACATCTTACTGATGTCTGAATTCAACCCAAAATAATGAAACATACAAAAAACAAAACAAACAACAGCAACAAAAACAGGAAAATGCGACCTATACACAGGGTAAAAAGTGGTCAATAAAATCCGTGATTGACTCAGAGGTTGTGTTTAGCAGACCATGACTTCAAAACAGCTATTCTAATAGGTTCAAAGAACCAAAGAAAAATAAGACAATGATTCAACAAAGTAATAATGTCAATGGAGAAATATAAATTATAAAAAAGTATCAAATAAAATTTTTAAGTTAAAAGGTATAAAAACCAATAGGAAAAATTTGCTGAATGAGCTCAACAGATTTCCGGTAGTAGGAGGAAGTATCAGTCAACTTGAACACAGCAAAATAGAAATTGTCTAGTCCAAAGTCCAGGGATAAGAAATGGAATAAAAATTAATATAGCCTCAGGGATATGTGGGACAATATAAAGTATACCAATGTATGTGTAATCAAGTACCAGTAGAAATGGAAGAAGAGAAAAGTTCAAAATAAATATATGAAAAAAGTACGATTAAAACATTCCCAAATTTGATGAAAAACATTAATCTATAAATCCAAGAAGCTCAACAAACCTCAAATTAAGAGGGATTTATACTTAAATACAGAGAATAAACAAAGGGTTGCTGGAGGGGTTGTGGGAAGGGGGATGGGCTAAATGGGCAAGGGGCATTAAGGAATCTACTCCTGAAAAAATTGTTGCACTATCTGCTAACTTGGATGTAAATTAAAAAGTAAATTATTTTTTTTTAAAAAAGAGTTTGTACCTAAAGTTATCAGAATCAAAAAGCTACAACCGAAATTCATAAGGAAAATCTTGAAAATAGCAAAAGAAAAATGATTCATATAAAACATGAACAACAACATAATTAATAGCAGAATTCTCATTAAAATAATGAAAGCCAGGTATAGTGGAATGGCATACAAAACACTAGGGGACATACATGTTAGCCAGTCTATACTCACCATCAATACTCTTATTCCAAAGGCAGAGGAAATAAAAGTATTTCTAGGTGAACAAAAACTGGGTGAATTTTTAGTTAGCAAAACTGTCCTATAACTCTAAAGGAAAATCTTTGGTTTAAAAGTAAATTTTAACAGATAGTAAGCAGGATTAACAAGAAGGAATGGAGAACAGTAGAAATGACATATAAAAGGCATTTATATAGTGTTGTCATTTTTTTCTTAATTTCCTTTAAAAATATAATTATAAATTCAACTTGGCTTTGTAATATATAGATGAAACATATGGAAAAATAGCACAAAGGAGAAAGAAAATGGAGCTCATAGCAGCAAAGTAGCTATATTATATCAGAATCAAGCTAGTATTAACTTGAAGTAAAATGTGACAAAAATAGGGGTGCCTGGGTGGCTCAGTTGGTTAAGCTTCTGACCTCGGCTAAGGTCATGATCTTGTGGTTCATAGGTTTGAGCCCCACATTGGGCTCTGTGCTGACAGCTCAGAGTTTGGAGTCTGCACATATTCTGTATCTCCCTTTCTCCGTACCCCTCCCCTGCTCATGCCCTGGCTCTCAAAAATAAATAAATATTAAAAATATTTTTTAAAAAGAATGTGGCAAAAATAGAATATGCATATTTTAATATTTAGAGCAACCAGTATGAAAATATTTCAAGAGAAATACTTAAAATTCAACAAAGAGGGGAGCCTGAGTGGCTCAGCTGGTAAGCATCTGACTTTGGGTCAGGTCATGATCTCACAGTTTGTGAATTCAAGCTCCACGTCAGACTCTGTGCTGGCATCTCTGAGCTTGGAGCCTGCTTCAGATTCTGTGTTTCCCTCTCTCTCTGTCCCTTTCCTGCCCTGTCTCCCTTTCTCAAAAATAAATTTTAAAAGTTTTTTTTTAATTCAACAAAGAAATTAAAATTATATGTTAAAACATTGATTTAAGACAAAAAAGGCAGAAAAGACCAGAGACCCCCCAAAATCTCAAAAAAAGCAATATATAGAAAACATACAGCAAAAGGTAAGCAGAAATCTAAACATAATATGATAAAAAGTGTTTACGAATCTACAGCTACTTATCTACCTAATTGTGATTGACTAACTGTTTTCTCCCTAAGATCTGGAACACAGAAAAGATGTCTGTTCTCACCATTTCTAGTCTAACATTTTTCTAAAGATTCTAGCCAGTGCAAAAAGCCAATTAAATAGCACCCAGATTGGAAACCAGTAAAGTGCCTCCATCCACTGATGAAATAATCTCATATGTAAAAATATCCTAAGGAATCTAAAAAAACCACTGAGCACCTGGTTGGCCCAGTTGGTCTGACTCTTGATATCAATTCATGTCATAATCTCATGATTCATGAGTTTGAGCCCCACATCAGGCTCCACGGTGATGGTGTGGAGCCCGCGTGGGATTCTCTCTCTCCCTCTCTCTGTCCCCCCTTGCTTGCATTCTCTCTCTCTCCATCTCAAAATAAATAAATAAATTTTTTAAAAAAATCTTTAAAAAATTTAAAACACTACTAAAACTATTAAGCAAACTTAGCAAGGTCACAAGATACACAATCAATATTCAAAAATATTAATTTTATTTGAGATATTATCACCCAAAAATTTAAAAGTTAGATTATCTTTGAAATATAACAAAATATTTAGATAGATATTATGAAAGTGAAAGACCTGCACATGTAAATATAAAAAAGTATTGCTAGAAAAATTTAAAGTGGCACTAAAAATGGAACAAAGTACTATATGTGGAGATTGGCACATTCCATCATTTTAATATGCACTTGTCTCCAAATAGATATGCAGACCCATTGTAATGTCTATCAAAGTTTCAGTGGCATTTTTGTTGAAAGGAATAAACTCTTCCTAAAATTTGAGCAGCAAAAGGATTAAAATATAGAAAACATTTTTGAAAAAGAAGAATATAATTATAGGAATTATATTATCCAATTTGAAAACTCAGTATTTTCAATGAAAGCCTCATAATTTATGTAAAAATCAACTCAAATGAGATCTTAGAATTAAGTGTAAAATGTAAAACTATTAATCTTTCAGGAGAAAACATAAAAAATATCTCCATTAGCTAGAGTTAGATTAAGAGTTAGTTGTCATGACACAAAGTAAAATACATAAAAGAAAATATCAACAAATGGGACTTCATCAAAATTAAAATAAATACTTCACAAAAATAGTTTAAGAGAAAGAACAAGCCATAGACTAGGAGAAAATATTTGCAAATCATAAAGTCAACAAAGGAATTATATCCAGATTATATAAAGAAGTCTGTAATCTCAACTATAAGAAAGTATGTAATTCAATTAGAAAATGGGTAAAATACTTGAACAGGCACTTCACCAAAAAGAACATATGGATAGTAAGATGAAGATATGAACATCATTAGGCACTAGAGAGAGGTGCAGATTAAGTGTTCAATGACATACTACTGCATTCCTATTAGGATTTTTGTAATAACAATTCTACGTGCTGATGAGGATATGGAGCAACTGGATCTCTGAAACACTGATGATGAAAATGCAAAATGTAACAGCCACTCTCAAAGACAGTTTAGTTGTTTATTTTAATGTCAAATACGCATTTACCATATAATCCAGCAACCTTCTCTTGGATGTTTACTCCAGAGCAGAAGTTGGCAAACTTTTTCTGTAAAGTACCAGATACTAAATATCTTCAGTTGTGTGAGCCAAAAGCTATCTGTATCACATACTCATCATTTTTCCAAAGCTTTAAAAATATAAAAATAATTTTTACATTTGTGTGAACATATGTTTTCATTTAATGTGGGTTAATATCTAGATGTAGAATTGGTAAATCACATGGTAAAATACATTTATTCAAGAAAATGTCAGATTGATTCCAAAGTAGACCCATTTTGCAATCCTCCTAGTAAGTAACATATGCAGTGTATGAGGGTTCAACTTTCTCCTAAGCCACCCCAATACCTGGCATTGTCATTCTTTTTGATTATGGATACTCAAGTGAGTGTAGGGTTTATCAAAAAAGAAAAAAAAAGGTTGAGGCACAGATTCCTCCTGCAGGTCATAGTTTGTTGACCCCTACACTACAGAAACAAATACTTATTTTTTTATGTTTATTTATTTATTCTGAGAGAAAGAATCCCAAGCACACTCTTCACCATCAATGCATCTCTACACGGGACTTGAACTCATGAACTGATGAACCATGAGATCATGACCCATGAGATCATAACCTGAGTGGAAATCAAAAATCAGATGCTTAACCAACTCAGCCACTTAGGCGCCCCAGAAACAAACACTTATATTCACACAAATTTCTGTATACAAATAAATAACATATTATTTATAATAGTCAGCAACTGAAACCAACTCAAATGCTCTGAAGTTTTTGTGGTTAAGCAATCTATGATTATCCATACATTGGACTCAGCAATTAAAGGTAAACAGAACCATTGATGTGCACAACAACCTGGATGGATCTCAAGAACATTATAAGTGAAAAAGGTCAATTGAAAAGGTTACAAACTATAGGATTGCATTTATATAGCATCTGTGAAATGAAAAAAATTATGTGATGAAGACCAACTGAATGGTTTCTAGGGGTTAGGGTTGTATGAGAATATAATGGGGTGCCACTATGGCATTTCTTTGTGATGATGGAATAGTTCTGTTTTCTGACTGCAGTGAAAGGTTACACTAATCATTAGCTGTATAAAATTTTACAGAACTGCATTCCAAAAAAAAAAGCATGCATACAAATATAGTGAAATTCAATAAGATGTGTAAATTAGTTAATTTTATTGTACCAATTTCAAAGTCCTGGCTTTAATAACTGTGCTATAGTTATGTATGGTGTTGTATTTGAGGAAGCTGGATACAGGGTACAGGGAATCTGTGTCCTGTTTTTACAACTTCAATGTGAACCCAAAATCATTTCAAAATTAGGTACCATTTAAAAACGAAAAATAATGATGCAGTACCTGAGTGGCTAAGTCGGTTAAGCATCTGACTTCAGCTCAGGTCATGATCTCACAGTTGGTAGGTTTGAGCCCCACGTTAAGCTGTGTGCTGACAGCTCAGAACCTGGAGTTTGCTTCAGATTTTGTGCTCTCCCTCTCTCTCTGCCCCTCCTCTGTTCATGCCCTGTCTCTCTCTCTCTCTCTCAAAAATAAATAAAAATTTAAAAAATAAAAATAAATAAAAATGAAAAGTAATGAGATTCTATTATACACTCACTAGACTATAATAAAAAAAATATGGCAATGCCAAGCACTGGAGAGAGTTAGGATAAACTAGAACTCTCATATTTTACATATATTGCTTATGGGAATGTAAAATGAAACTTCTTTGGAATTAATTTGTCACTTTCTTAAATAAACACACATTTACCATGTTGCCTACTAATTCTACTTGTAGATATTTACCTAAATTAAATGGAAACATATGTTTACACAAAGAATATGCATAAATGTGTATGAATATACATAGCAGCCAAAAGCTAAAAACAAGACAAATATAAAACAACCGATGAAAGGATAAATATGACATGTAGCTGCATAATGGAATACTACTCAGCAATATAAAGAAATCAACTACATATTCATGAAATGATATAAATGAATATAAAATCATTATGCATAGTAAAAGAAACTAGACACACATATGATTCCTTTCAAATAAAATTTCTAGAAAAGCAAAATCTATAGGACAGACAGTATATGCGTTTTGCTGGAGGAGACAATTATCTAAAAACAGAAATAAGGAAACTTTTCTTTTTTTATGTTTATTTATTTTTGAGAGAGAGAGAGACAGAACATGAGCAGGGGAGGGGCAGAGAGACAGGGAGACACAGAATCCAAAGCAGGTTCCAGACTGATCTGTCAGCACAGAGCCTGCTGTGGGGCTCAAACTCATGAACTGTGAGATCATGACCTGAGTCTGAGCCAAATCCGAGGCTTAATTAACTAAACCACCCAGGTGCCCTGATGAGGAAAATTTTCTAATGACAGAAGTGTTCCAAAACATTGAGAAGATGGTTATACAGATGTATAAATTTACTAAAAATCCATCAAACTGTACGCTTTCAATGAGTACTCTTCATGTATATAATTATACACTTATAAATCTGTTTTGAAAAAGTAAAAAACCTGTTAACACATTATACCATATTAACAAATTTAAAGAAAAATTATTGTATTAATAGATACCGAGAAAAACTCAATACTATTATGGACTATTCATGATTTTAAAAGTAATTTTAATGAATGAGGAATATACTTGATGGTATCTACAAGCTACTATGAAGGTTTTAGGCAAATATATATGAGTAAGACAGCAATATAACTGTCTTTTGAGTCATAAACCCAGTTTTCCAAGCGGTATCTATCTTGTCACCTTTTCTTTAGTTTCCTTTCCTCGCCACGGTTTCAATCCCTCTATTAGTCAATATCCTTGGTGGCAAAAACAAGCAAATAAACAATATTTATGTGTGAATATATGAATATATACACATATGTGTTTGTATGTACACAAACATACATAGTATAATTGTGTGTATATACATACACAAATATATACATATATATAATATATATTGCTTTACTTTCAATATGTGAATTTTGTATGTTGAATATTCAATTCTATGAAACAACTAGGCCCTCTGATGTTTATCTCTTTGTTATTAATTACTCAGGAGTATTTTATAGCAAGCTCAGACATACTAAGATGAAAAATATCAGTGCAAAATATAGAGCAGCTTAACTGAGTATTTTCATCTCTATTTTTCACATAACAATACAAAGATATGGATATTAAATAATTTACTGAGATCACTTGCTGTATTACCAAGGTCAGCCAGATAGAAACAATGGCCAGGATTAGGCCCAGGATGGACTAGCTCCAACAACATGGCTCTGAGTAGGACCAGGAAGATTCTGCAAGTACCCAGCTAGAGTCAAAGCTTGTTCTAACCCATCCATTTAGATCTGACCTATCTACACTATTACTAGACATAAAAAGATAAATTCAATCAACATTATTTTCACAAACTTTGCTGCCTGTTGGAGCACTATGTACCTACCTTTGGAAGGAGTAGGCAGTCAAGCAGCAACATTTCTACTGCCTAGGAGTCAGCATAAATCATGACAGTATAAAATGTCAGAATTTAAATTTACAAAGAGGAAAGGGCCTAATTTGCAATTTCTTTATCTCAGATATCATGATGCATCAGGACACCCATAATTGGTTTCACATTGAATTTCATAACTGAAAGCATCTGGGCTCACTCCCTTGGTGACCAATAAGAGCAATTTCTGAGGCTGGGACAAATTGCCTCTTTAAGAAAAACAGCAGCTCTCTCTGTGATCTATAAAAGTGTCTTCCCCTTTAACCTAGGAGAATATTCATGCCACAGAAAAGCAGAGACAAGGGCATTATGGGAGGTATGGCTCTTGTGGAAAACCAACTGTTCCCCATTTATCTTTTTAGTAGCCAATGCACCATACAGCTGTTCCTTCCCATCCTCCTGATTAGACACACTTGCCCTCTGTATACATACCTGATCATTAGATACATTCATCAGTATGTGAGAAGTTCTTTTTTCACATTATTTCCCTGTAACCTCAAGGGTAAACCCTTTCCAGAGACTCAGTATATGAAAAAACATATTGGTAACTATACTGAGAGTCAGGAAGAAAAATTCATAGACCTGGACCTTCTAGTAGTATGCTATGTATTCTAGGACTGTAAGCTTAAAATGAGAGGGGTTATCTGGATGATCTTACCACTCTAAGTGCTCTGAATCTCTATTTTATTCCTCTTAATTTTATACTAATAAGCTGTAATTATTAGAAACAATCCCATCATGTTTAATCAAAAATTGCAAAAAGAACCTTGCCATGTAAGTGTCTCTGAAATATGACTCTCTGGCTCAGATCTCCATTAAAAATTTAGAATAATTATTCAAATTGCCTATGAGGGTTATAACACTATGTTCTGTAACCTTGCAAATATAAAATATCTTTCCCATTAATATTGAGCCTTTTAAAGCCAATGCATTTCCACATGTTTTCACTAAATTTAACAAATCACTGAATGTTAATTAAACCACTGCTATTTTTCCAACATCAAGATCATTATTTTGGTAAATACAGAAAAACTGGTAATCATTTTCTGCCCTCTTCCTGAACTGGCCTGTGAAAAACTGAGCTCATAGTAAGAAATAACACTGAAAATTCCACCTCCCTCAAATCCTTCCATAAAGGATTTAGAACCTTCTATGGTTCTAGTTAAATGAAATGGATAAACATAAGATTCATGTCTTTTCTAGAGGTGCCTGGGTGGCTCAGTTGGTTGAGTGTCCAACTCTTGGTTTCGGCTCAGGTCATGATCTCACAGTTTCTGAGGTCAAGTACCATTGGGCTTTAAGCTGACAGTGCAGAGACTGCTTGGGATTCCCTCCCTCCTACTCTATCTACCCCTCCCCTGCTCTCTCTCTCTCAAAATAAATTAAAACAAACATTTAAAAAGTTTCATTCCTTTTCTTGCTTCTGTGTCCAACAAATTACTGAGGAATTCAAGATATATTTCAAAACTCAAAATT
This sequence comes from Panthera uncia, assembly GCF_023721935.1. Taxonomy (NCBI): domain Eukaryota; kingdom Metazoa; phylum Chordata; class Mammalia; order Carnivora; family Felidae; genus Panthera; species Panthera uncia. The sequence goes on from NC_064808.1 coordinate 62,461,958, forward strand.
TAATCTAAGAGATTGTAGAGAGTAGGAACTAGATATTTGACCCTCAAGAGACAATTTTATAATCAGCTTATGGAGGTAAATATACATAAAACAAAATTGTTATTAAAAGTGGTACATTTTTGTGTATGACTTGATGAATTTGGCCAAATGTATAAAGTAATGTAATTATCCCCTGATAAGGATACAAAACATTTCTATCACTCCAAACAATTTCCTTATGTCCCACTGTAGTCAATGCCCTCCCTCTACCACCCACCCCTTGAAATCACTGATCCTCCTTCTTTTTCCATAGTTTTGAGTCTTCTAAATTTTCATATGAATACAGTTTTCAATGTCTGGTATTAAACTCTTAGGACTCATTTATGTTTTGTATATGTCAGTGGTTCATCCATCTTTATTGCTAAGTAGTATTCTATTTACAGATATGCCACATTTAGTTTATCCATTCCCTACTTGATGGACATTTAGATTGCTGTCCAGTTTGAACATGTTATGAATAAAGTTGCTATGAATAATTAACGCAAGTCTTTGTGTTAAGATATATTTTCATTTAACTTCAGTAAATAACCAGGAATAGAATTGCTGGGTCACATTGCAAGTACATGCTGAGTGTGTGATATCCACCAAAGCTAGATATTAAATTGGACATATTGAATTTATTAAGCAAAAGCAATCTTCACTATCATATACTTTCTTACCACATTTTCAAATAAAAATTTGACTAGATTTAATATTCATATTCTGGGATCATTTAAAGCCTATGTCTTAAACAAGATATACTTTTTTCAAAGTAGATTTAAAATTCTGATTTCACTGTAAATTTAAATCTAATTATAACAATTTAAAAAGTAATTGAAAAATTACTTAATGTTAAATTAATATTCATTTACATGAGATTTCATTTATAAAAATTTCCAAAAACAAATGCACAGGGTTACTTTTTAAAATCTGTGCTTGGACTTTTTTTTCCCAATTACCTATTTTCAGTTTATTTAATCTTTATTAATGTCTTACTTTAAAAGATATAGCAATTAAAACTTATACTCCCTTCTACCATATCTATCTCAATTATAACTTTTTATTAATTACAAAACTATCTAATATTGCCGAGGTTTATAACATTATAAAAATTCAATGGTTAGAAAATGAAAATCTTATACAAGGAATGAAGATGTTTGGCCCCAGGCTTCTTTATAGCAATTCTAAGTGCCTAAATAAAATCGAGTATAATCTATCTCAGTGGCTTGGTTATGCAAATGGAAAGTTATAAATCAGATACTTTATGTTATATGATCTCTGTGAGCCACCCTTAAAAAATATAGCAAAATTCAAAATTGGTGATGAACTTTGGCAGATTAAAAGATGAATGACGATGTCAAAATGTATGGGGTAGAGGTGGAACCCATGGAAATAGAGATCAAACAGCAATGAAGAATTATGACTATAGAACTGAGTTTAAGGTAATTTTAAAATCTCTACTGGTGTTCACTTAGCTATAGCATCTTTAATATAATTCTTTTAAATTCTTACCACAGCTCCCTTTATGTAATAGCTAGCTATTTTTTTGTGTGTGTCTGTTTCTTATTCTTACACTAAATTTACAGAAAGTTCACACTATACTAGACGCTGCTGGGTATGAGTAATACTAATAAGAAAAAAACCAATGGGACATGTTCAGAACCTAGTGGCAATGAGATAATATAGAAAAGAATTTATCTTTTGTATTTCATACAGAGACCCTTATACATTATGTTTCTCCCTCTTTAACCAAAACACAGTATTACTTATAGAACTCTGGAGAATAGAGCATATATATAGAAATTGGTAAAAAGGCCTATAACTCATATAGAAATTCATGAGACCAAAAATACCCAAAAGAATCTTGAAAAAAACAAAAGAACAAATTTGAACAACTCCTACTTTCTAATTTCAAAACTTGCTACAAATCTATAGTAATTAAGATAGTGTGGTACTGGCATAGGACTTGACAAATATGTCAATGGTTTTGAATGGAGCTCAGAAATAAACCATTACATTCATGGTCAGTTAGCTTTTCACTAATATAATTCAATGAGGAAAGAATATTCTTTCAACACATGGTTCTAGGACAATTGGGTATCTACATGCAAAAGAATTAAGTTGGACCCCTAACTCATACCATACCCCAAAAATTATTCAAAATAAATCATCAACAAAGTAAAAGAACCAAAACTATAAAACGCTTAGAGTAAATCATAGGAATAAATCTTTTTGATCTTGGGCCACTAGAAGTGACAGACCTAGTTTTGATACATATTAAGCTCAGTGTTTAAGTTTTACATTCAGATTCTAGAGCTTTTGGACAACTGACTTAGCCTACTTTCTACTAAAGAAAATGATAAAATCTCAGAGGCATAATACTGATGCAAATAAATACCAGTTAAGCTTGCCTGTAAATAAAGTTAAATTTCTCTAAATCTCCCACTTATTTCTGAAAAAGGAAGATATGTTCCAGGATCCGCAAATATGTGATATGCTTTATATATTAAATATCATATAACTATGAATGGTTTATCCTATTTTCTCACTTTAAAAAAGATAGGCTAAAAAAATCAAAGAGAATGGATGCTTTACAAGTCACCTAAGCTCTTTGGGCCTAACCATAACCCATACCTAAGTGACTCAAGTGCCAAGATGGGATTTTTGTTTATTTATTTATTTTGAGAGGTGTGAGGGAAAGACACAGAGAGTGGGAGAGAGAGAATCTCAAGAAGGCTCCATGCTATCATTGTGGAGCCTGACATCAGGCTCAATCTCAAAAACTGATATTATGACCTGAGCTGAAATCAAGAGTCAGTCGGATGCTTAACCAACTGAGCCACCCAGGTGCCACCTCCCCCACACCCCGGCTAGTTGGTCTTTAAAAATAGGTCATGTCTGATGTCAAATCCTTCTTTTTTCCAATAGTATACTATTGATCAGAAAACACATTTATGCCTATGTCTTCTGATATATGTCTGAAGGTATTTTTCTCAAGGAAAATATTCCCTCATTCATTGAGTTTTATTATTATATTAAAATAAACTGAGAAAAACAAGTATCAGGATACTTAGAATCCTGAGTTGCCATCACTTATGGAGATCCCTCTTCCTTCTCCTCCCCCTTTTCCTCCTCCTTCTTTTTCTTTTCCTCCTCCTCCTCCTCTCCCCCTCTCCCACCCCTCCTTCTCCTTCTCCTCTTTCTCCTCCTCCTCTTCTTCTTATTATTATTCTATTATTATTATTATAAGAGGTTGAAAAATAACTAGTACAGTGCAATGCCATGAAAGCCAAGAGACAAATAAGAAGTATAAAGTTATATATACTAAATTCAGTATATAAGACGATACAAAGGAATTAAGGCTATCAGAAAACAAGTATACCTAATATGGCTATTAGTGTCTTAACAGAGACAAGTCAATGGTTAGGGAATAATAAGAAAAGTCTACCAAAAAGTAAAGATTTAGAGGTAGTTGCTATAAACTATGCTAAAAACAATCAAACAAAAAATTTCTTTTTTGTTTTTTTTTTGTTTTTTTTTTTTTTTTTTTTTTTTTTTTTTCATTTGAAACCTCTGAAAATCTACACTCTAAGAATATAACAAGTCAGAAATAGAGGCCAGGGCTCATAATGCCTAAAATTCAATCAAACTATATCAATCCCAGACTGGATCAGATCAATCCACCCCTAATCTAACTGCCAGTCAGAAGAAAATTAAATCCTCTCCTGAGGAATGTAATATCCAGTTCCTCTATAATTCTTAATATAAATATCTAGCATTAGTTAATATTGTCAGAAGGCATAGAAGTAAGGTCAATTGAAAGAAAATCAATGGGAAAAAAACATGATAGAAATATGTCCATAGGTAAATTAATATATTAGAGTTATAGCTATGGTCTTACACATGCATGTATTTAATATATCCAAGAAAAATACACAGTGAAATGGAGACATTGACCATTGGAATATGTTTTAATCAAAGGGAAATTGTAGAAATAAAACATATATATATTATTAAAATTAAAAACTCAAAAATAAATTTAATAACATGTTGAACACAGAAAATAAGCAATAAAGTAAAAAAGAAAACAAAGTTTGAAATCACAGAAAAGGACAAAAAGACAAAATAGATACAGATTTAGGGGAACATTATATATACATATATACAAACATATAATATGAATCACAAACAGAGGAAATAGTATAGGGTAGAATGAAGAAGAAGCTATAGAAAAAAAAAAAAAAAGGTAGTGTCCAAAATTTTTCAAAAGTGAGGTATAACATCAAGATTCAAGATTTTAAAAGGAATATGCAATTTAATACATAATTAATATGTAATTTCATAATAAACAAGAAAAACCTACATGTTATCGTATATCATGACAGAGAGAAAAATCTTCAAAACAGCCAAATTAGACCTCCGGGGAAAATGGCAGAGTATGAGGACAGTAAACTTACCTCATCCCATGGATACAACCATATAACACTCATGTAAGTGTAAACATCCCAGAAAATGACCTGAAGACTGGCAGAAAAAAAACTCCACAACTAAATGTAGAGAAGAGGCCACATCAAAGAATGTAGGAAGGGCAGATAGGCAATGGGAATGTAAAACACCATGGGTCTGGCCACCAGAGAGAGGGACCTGCAGGTACAGAGAGAGGTGAGAAACAGACTATAGCACCAGGGACCTTGCATGGGGAAGACAAACCCCCATAGCATTTGGCTTTGCAAATGAGAAGGGCTGAATTTGAATTTCGTGAGTTCTTAAACCATAAGGACTTAAAGCCTGGAACTTTACAAATGGGTGGGCTTAGCTCTGATAAAGCCCAGAGGGTGATAGAAAGCTATGTCCCAGCCTATAAGGAGACAGCAGGACAAACAGCCAGTAGAGGTATAGCATGGAAGCAGCAGTTTGAAAAACACCTGAGGCATACAGAAGGGAAAGTTAGCTACTAATCACAGAATTCCCTGGAGGTATTCTCTAGGAACAAAGGAGATGGCAGGTGCCATTTTCCTCTCCCACCCCATCCCTGAGCATAAACACAGGGGTACCTGTGGGGAACCAATGTTAAGCTAGCACTCACTACTAACTTGCTCATTTTGTGCCCTACCCTCTCCAGCTGGGCTTGTCTCAGTCCCAGAGATGCAAGTACCACACCCACCAGAAGACATACATAAACCTTGCCAATACTGCAACTCACTACTTCCTGCAGAGTACACACTTGTTAAAACTGCAACTCCTGCCTGACTGCAGGTGTTATGTGGAGTAGCCCAATTGCCACGTTTCCACAGCAGCTGCATATCTCCTGTGAAACAGCACCAGTGCACACAACTTATGGACCCCACCCACAGACACTTCACAGAGTGGTCCCAGCTGCCCTGATCTCTGCAGTGGCTGCATGTACCCTGTGGAAGAGGACCAATGCTACCCCATTAAGAATGCATGTTCCACCAACTACTTTCAAGGGCAAGAGTCATAGCTGACTTTCCTAACACACAGAGAGACAGACAGTTAGGCAAAATGAGAAGACAGAGAAATATGTCCCAAATGAAACAACAGGACAAAATCATAGCAAGAGACCTAAGTAAAATGGAGATAAGTAATATACCTGATGGAGAATTTAAAGTAATGATCATAAAGATACTCACTGCTCTTGATAAAAAAATAGAAGACATCAGTGAGACACAACACAGAAATAAAAAAGAATTAGAGACCAAGGACATAATAATTGAAATTAAAAATACACTTGATGAAATAAATAGACGCCAGAGGAACAAATTAATGACCTGGAAGACAGAGTAGTGGAAAGTAATCAATCTGAACAAGGTGAGAGAAAAAAGAATTATGCAAAATGAGAAGAGACTTAGGGAACTCAGTGACATCATCAAATGGAATATCTGTATTATAGGGATGCCGAAGAACAAGAGAGAGAAAAGGGGGCAGAAAATTTATTTGAAGATATAATAGCTTGAAAACTTCCCTAATCTGGGAAACAGATATCCAACCCAAGAGGCACAAAGATCCCCCAACAAAGTCAACCCTAGGAGGTTCACGCCAAGACATAAGGGAATTAAAATGTCAAAGCATACTGATGAAGAAAAGAAAAAATAAAAGCAGCAAGAGAACAATTACATACAAGAGAAACTCCATAAGTTTATCAACATATTTTAGAACAGAAACTTCGCAGGCCAAAAGGGAGTGACATGATATATTCAAAGTGCTGAAAGGGAAAAATGTGCAGCTAAGAATACTCTAAGGATAGAGTATTCCTGTAAGGCTATCATTCAGAACTGAAGGAGACATCAAGAGTTGACAACGAAAACTAAAGGAGTTCACCACTAAACCAGCCCCATAAAAATATTAAAGGAGACTCTTTGAGTGGAAAGGAAAGAACATAAGTCAGAATATGAAGAGTAACAAATACAAACCTAACAGTAACCACAAACCAACACCAGTAATAGGTATGCAAAGAATAAAGAGAAAGGAATACAAGTATATCACTAAAGAAAGCCAACAAATCATGAAAGAGAGCAAGAAAGATCACAGAATAACGACAAAAAGTAACAAAATGACAATAAATACTATATATCAGTAATTTAAATGTAAATGGACTAAAAACTCTAATCAAAAAACATTGAATGATAGAGTGGATTAAAAAAAAAGACCCATCTATGTGCTGCCTACAAGAGATTTATTTCAGACCTGAAGACACCTGCAGATTGAAAGTGAGGGGATATATTGGGGTGCCTGTGTGGCTCAGTCCATTAAACTTCAGCTCAGGACATGATCTCCTGGTCTGTGAGTTCAAGACCCACATCAACTCTGTGCTGACAGCTCAGAGCCTGGATCCCGCTTCAGAATCTGTGTCTCCCTCTTTCTCTCTGCCCCTTCCCCATTCGTGCTCTGCCTCTCTTTCCCTCAAGTAAATAAACATTAAAAGAAAAAAAGAAAGTGGGGGGATGTACACATATTTATCATACCAATGGATATCAAAAGAAAACCTGGATAGCGAAACTTATATTGGACAAAATAAACTTTAAAACAAAGACTGTAACAAGAGAAAAAGAAAGGCACTGTATAATATTAATGGGTACAATTCAACAAGAATGTATAACAATTATAAATATTTATACACCCAATGTGAAAGAACCCAAATACATAAAACAGTTAATGACAAATAGAGGAACTGATCAATAGTAATACAATAAACATGAAGGATTTTAACACACTAAACACACCAATGGACAGATCACCTAAGCAGAAAATCAACAAAGACTAGATGGACTAAGAGATATAATCAGAATACTCCATTCTAAAATTTTTTCAATGTTTATTTATTTTTGAGAGAGAGAGAGAGAGAGACAGACAGAGGATAAGCAGGAGGGAGGCACAGAATCTGAAGCAGGCTCCAGTCTCTGAGCTATCAGCACAGAGCCGGATGTGGGGCTTGATCCCATGAACAGTGAGATCATGACCTGACCTGATGTTGGACACTTAACCAACTGAGCCACCCAGGTGCCCCTCAGAACATTCCATTCTAAAACAGCAGAAAACACATTCTTTTCAAGTGCACATGGAATATTCTCAAGAACAGTAGACAAATTAGGCCACAAAACAAGTCCCAACTAATTAAAAAAGATCGAAGTCATGCAATGCATCTTTTCATATTTGTTTGTTTGTTTATTTATTTATTTTGATGGAGAGACAGTGAGCAGGGGAGGGACAGAGAGAAAGTGAGAGAGAGAATCTCAAGCAGGCTCTGTGCTGTCAGCATGGAGCTCAATGTGGGGTTTGATATCATGAAACTTCAGATCAGGACCTTACCTGAAATCAAGAGTCAGACACAACCAAATGAGCCACCCAGTCATCCCAATATGCATCTCTTCTGACCACAACACTATGAAACTATAAATCAACCACAAGAAAAAATCTGGAAAGAGCACAAATATATGGAAGTTCAATAAAATGTAACTAAACAATGAACAAATCATGAAGAAATCAAAGAGTAAATCAAAAGTTACATAGAAACAAATGAAAATTAAAACACAATGGTCCAAAACCTTTGGGATCAATGCAGCAAAAGCAGGTGTAAGAAAGAATTTTACAGCAATATAGGCCTACTGCATGAAGCAAGAAAAATCTCAAGTAAACTACCTAACCTTACATTGAAATGTGCTAAAAAAAAAAAAATGAAGAAGAAGAAGAAGAAGGAGGAGGAGGAGGAGGAGGAGGAGGAGAAACAAAACCCAAGACCAGCATAAGGAAGGAAATGATAAAGATTAGGACAGAAAAAAATGATACAGAAAATAAATAGAACCGATCAATGAAAACAGGAACTGCTTCTTTGAAACAATCAACAAAATTGACAAAGCTCTAGCCAAATTCATGAGAGAGAAAGATAGGGGGTGGGGTGGACTCAAACAAAATCACAAATGAAGGAGGAGAAATAACAACCAACACCAGAGATATACAATCAATTCTGAGAGACTATTTTCAAAAATTATATGCCAACAAACTGGACAACCTAGAAGAAATGGATGAATTCCTAGAATCATACAACCTACAAAAATTGAGGCAGGAAAAAAATAGATAATTCAAGAGATAATTGAAGCAGGAAAAAATATCAATTACCTGCATTAAAATTGAATCAGGAATCAAAAAACTGCCAGAAAAACAAAAGTCCAGGGGCGCCTGGGTGGCTCAGTCTGTTAAGCGGCCGACTTCGGCTCAGGCCATGATCTCGCGGTCTGTGAGTTCGAGCCCTGCATCGGGCTCTGTGCTGACAGCTCAGAGCCTAGAGCCTGTTTCAGATTCTGTGTCTCCCTCTCTCTGACCCTCCCCTGTTCGTGCTCTGTCTCTCTCTGTCTCAAAAAGAAATAAACGTTAAAAAAAAAATTAAAAAAAAAAAACAAACAAAAAACAAAAGTCCAGGACCAGATGGCTTCAAAGTGAATTCTACCAAACATTTACAGAAGAACTTATTCTTCCCAAACTATTCCAAAAACTATAAGAGGTAGGAAAAATTCCAAACTTATTCTATGAAGTCAATATTACCCTGACACCAAAACCAGACAAAGATATTACACACAAAGAAGAGAACTATAGGCCAATATCTCTGATGAACATAGATGCAAACATTCTCAACAAAATAGTAACAAATTGAGTCCAACAGTACATTAAAAAAATCATTCAACACAATCAAGTGGATTTATTCTTGGAATGCAAGCATGGTTCAATATTCACAAATCAATCAACATGATATATCACATCAATAAGATAAAGGATAAAAAACATATGATCATTTTAACAGGTAAATTTAAGCATGTGACAAAGTACAACTACCATTCATGATAAAATCCCTCAACAAAGTAGGTACAGAGGGAACATACCTCATCATAATAAGAGCCATATATAAAAACCCACAGCTAACCTCACACTCAATGGGGAAAAACTAGAGCTTTCCCCTAAGATCAGGAATAAGACAAAGATGTCCATTCTCACCACTTTTATTCAACATAGTACTGGAAGTCCTAGCCACAACAATCACAATAAAAAGAAATAAAAGGCATCCAAATTGTTAAGAAGAAATAAAACTCTCACTATTTACAGATGACACAATACTATACATAGAAAAACCATAAAGACTCCACCAAATAACTACTAGTACTGATAAACAAATTCAGTAAATTGAAGGACACAAAATCAACGAACAAAAATCTATTACACTGCTATTCACTTTAATGAAGCAACAGAAAGAGAAATTAAGAAAACAATCCCATTTACAACTGCAACGAAAAGAATAAAATACCTAGGAATAAATTTAACCAAAGAAGTGAAAGACCTTTACTATGATAACTATAAAACATTGATGAAAGAAAGTAAAGACATAAATAAATGTAAAGACATTCCATGCTCATGGAGTAGAAGAACAAATATTGATAAAATGTCTATACTACCCCAAGCAATTACAGATTTAATGCAATCCCTATGAAAATACCAATAGCATTTTTCACAGACTTATAACAAACAATCCTAAAATTTGTATGGAGCCATAAAAGACTCTGAACAGACAAAGCAATTCTGAAAAGAAAAACAAAACTGGGGTATTACAATTCCAGAAATCAAGTTATATTACAAATTTGTGGTAATCAAAACAGTATGGTACTGACACAAAAACAGACAAATAGATCAAGAGAACAGAGTAGTAAATCCAGAAATAAACCCACAATTATATGGTACATTAATCTTTGACAAAGAAGGAATGAATATCCAATGAGAAAAAGTCTCTTCAACAAATGGTGTTGGGATAACTGGACAGCTATATGAAAAAGAATGAAACTGGATGACTTTCTTTTTTTTTTAAGTTTCATTTATTTATTTTGAGAGAGAGAGCTGGGGTGGGGCAGAGAGAGAGAATCTGAAGCAGGCTCTATGCACAGCATGGAACCCAATGCAGGGCTTGATCCCACAACCATAAGATCATGACCTGAGCCAAAATCAAAAGTTGTACACTTAACCAAGTGAGTCACCCAGGTGCTCCTGGACCATTTTATTAAACTATAAACAAAATAAACTCAAAATGGTTTAAAGTCCTAAATGTGAGACTTGAAATCTTAAAAATCCTAGAACACAGGTAATAACTTATTTGATACTGGTTGTAGCACATTTTTCTAGATATATCTCCTGAGGCAAGGGAAATAAAAGCAAAAATAAACAATTGGGACTACATCAAAATAAAAGTTTTGTGCACAGCAAAGGTAACAATCAATACAGCTAAAAGCCTGGGGAATGAGAAAAGATATTTGCAAATTACATCCAATAAAGTGTTAGTATCCAAAATATATAAAGAACTTAAACACTTGAACACCAAAAAGACACGAGTAATTTAGTTAAGAAATAGGCAGAAGACATGAATAGGAATTTCTCCAAAGAAGACATCCAGATGGCCAACACACTGATCTATCTGCACCACTCATTATCAGGGAAATACAGATTGAAACTACAATGAGATATCACTTTACATTGGTCATAATGGCTAAAGTCAAAAACACAAGAAACAACAAATGTTGGTGAGGATGTGGAAAAAAAGGAACCCTCTTGCACTGTTGGTTGGAATAGAAACTGGTGCAGCCACTGTGGAAGACAGTATGGAGTTTCTTCAAAAAAGTTAAAAACAGAAGCATCCTATGATTCCATAATCACACTACTGGGTATTTACCCCAAAACTACAAAAACACTACTTCAAAAGGAAACAGGAACTCCTATGTTTCCTGCAGCATTATTTGCCATAGACAAATTATGGAAGCAGACCTAGTGTCCACCAATAGATGAACTTTATAAATAAGTGATAAATATATATAGATATATATTTATCCATATATTTATATATATATTTAATATATATATTTATCCATATATATATATATAATGGAATATTATTCAGCAAGAAAAAAGAATGAAATCTTGCCATTAGCAACAACATGGATGGAGCTGGAGAATATAATCGTAAGTGAAGTAAGTCAGAGAAAAACAAATACCATGTGATTTCATTCATATCTGGAATTTAGGAAACAAAACAAATGAGCAAAGGAAAAAAAGAGAAAAATAGAGAGATCAACTAAGAAACAGATTCTTAACTATGGACAACAAACTGATGCTTACCAGAGGGGAGGTGGGTAGGGCCATGGGTGAAATAAGTGATGGGAGTAAAGAGTACATTTATCATAATGAGTACTGAGCAATGTGCAGAAATGTTGAATCACTATACTGTACACCTGAAACTAATATAACACTGTTTATTTACTATACTGAAATTAAAGAGTTAATTTTAAAAAAAAACAGTAAGAGTAAAGATACATACATTTTGTTAAAAGAGCAACATGAAAGCATGAAGAAAAATGCAGAAAACTAGAAGATAAGACTAGATTTGATACTGAAGGAGAAATATTTTTCATAAAAAAACCCCCTGCTGCTAGCAAACTCAAACTAAAAGAATTCATTTCACTAAAAAACTAATTTCACTAAAGGAAAACTATTCAAGCAGAAAGAAAGCTATTCCACATAGAAATTTGTTGAGGTTGAAAAGAATAAAAATCAGAAAGAAAAATATGTAAGTATATATAAATAAGTACTACTGTTAAAAACAATATTAATGTTTTGTAAGGCTAAAATATATGACAATAATACACACAAGGTGAGGTAAATATAAATTAAATTCCATAAGAACTTTGTATTATCTAGAGAATAGTTAAAACATTCTAATTTAAAATAGGTCTAACAATTCAATATGAATATGAAATCTGCCTTAGAAGGCAGGAAAAATGATAAAAGTAAGACAAGCAGAGACAAATTATAAAACAGAGTAAAAGTTTGGTTTAAACCAATATAAATCAGTAACTTAAAAATATGTATGAAAAGGAATTACACAATTAAGCTTAAATGATAAAAGCTATCAGGTTAGATCAAACAATATCCCGTATACCTGATAAGATTAAACTAGAAACTATAAGTTTCTTTTAAATATAACACTTTAAATATAAGGAAGTAAAAATATTAAAAAGAAGAAAAAGACATACTTTTTAACACACTATTCTTTAAAAAATTAGCTTTGCAATTAGAATTTCTTCAAGTAGGTATGGATAGCACTGATTTTCAGACTTTCTCTAATCTGCTTCTAAAGCTATACATTTCCTCTAAGCATAGCTTCAACTGCATTCCACAAATTCTGATTATTTTATCACTTAGTTCAAAATATTATCTTTCTTTTGTTGGGATTTCTTCCTTTCACAGCATATTGCTTAATTTCCAAACACTAAGGATTTTTTTAAATGTTTTTAATGTTTATTTATTTTTGAGAGAGAGAGACACGTACAGGGTGCAGTGGGGGTAGGGCAGAGAGAGAGGGAGACACAGAACCCAAAGGAGGCTCTAGGCTCTGAGATGTCAGCACAGAGCCTGATGCAGGGGCCGAACCCACGAACCATAAGATCATGACCTGAGCTGAAGTCGGATGCTTAACTGAATGAGCCTCCCAGGCGCCCCTAAGGATTTTTTTATTATCTTATTGATATTGATTTCTAGCTTACATCTATTGTGGTCAGGGAAACATCACTACATACTTTCAATATTTTAAATACTGTTGAGATTTTTTTGTCTTACCATATGGTTGATTCTGGTAAATACAGCAGCAATACCTGAAAATATATGTAGTCTGAAGTTGCCAAAGGGTAATAATCTATATATGTGAATTTGGAAAATGTATTAATCATGCTGTTCAAATTTGAATGTACACATTTCCTATGAATCTCTCAATTCTACCTTTAAATATAGTCATAAAGGGAATGTACATACACCTAATGGAATAGAAATGTATACGCATGCTTGCATACACACATGTCCATGCACACACACGAGTTAGATAAATATAAATACATATGTATATGTATTTTTGTGTGCATATATATGGACACATATATATTTGTTCATTGCAGCATTATTTGTAATAGCAAAAGAGTGAAAACACCTCAAATATTCAAAAAGAGTAAAATATTTAAATCAACACAAATAAAAACTACCATGCCCATTGATATGGATGAATTTCACAGCTATAAAAATGTGTAAGCATCACACACAAATTCCTAAATATTGTGATTGAATTTACATAAAGTTCAAAAACAAGCAAAATTAACCTAAGGTGATAGAAGTCAGAATATCATTGGGGGGGCACAAGTGATCTTCTAGTGTTTTGGCAGCATTTTTTACCTTGATCAGGGTAAAAGTCATCAAGCTATACACTTATGATTTGTGCTTTGTAACATGTGTATATTATACATCAATTTAAAGAAACTTTATTTTTAATTTTTGAAAAAGGCAGGTGAAATGCAGAATGTTGAAAATGAAGAGAAAGTCAACAATGCAAATGATACTAACCAGGTAAAATATTTTTCTTTGAAATAATTGGGCCCTGTCTGATCCTCAGATTTATCTTTAATGTAAGTATGAGGTATTACTGACAATGGTATAGTGGGAAGAACACAGGCTCCACATGAAGAACTGAGATCCTGCTCCATCATTACCAGCTTGGGTCTGAGTAAGTTTCTTCATCTGTTATGTGTCTCTGAGACGCTATGCTTTGAAAGACACACAGAGGCAGAGGCATAGGCAGAGACATGGATTTAAATGCTCAGCATGATATCTAGATTATAGTGATCAGTTAAAATTTAATTTCTACCCTTCCTTATATCTGTTTCACAGTAGGAGGCAATGAGACATGGAAGGGTTGATATCTTATTGTTGCTGTTGAGTAGTAGAGCCAGGATCAGAACTCAAACCTCCACAGCTAATACTACACCTTCATCCTACTCAGGTTTTTTTACTTTTTTCATTTCTATAAAGCAGTCATTGGCCAGAACTGACCAACTTCTCCAAGTGGAAATGTCAGCTCAGAAAATGTTTAAACCTCAAGCCCTGACTTTCCTTCAAAATGAACACTTTTTAGCCTCATTAGAAATTATCATTTACAGGTAAAGGTCTTTTACTTTGAACCTATAGATAGGAAATTGAATTCCTGCCTTTCTCATAATTCTGAGTATCAGCTTTTGTCTCATACATTCATCTCCTTGGAGAAGCCACTTCTGAAAGGATGTAGTCCAAGTTACCACATATCATTGCAGTCTATGGTTATAACTTCCATGGAAAGTACATTCTCTGACCACATTAGATAGAAAATGATAGCTTCACAGAAATAGATTTCCATTACTTAGAGCCCTAATGAATCAAGGAGGATGGCTAAGGAACTTTTTTCCAATTTCGTACCCTCTAATCATTTTTCACTGAACTTTCCCCAGAAAACCCAGTATGGTTTTCTTCTTGGACACTGATAACCAATCTAGGCTTAAGGGAAGTTCCATATTGCACAATATATGGTGACAATTCTTTGCAGAAGCAGCTGGACCACCATTAGTCCATACATGCAGAAATATTCAGAATATTATCAATGTTACATAGATACTCCAAGAGAGAAAAGCTTCCTTTTCTATTCCTGTTTTGCTTGTCTCCAAATTAAGTGACTGTTTATATTTAGGTTGATGGTCCATGATTTAGGTTTACTCAGCCAACAACTATGCAGGTTAAGGTAGGTGCGAGAATAGAGCACTGCATAATAGTACTGGTGGAAGCTAATGGGTACCTGAACAAAAGCTATACAGAGAAAATGAAAAACATAAACACGGTATGCACTTGGAAGAAACTTAAATTCACTGTTATGAACCAAACATTCTATCAGGCAGCTATCAAGAAAAACATCATCTTACAGATGAGAAAACATGAGATCAATCAAATGTTTTTCCCAATATCACACATCTTTCCTGTATTAAGGGATAGGATCTCTGAGTTTGTATCTTGTTCTTTTTATCTATAGGTCCTCAGGGATCCTGATACCACCTACACACACATCCACCCGCCCTACACACTGTACAGAAATGCAAATACTGATACCAATGATCCTTGGAAGCTCTATTATCTTTGACTGAAACACTTAACCCTCAAAAAGAGAAGTAAAACCTGTGTTTTACCTAAGGTCCTCTACCTTCTAGTAGTGGTAATTAACATCTCTAAGCCTCAATTCAATCAACTAGAAAAGGTAAAGTTATAATAACCCTTACAGGTTTATTCTAAGGGCTCAGTAAGATCATAAATCACCTGGTTCTATATCTCACCCAAAGTTCTGATCTGCCATGCCTTACTGAAAATGCTTTATCAGTATATTGTGAAGTCGTTAGTGTCCCCACTGAAAAAGAACTTGCTCCTTGGTAAGAACGGGGTCTATTCTAGAAGTCCATGCCCCATGCTTAACAAAGCAAATAATGTGTTGCTTCCTCATCTTAAGGAGGTCACCATGTCTTTGTGGAGAAACTAGCAACCAAATCTGGTCTGCCTGTCTCCTCCTCTAGAACTCACATGGTCCCCAGTATTGCCCAGACAGCAGAGATGCATTAGAGATGGAAGTGCATTATCCAGAAAACACTCTGAAGCGTCATTTAGCAAGCAAATGGCAAAAACTCATATATGAGCCAATATAGTTTTCTCTAAAACCTGTGCTCTTTATGTTCCATGGTAGGCGAGGAGGACCTTCGGCTTTTTATTTCCTGTGATATAAAGGCATGTATCCATAGACATGGAAATTAAAATGAAAAGGAGGTGTGCAGACAAAGGCCTCAAGTAGGAAAGAGATGGACTACTCAATTTTAGGAGACTTTAATAAAGGGATTATGTACAATGTATGGTCAGGATTAAAGGGAATCAATAAGGAATGTAAAAGGAGTCATCAGATTAACAGCAGAGGGAGAAGTTGTATCCTACATCTGAAGGGACAGACAGGGATCAGATACCAGAACCTGGAGAGAGAGTTGTAGCTAGAGGAGAGCAAAATCCTAGAAGAGCTAAGATCTTCAGATAAGGCAAACAGCCACTACCAACCCATCTAAAAGGGAAGAAGTCAGAGAAATAAAATACCCCAACCTTACTCCACAAACATCTTCCAATGCTTCCCATTAGACCACCTGTCAGAACTCAAGGGAGTCTTTTGATGCAGTCCAAAGTTATCTATACTTGGGGATGCAGTTCACCATGTAGAACACATGTTTTGTGTGTATGAAACCCCTTGGTTCAATCTCTACCTAAATATTGGAATAAGGAATCCAATTTATTTCTCTTTAATTCTTGGCAGGTCTTTCTTCAAATATTAAAAAAAAAAACTTAAAGTAGATTATTGGATACAAAACTATCTATCTACTAGAAGAGAGAGAGTGATGAAGAGTAGTGGATCCAGATGGGTAAAAGAAATTGCAAACTAGAGGGGCACCTGCGTGGCTCAGTCAGTTAAGTATCCAACCTGATTTCGGCTCAGGGCATATCTTGTGGTTTTGTAGGTTTGAGCTCTGTGTCAAGCTCTGCACTGACAGCACAAAGCCTGCTTGGGATTCTCTCTCTCCTTCTCTCTCTGCCCTCCCCTGCTCCCTCTCTCTCTCTCAAAATAAATAAATAAACTTATAAAAATGAAAATATGAACTCAAGCTGAGCATGGAGAATGTTAGCACTTTCCCATACCTGGTCCAATGTCATGTTAAACAAGCAACAACCTGAGGACTAGTCTCAAAGAAACCCAAGTCACCAAGAAAAAAGAGAATAGCCAAATCAAATGTGGGTTAAGCTGTTTTTGGCATCTATGGGGTCTGGCTTTAGAAGAGTGAAGAAACGTCTCTAGAAATTAATAACTCTATGCCTCAGGTGAAGGATCAGTATAGTACCAGGGAGTTCTAACAGAGGCCATATAAGCAATACTAAAGGTGAGCACATACTAGTCACTTGTTAGCCCCTTCACTCAACATATTATCATCTCTTCAATAAAAATTAGTATCTCCCTTTAGTGTATATTCATCACATTTGTTTTGTTATTGCTTTTGCATTTAAACTGTTTGGTCATCTTTATTTTCCATTTTAAGGTAAGAGATGACCACAAAGAAAATTTGGAAAATAAAGAAAAAAGAAGAAAAAAGAAAAAATAATTCCACCTCTGAAAGAAAATCACTGTTAACACTGTATTCTCTACATTTTCTAGGCATAATTTTACTTTCTCAACACTGTTAGCAGACATAATTTTATTTGCTTGTTTTACATACTTGAAATTTTCCTTTAAATCAGTAGTTTTCAAAATATGGCCTTCAGACCAGCAGCATGGGAATCACCTGGGAACTTGCTAGAAATGCATATTTTGAGGCCCCATTCCAGACCTACTGAAACCAAACTGGTGTTGAAACGGCAATCTGTGTTCTAACAAGCCATCCAGGTAACATAATGTGTGCTGAAGTTTAAGAACCATTGCTACAGACCCTATTTTATATTCTATTTTTTTCACTCAACATTATCATATTCACATTTTCCAGATCATGATTAACACACTCATTTCAATAACTGCTTAGGATTTATAATAATGAAATTATAATTGATATTTATAATTTATAAACCTAAAATTTATAATCCTACAGAATATAATTCATTTAAACAGTTGTTATTCATTCATTTATTTTGTAATATATGCTGTGTACCTTCTATGTAACAGTGTTCTAGATACTATGGATATAATATCAGAATGGAGATTATTATACTTACTCATTACTCACCTAGGTAATTTACATTTTTTCACCATTATAATTAATGCTAGAGCTACATACCTTTTTAATGTAAAGGCTCCCCTCCCTTATGTTTTAGAAGGAAGAAAACATTGTTTAAATCAGTATGACTTTGAGTACAAAGATGGCCCAAACTGCCATCAAAAAAGTGTATTTTATTTTTCCCATGATTCTCCTCTCTTTATTAAGGTAAAAAAAAAATTATAGGAGCTCAGTCAGAACAATAGTCCAATGTGAGTTTTTCCTGCTCCTCAGAGAGAAGCATAGAAACTCTAGTTAATTCTCAGAAAGAATCCACTCTCTGCTAATAGTGATGAAAATATGTGGTCCCAACTGTTTGTTGCAATTCTTGTCCAATTCAGCAGTGGTTAAAGCATTTTAATCATTGCCGTTCAGCAATAATCTTTTATTTCTGATTAAGAGGGAAAAATCTGTCACCTCTTTCTCTAGTGCTATTTTCTGCCATGATCCCCAGTTTGTGCCAGGGCTCCCAATATGCCCATTAGTTTCTGTGTCCTCACACATTCATGGCCAAAGGGCCAGAGTAGCTGGGTATGAAGATACTTTTAAGCCACAGGCTGTGCCAGGAGAAACATTCTTCTGAGACCCTTTAGACATGGGGCTGAGTATGTCTGGCTCACTCCTCCCTTCTTTTGAATTTTTATTCCTTGTATTCAGCCAGTTGACCTAATACAAGACTAACTTGGCCCAATGAAGAGATCTAATAATGTTAAATCCCAAAGGGGAAGAGGCCTGAGCCAGTTTATTCCCTTCCCAAAGATTTGTTGGGCCTTTTGCCATGAAAAAGAGAAAGGGCACACTCTGTTAGGAAACATCAAATGAATGTGTATCTATTTCCTCAAATACTGGAGGTTTAATCAATTGCAGCTACACAACTGAAAACGAACATCCTAGGGGCACTTGGGTGGCTATTGGTTAAGCGTCCAACCTGGTTTCAGCTCAGGTCATGATCTCACAGTTTCATGGGTTTGAGCCCTGCGTTGGGCTCCGCACTGACAGTGCAGAGCCTGCATGGGATTCTTTCTCTCTCCGTCTCTCTCTCTGCCCCCACTCCTGACCCCACTCAAGCTGTCTCTCTCTGAAAATAAATAAATAAACTGAAACTTTTTAAAAAAGAAAAGAAATTAAAAAAGAAAACAAACATCCTAGAATAAACAGCATGTTATCCAGGATGATTGGCTAATCTGCTCCAATTGATACTTTTAAGTATGTGCAATTTATCAACAAGTATCTACTGAGAATCTACTATGTGCCAGGCATTATTCTAGCCACTTTGGGATGCATCAAACTAAATAGGCAAAAATTCTTGCCCTTGTAGAGTTTACATGCCGATTGAAGACAAGGACAATAAACAACCAAACAACTAAAGTATATTATTGGTGTGTCAAAAGGTAGAATAATTTAGAGAAAAAGATGAGAGGGGAGATGAGGAAGCTGGTTGTAATTTTAAATACTAGCCTCTTGGGGCGCCTGGGTGGCTCAGTCGGTTGGGCGTCCGACTTCAGCTCAGGTCATGATCTCGTGGTTCTCGAGTTCGAGCCCCGCGTTGGGCTCTGTGCTGACAGCTCGGAGCCTGGAGCCTGCTTCCGATTCTGTGTCTCCCTCTCTCTCTGACCCTCCCCCCATTCATGCTCAGTCTCTGTCTCAAAAATAAATAAACGTTAAAAAAAAAATTAAAAAAAAATACTATCCTCTGGATAGGCTTTCTGAGAGGTGACATTTGATCTACATCCTGAAGGAGTTGAGGGGGTAAACCCTGTGGTTATTTACATAGGGAATGTTCTAGGGAATGTTCTAGGATTACCTTCTGCACATAGCTGTGGCTCTACTGAGGAAAGCACTTAGGTTGAAGCAGGAAGTGGGCAGACATGAAGACTTCCTGCTAAGGAATTGTTGGGGTCTGGGTTTGTGTAGCTCACTATCCTGTTCTCCTGGGATTTGGGGAAGCACTTGAAAATGAGGGAGAATTAAAGTGTTGGTGTGTGGAGGAAGTTGGGAGAGAGTGGAAGAAGCTGAGGTGGGGTCCCACCCCCACTCTGTCTCTGTGTTCTTTCCTTCTTCCATCCAGAGTTTGAAGTACAAGTGATTTTTTGAAGGTACAAGTGATTTTGATGTGTTTAGTAAATTCTAGAATCCCCGGATCTGAAGAAAAGTTGTACATGGCAGGACATTAAAGAATTTCTAAACCCCTAAAGGCTCAAAACAATAATTTCAAGTATGATAAAAATGTAAAATATCTCATCAAATATCTTTGTATTGGTTACATGCTGATATTATAACATTTTGAATGCTTTGGTTAAAAAAAATATTACAATTATTTTCCCTATTATTTATTGTTTTATTTTTATTTTATTTTTTATTTTTTAAAATTTATATCCAAATTAGTTAGCATATAGTGAAACAATGATTTCAGGAGTAGATTCCTTAATGCCCCTTATTTTTTATTGTTTTTAATGCAGCTACTAAAAAATTTAAAATTACATCTGTGGATAGAAGCATCAGCTAAGGCTAAGGTGGTAATTATATTGCAATATGTAAATGTATCAAATCAACTCATTGAATACCTTAAACATACACAATGGTACATGTCAATTATATCTCAATAAAAATAAATTTAAAAAACTGCTCAAATTATACTTCTATTGGATAGCTATTTTAGAAGCTTAATAGTAATATATTTTAGAAAATTATTTTAAAAAATTATTTTAAAATAATTATAGGCTCACAGGGATTTGAAAAAATAGTCCAGAGAGGTCTGGTGTACCCTTCACCCATTTTCCCACAGTTACATCAGTTACATCTTATAGAACCATAGTAAAATATAAAAACCAGAAAATTTGTATTGGTACAATGTGTGTTTTAGTTCTATGCCATTTTATCACATGTGTAGAATTCAATCACGACAGAAATCAAGATGGAGAATTATTCCATCATCACAAAGATCTCCCTATGTTTAGGTCTTTAGAATAACAACTAATAAATTGTTCTACCAGTGAAATGGAGAGGTGAAAGTTTCTCACACAATACTTTCCTTACTTGCCTGGTTGAGCAATTATGAGAGACATCCTTTACAGTGGTGCAGCAGAGAGGACTCACTGAAGCGGCAGCAACTACAAATTCCACCTCCTCCAGTAAGCTGCTAAGAACAGCCCACTGTAATCTATTTCTTTCACTCTCATCTCCCAAGGAAATTTGTTAATATTTCTATAGTAATAAACTTATCACACTACTTTTTTTGTAAAATGTTATTCATATATCCCTCCCTCCCTTCTATAATTAGACTATGCTCCTAAGGGTAGGAGCAATAATTTACCATTTTTGCATCTTTTTTGAATTTTTTTACAGTTTTATGTATGTATGTATGTATGTATTTTTTTATTTATTTTTGAGAGAGAGAGAGAGAAAGAAAGAGAGAGGGAGCAGGGGAGGGGCAAAGAGAGGAACAGAGACAGAATCGCCAGCAGGCTCTGCATTGTCAGTACAGAGCCTAATGCAGGGCTTGAACTCCTCACCCATGAGCTCATGAAACCAAGAGCCGAATGCTTAACCAACTGAGCCACCTTGACACACTGCTGTTTTTGTATCTTTAATGACTATCACAGTATCTGGGTCCCCCAAAATGCTTAATGAATGTTAAGTTATATTAAAGAAATAATAAATATAAAGGCATTATCAGGAAACATGCATACTATTACAGAAACACTGTCAGGTGCAGCAATTAAGAACAAGGGCTTTGGAATTACAAAGTCTGGGTCTTGAGTCTTTAATACGCAATATGTATCTCTTTAACCTGAAAAGTTTCCTAAGCCCTCATAAATTTTAATTTCCTCACTTATATAAAAAGATATAGTAATAGTACTTATACAATAGGGATGTTGGAAGTATTTATCAATATAATACATAATACATAGTCATACATAGTATCTAATATATATTATCCTTGTATCCAGTAAATATTTAGTAGTTCTTTAGGTAAAAAGAAAATGAGATAGAAATACCTCATTTTCCTTTAGAAACATTTAGAAACACCTAAGTATAATTCTTAGGTGGAGATTCAATTTAATTACAGGAAGTAGACAATTATTACTGTAACCTTAATCAAACTCAGGAAACAACTGAGTGCTTATTCACTGGGAGACAGGAGAGCAGTATTTAAGTGAATTCTAAAGTCGACCTCTAGAGAATTGATTGTGAGCCTCACTCTTGACATGATGGCTAAATAAACAATTACTTATTAACTGCTGCCTGGAGGTTCAGTTTTTAATCTCCTGAACTAGTGATAAAATGAAGATTTGATTTGGAGATTTAAAATCAGGCTATAGACAATTTGCAGCTAAGGTGAGAAAGTAACAGAGAACAGGGAGGCTTGGGTCAAATGGCAAAAACACAATTTAGTTGTTGACCAAGAAGATGGGCTGAGGAGACATTTTTGAAGCTAAATATACTTGGGACAATTTACACTCCACGGATGGATGACTGGAACACTCCTCAATATCATTTAATGGTTTTCCCCTGCAGGGCACCAGAGCACTGCCTTACCCAGATTTGTTCTTTTCTTTCCATTGTGAGAGCAGCACCTCCATTACCTGTATATTTAATGTTGACACTGTGCTACTTACATGATGGATACTTTTCAGAGGGTTGTTGAAAGTGGGAATGTTTAACAACCACAATCACTGGACATGATGATGAAGAGAAAAACCTGAGGAAAAAAACTCTCAAGTATCAGATCAGAGCTGTACATTAATCACAGTATAAAGCCAGACTGTCCTAGGTCTGTATTCTAGGCTTGCCACCAATTTGTAGTATGACCTTGGACAAATACCTTCACCTCTAAAAATTTTTCTTTATTTATAAAATGGGAATAAGTGTATCAACCTCAAGAGAGTATAAGTAGGCATGACAGGGCCAGGAGATGAGGACTTTTATGCACCTGTGCTTATTCCATAATTAGAATTCATGTCCCACTCATCTCAAAGAATTGACAATACAACCAACACTTAGCAAGGGACAGTTTTAACATCAACTCCTCAAGGATGTCTATCACCTTAAAGAAATATTTCTCAGAGTCTTATTTGCGGTGCTTCTGCCAAATCCTCAGAACACAGTTGTATCATGTAAGCTCAGGTGTTTGGTTGCCCATTCAAAGAGTTTCATACACCATCTACTTTTTCTATTAAGAACCGGTGGAGATCCCAGAGACACCCTAAATTATTCTCTCAGTATCTTTGGCTTACCTTCCTCAGCTATGGGTTTCTGATAATTCTTTTCCATTAAATCTAATCTGACAATGTCATTGACTTTGTATGTTGCACCACCAGGGGACATTGACCCCATAGAAGATTCATGATGACTGTTCAATAAATATTTCTTAAATTTAAAACAAAACAAGTGTTTGGGGCACCTGGATGGCTTAGTCGGTTAAGTGTCCGACTTTGGCTCAGGTCATGATCTCACCGTTTGTGAGTTCGAGCCCATGTTGGTCTCTGTGCTGACAGCTCGGAGCCTGGAGCCTGCTTTGGATTTGATGTCTCCCTCTCTCTCTCTGTCCCTCCCCAACTTGTGATCTGTCTCTGTCTCTCAAAAATAAATAAATGTAAAAAAATTTTTTTAAACAACAAAGTGTTTTAGAACCTATTACTAAAAACCAGTGTCTTTCTGCCTGATAGCCCCAAACAATTTTGAATGTTTCTTCATTTGTTCAGTGTCATATAAGGCACATTCATGGTGCTACCTACAACCAGTGACACCTGAAGAATACAAGATTTACATACAATGATATTAAGATTTCTGCCATATCCCTTAAGTTTTCTATTTCTGGCAAAGTGTTCCCATTACGGTCTTCATGAAAAGTCACAATGCAAATGGGTAGAGTTCTGTAAATTTTTTTCCAGTGAAGTTTCACTTTTATACAGCGAAAGTCACCATCATAAAGAAAGAATACCTTAATACATATCTCACTAAATAGATTAACTTTCCTTTCAGATTCTACTTGCTTTCTCTGGTGCTAGGAAATTACTGAGGTAAACACAAATGTTTAAAGTCAACCCCCATGCCCATAAATATGTGTATTAGAAAGCATATCCTATGCAGGGTGCCTGGGTGGCTCAGTCGGTTAAGTGTTTGGCTTCAGCTCAGGTCATGATCTCACAGTCTGTGAGTTCGAGCTCCACATCGGGCTCTGTGCTGTCAGTTCAGAGCCTGGAACTTGCTTTGGATTCTGTGTCTCCCTCTCTCTTTGCCCCTCCCCCACTCATGCTCTGTCTCTATCAAAAAATGAATAAACATTAAAAAAAATTTTTAAAAAAAGAAAGCATCCCCTATGGGATATATTAATGTGGAGAACCCATACTAGAAGAATGCCTAAAGCTGCTCCCCAACCTGTCAGAACTAGTAATTAGATAACTCATAGAAATGACTGAATTTGCTCCCAAATAAAGCATTTATTTCAATTACCCACATGCATCTTGCATCTCATGAGGCTGACTACAGGATAATAGGATATACCCTTCTCTTTTATCTCTGGGAATCCCAGTATCAACATGAAGTTCCCCTGTTATATTAGCTTATTGAACCTAGGTTTTAGAAGATTGAAGCAGATCATAGCATAAATAAACAATGATTAGTTTAGGTTTATATTTGAATTATTCTAATGTAATCATAAAGTAAGAATTATTTCTCTCCTCTCTGCCAAATGATCAGAAAATTAGCATGCTATCTTTCAGCACATTGTAACTTCACATTATTTACATTAAAACGAACCACTAGCAAAACACTAAGACTTACTCATCCTGTACCTTCAATGTAAGATTTTCCTAACCTGCCTTTCATTTCACTTTCTCAAATAGTGAACTTTTTTCACAGTTTGTTTTTCCTTCATGTTCCACCTATGATTCAATAATTCTTATTCTTCAGTAGGTAATATTCAAGAATGTGGAAGCATGTCTTGCCTTATCACCTGTACAGAGCATCATTCAAGGGATTGGATTTGGATAGCCCCAGAGATCATGTCTACTTGGAACTACTATTAACATAAACATATTGCTCATGGATCTATCTTTCATCTTTAGAAGCAACTCACTTTTCTTTTAAAAATTATTTGTGCGTACCTCCATCCACAGACCATCTAACGTTTGTGTCTTTTGGGAAGTTATGCATCAAAGCTGACAGGAAGCTACATGGTCTCCCTCAAATACTATCTGCCCAGAGGCCATTTACATCCTTTATCTCATATCCCTTTCCTCTGTCTTCAAAGCCAGCAGTGTAGCATTTCCAAATCCTTTCTTTTTTCTGTCCCTCTGCTTCCATATTCTTTACTACCCCATGTTCTGTCTGGTTCTGATTGCTTCTGGATCCTTCTTGCAGGATACCCTTGTGATTACACCATGTCCATCTGGGTAATCTCTCCAATATCCTTACCTTAAAAAGTCCTTTTTTTTTTTTTTAATGTAAAAGGCATAAGAGCATTTACAAGTTCTGAGAATTAGGAGGTAGCCATCCCCAGGGGGCCACTGTTAAGTCCATAATATACACCATTCCCATGTTTATTTTCCTTACATATCAGCACATAATTAGGACAGGTATCCAGAATAACTTTCAGTTTTGCCATTTGGCACCTTATCCCTTCTGACAAATTAGAAAAACAAAGCCATACTACACAGGAGGGTAAGAAACATTATAGAAATTGCCAGTATCATTTAAAAATAACAACAACAACAACAACAACAACAACAACAACTAAGAGGTACAGGGAGTTATTGATTCCATTCATTAACTCGTTGAGCCAGTACAGAAAAAAAAAAACTGGTTCAAGGAAAATCAGTAGATATTTATAAACTTAATCAAGGAGGAATCCCAATTTTTACAACAGTTTAGATAGAGTTGCTTCATCCAGCAAATAAATTCAGCATCTTATAGCTGGCATGTAGCATTAAATCTGGAAAATAAATGTGTTTTCCTATGTTTTTCCTTCCCTCCTTGCTTCCTTAAAAATGCAAATAGTATGTGTTTTTGATTGAGCAACCAAAGTAATGGATGTGGTTGACATTTATCAACTTTTGATCATTCTGCATCTAAACATACTCAGTCTTTGGGGAAATGTTCCATTGTGTATCATATCAGAGAGGCCTGCCTCTCTAATTATGACAATTAGAATACAGAACCATAACCCAATCTCAGCCTTTTTCCTGAGATTTTGAATGTGTCTATGGTAATGCATATATTCATGACTCAAACTGTAGTCAGATTCAGAGACAAAGATAACACAAAGTAGGTGGCAAAATTATGTAAACAATATGAAATAAATATTAGTGAGAAAATTGCTAACAATTAATGCATGCAAGACGTTAGCAAGGAGACAAGGAAAGGGAACTACAGCATGTAGTTGACAGGGTGGCCAAACATTTGTTGCCAGTGGATCCATTTATATACTTAAAAAAAAAAAATTCCCCACCCATTTTCCTATGCCTTCTGACTGTTCTGCAAGCCCTTTCTATAGCAACATGACACAATACTCAACTTAGTAATTTTAATTGAAAAGACCTTTCAAAGTTTAACAGCTTTGCAGAGAATAGACATTTTTACAATCTGCATATTTTGTGGCATTTGATTTAATTTACAGCTCAATGAACTTGTCTCTGACTGTCTGAAACTGACACTTTATATTTACTTCTTTTTCCCCTCTGCTTCCCGTTAATGATCTTGAACACTAATAAAGTTTTACAAGAGTTGTGACTTCCTGACCAAGCATAACATTGCTCACCAGTGATAAAGTAGAAGGGCAGAACTCTATCTCAAGACCGCAAATGACTTTTGTAGAAGCAACACGTATTTTAGTTTCAACTTCTTTCCATTATTCTCAATCCATTATTAATGTTTTAATAAGTGCTAGTAAATAATTTCACCTACATATTTGTAACAGTCTAAATGCACATACTAGTCACAGTCTAAATGCAGATTCAAGTTCTAAAATCGAGTTAATCACTCTTGGATGGACCTGGGTATATAACCTACTCTGAATCAAATGGTAGCAGGAGACACACAAAGGCAGAGCAAAAATATTTCCTAGACCAAATTTAGGTCATAGATTTAAGAAGAAAAGAGATATAGGGAGAAATGAGGAGAGAGGTAGACAGAAACAGAGACACAGACAGTAAGAGAGATAGAGAGAAACAGGATCATCAGATCACTAAATTTCATTCCAGGGGGTCCTTGACAAGGACTGGGTAAGTAATACAGAGTACACCTGAGCCAGATGGATGCTTTTTCATGTTCTTCAGCAGTTTGCTGGGGTTACAAGTTCAAACAGCAATATAATTTCTAGGTAAGTTAGTCTAAGCCATTGAATACCTCCAGAAATACCTTTTATGCCCTATCCTAAGGCTAATATTTTATCAGCATATTTAGCATAGTAATTAGTTATTTTTCCTTAAACCACTCCATTTTTTGCCCTTGCCATCTTATAACTCAGCAAGGGAGAATGAGAAGAATAAACATACTGTTTAGGGCATGCAAGAGAACCCATTTCTAAGATAAGAGCCTACTGTTTATACACAATACCCACTCATCTTTTCCCCAGTCAACCAGAGCTTCAGTTCTAACACCAGGTAGAGGGCAGGTGTTTATCCTTAAATCAGACCCAACCAACCTTGTAGGAAACGTGTGTATGTTTGTTTGTATGTGTGTGTGTGCATTATCTTAATATTTACACAATTGTACTACTGTTATTATGCCCTAACACTATGAGGAAAGAAATTAAGTTCTATCAAGTCACTGAATTACATGTCTTCCCTTCCACATTTTGATTATAACTGTAAGTGAAAAGTGTAATGCCTAATACCCTGTAGAGTCCTCTCAGAAACTAGCAGTGACCTGATAAGTACCTGCTCCCTCTTCATTGTACTATGGGATTCTTTTTCCAGAAGTTGTCACCAGACTCAATTTCCTGTATCTGGATTAGCTTCTGCAACCTTCAGAGACTTAGTAAGCAAGTTTCAGTCAGGTGAGCTACCTCCTTTTTCCTTGGACTCAGAGGGAGTAAAAGACCAGCATGGCTCCTTTCTAAGACCAAGATGGTCCTGAGAATATCAGGGATTTATCCATAAAAGCAGTATGGATATCTCTTGAGAGTTAAATTATAAAAATCTATACCATGTGAATGTGATTAGCCATCTAGGGAACAAGACATCAATTCTAAGTGAGGGTATGAGAGTTTGAGAACACCTAAGACTCCAATCAAAGAGACTTTGGTCTAATTTGATAAAGACTGTCCTGGAACAAGATTGTCAGTTTGTATGGAAAATGGTTATCAAATGTATTATACTAAGTCTGGAGAAAGAATGAGAAGAGAGGGGAGTGGCAGGCTACAGAAGAAAGTAAAAATGCTGGAAACTGGTACTGTATCTTCAACACTTTGCTAGGGTCAAAGACAAAAAAAATCACTTAGGGACTGCTTTGTTCATTTTATTTTGTTTTGTTGTTATCTTTCTGCTATGAAGGAGGGAGTTACAGTGCCCTATATGAAAGATCTTTCAGAATCAATGACATTTTTTCTGCTCTGTATCTATTGCCATTTTTGATTACTGTAATCCCTTACTCCAAAATACACACACACACACACACACACACACACACACACACACCTCATATCTCAAGACATGTTTATTAAATTTATAACATGAGGGTAAAGAACATAACTTTGTGCAAAAAGAGTGAAGTCTTCCTAAAAAGGATGGGTGTTAATCACAAGACTTGGTTTACCCTGAATATCCCCACTCACACAAGTGTTATTTAACTAATTACTCCAAAATGTAGTGTCTTAAAATACAATTCTAATGCTTCTGTCCTCACTTTAAAATCTTAATGCAGTTGCAGCTATCTGGTAGTTCACTGTGGCTGGTTGTTCCAGAACGGTTCCTTTGCATCTGGCTATTGACTGCTTGTTCTAGGGAAGCTTCAGGGCCAGCTTATTTCTACTCTGCACAACCTTTCCACCTCCAGGATCCTAAACTGGCTGCTTCAAATGGTGGTCTTAGGATAGCATTCAAAGAGGACAAGAACAAAACAGAAAGATCTCTTGAAATCTAGGCCTGAAATTTCCACATGCCACTCTGTCATATTCTGTTAATCAATGCAAGTAACAAAATCAGGCCATATTCAAGTGGTAGCACACAGACTTGTGGCATGAAGAAATAACCCCACCTCTTGATAGGAGGAGTTGCAACATCACATTACCAGGTGGTATGCACACAGGGAAAGAAGGAATCATTTCAATCAAATTTGCAATGCTGATTTATATCTTTTTAATGATTAACGATTATTTTTTTTGACTTAAAAAGTGTTCCACTTTGAAAAATAAACTATATCACAGTGTTTATAGAAGTGGGTTGAGCAGGAAACAAGGAGAGACAGAAATGGAACTCCTGTTTCTTCTTTTTTATACATTCACTTGGATGTATATGTAAATGTATGTATACTGTATATATGTAATGATATACTGTAATGATATACTGTATATGTATATGTAAATGTATGCATTCACTTGTATGTATACTGTAAATGATAATAAGGGTAGATATCTAGGGATGGGATGTTGGATGAGTGTTTCTAAGGTGGCATCCATCACAGACAACCAAGACCTGAAACTGGATAGGATATACTGTGTGAGAAAATAAACACAAATCTATTGTATTTCCATGTATTGGTGGTAAACAATTTCCAAGTAAAGTTCTAAGTAGACAAAATTCTAAAAATGCTGTAATAGCATCAAAAAACCCACATCAAATACATAGGAGTAATTAAAATGAGAAGTGTATAAGACTTCAACATAAAAAATTAAAAAATATTACTAAATGGAACTAATAAAAAGACATAAATAAATGAAGAGGATACAATTTTGATTATTTGGATAACTCAACACTATTAAAATAATCTTTCTCCATAAATTATATATTTATCACAATATAATCAAAAGCCCAACAAAAATTTGATGAATAACAGCTCAATATTAAATTAAATGAAAATGTTAAATATCTCTAGTAGCCAAAACAATCTTAAGAAAGAAAAATGTAGCTTGAATTCTCATGCTACATGATTTTAAGATTTACTATAAAGCTACAATAATCAAAACAAAATTGCATTAACATAATAAAAGACAAATATATCAAGAGTTTGGATACAAACACATTTATATAGTCAACTGATTTTTGCAATTACACCAAAGGAATTCAGTAGAGGAAAGGACAGATTACTCAATAAATGGTGCTAAAACAAATTGATACAGATATGGCAAAAACAAAACAAAACAAAAAACAAAACAAAACAAACCCACAAAGGATTCTACCCGTGGCTGAAATGGATTAGCAGTACTGGATATAATCTCCAACTGTGAAGAGCTAGAAAACTAGATAAAACATAGGACAAAAAAAAGTGTTTTCAGATATTGGACATTAGGAAGTTTAGGACTGTGACCTTCTAGAGAAGACAAATAAAATAAGCCTTTGGATTTCTACCTAGAGGCAATATTCAGACTTCAAGGATGGACACAGAGAAACTAAACAGAGTCTGATGACATACCTGAGTTGTAGAGATGGAAATCACAATTCAGAAAAGCTTAGGTGGCTGGAAATAGTAAGGAAGATCACCATAAAGATGAGAGTTATGTTGAAAAATAACCAGAGGGGTGCCTGGGTGGCTCAGCTGGTTAAGCATCCAACTTCATCTCAGGTCATGACCTCGAGGTTCACAAATTCAAGCACTGTGTCAGGCTCTGTGCTGACAGCTTGGAGCTTGAAGCCTCTTTCAGATTCTGTGTCTCCCTCTCTCTCTCTGCCCCTCCCCTGCTCATGCTCTGTCTCTCTCTCTCTCTCTCCCCATCAAAAATAAACATTAAAAAATAAAATAAAATAAAAAAGAAAAGAAAAATGACCAGAAATCCAACAATAGTATTAGGGCATGCATGTGGAATCTCAAACTACATTTTCAGTCAAAGAAAGACCAGAATGACATAAGCAGAGCAATTCCCCAAGCTTATACAGGGCTGTAGAGGCTTGGTATTAGATCATTCAGCATGGACAGGCCTCTGATCATTTGAGACAATCAGTGGAACACTTAGTGAAGTCTTGCTGGAAGCATAAGCCCAGACTATGTTGGGAATGATGGTCACACTATATTCAGCATAGCAAAAGTTAAGAGTAGGCATTGAAGGGATCAAACTCTTCAGCAAATAAATGCATACAAGTGCAACATCCCTTAAAAAGGAAGACAAAAATATCAAGAATGTCAGTAATGTAAACCTACCATGTCCAAAAGGCAATAAAAAATTAGACAAATTGTATACCAGAAAATATTACCAATAACTAGTTGAGGCACTTACCAAAAGAAACAAAACAAAAAGGACCTAAATGATGGAACTAGTAGCAAAAATGCTAAGGCAACCATTACAAACAAGTAGATAGATATATTTAAAAGAAAATATGAACATAATAAGGAAAGAAGTAGAAAATAAAAGATTAAAGCAGAATAAAAAATAATAATCTTGAAGACAAAGCAATAAAATCTAACCACCTTAAGCAAAGACAGAGAGGAATTTAAATTTTTAACAGAGCCTCAATGACTTGTAAAATTATATCAAGCAATATAGCACATGCTTAATTGGAGTCCCAAAAAGGGAACCTGGAAAAAATATATAAATAAATACTGTCCCCCAAAATTCAAAATGTAAAGAAATCATAAACACATATACCAGAATGTCAACATTCTCCAAGCAGGATAAATATTGCATGCAGGTACTCATTCAAACACACACACACACACACACACACACACACACACACACACACAGCAAGGGATATCAAATCACACTGTTAAAACCCAGTGGCAAAGAAAAAAGTACTAAATTCAGGGAGGAAAAAAAAACCACAGTACACACACAGAAATAAAGATAAGGATGATAGAGAATGTTTATCAGAAAACCATGCAAGCCAGAAAAAAATGGATCAATATTTTGAATGTAATGAATGGAAATAAAAAGTACATATTGTCAAACTAAAACTTTATATCTGGCAAAAATATCATTAAGAAAAAACAAGGAAAGAAAAAAATTATGAACAAATAAAATGTGTGTAAATAGATTTCCATTATCCCATTAAACAGTCTTCATCTATGATGGTGTAAGAGAAAGTTTGTTCATATATACATAGGTGTTCACAATTCAGGGATTGATAGCAGTAGTAATCATCATCATCATCATAAATAATAATAATAATAATAATAATAATAATATGTAGTAATTGCTAACACTTGTATAGTACTTGCTAGATACCAGGCATCATTTTAAGCATTTTATAAACATTAACTCATGTAATCTCAACAATAACCCACAAGGAAGAGTATATTATTATCCCCTTTCTATGGAAATGATAAGTTAGACATAGAGAGGTTAAGTGTCAAGATAATATGTAGCAGAACCAGGATTTGATATGAATGTGTCCTTATTCCACCATTTTGAATAAATGTCAATGAAGGTCTGTGAATCAACTTGTGGACCTATATTTAGTTGTTTCTGGTAAACTGATTACATTTACAGTTCCAGTTCTCTCACTGAATCCATCCTATTGACTTGCAAGTTTATAGAGCTGTGCTATTCTGAGAAGCCATGGCACTTGTGGCACTTGCTCTGGTCATTTAGTTTTAGGCTTGAAAATTACTTATGTGATTGGGTTTTCCAGAGCAGCTCACTGTATCTATTTTGTGCATTGGTGTTCCAGATTTGAGAACAGGGTTATCTGACAAATATATCATACGAAAGGAGGGAGAGGGGAAGAAGAGAGGGAGAAGGAGAGAGAGGGAGAGAGAGAAGGAAGAGAGAGAGACAGAAGGTCACCATTCTTCCTTAATCCCATCATTTGTCTGATGGCTCAGAGTTCAAGGAGGTAGGAAAAGGAAATTATATTTATTAAGTACCTATGCTACGTGCTGGTTAATATACTTTTAACCTCACAACCGTGGGAAATTCAAGCTGTTCTTTTTATTATTATTATTCCAGTAAGTTAAGTGATCTGTGTTCACACAGCTAGCAGGAAATGGAATAAGAATTGTTCATTTTTATTTTCTTCTAACCTCTCTACTACACCAAAGGGAAGTGATTTGCTAAGTAAGGTTCCCACAAGCTGAATATAAGAGCAACAAGTAAGGAACCAACTGTTGGGGCTCAATATGTAGAAGTTGTTCTAGGTCTTACAAATACCAAAAATGTTTGTGAAATGATTGTCCATACTGCAAAAGACACCAAAACACATAACAGAAACAATTGGAAACCAAGTAAAAGCATCAATTTCAAAACACCTTCTAGTGAATAGGAAGATAACTAGCATCCTGAATACTAATGTATTGCCAGCCTCTCTTTGGTAGACATAACTACCAGTGAACTGCACTCAGTAAGATTTTACAACCATTAATTCAACCACTTATTTACCCTAAATCACAATGAGGGGCAGCAGTTCTGTTATAGTCTGGGCTAGACACAAATTGGCAAACATAGATGCAAGAACACAGTAAGAATAATAACTACAAAATAGCTTGAATATGTACCATATGCCAGATCTGGGCTATTATTTTTATGAATAATTTTATTTAAACATCACCACAACCCCTTAAGGTAAGTTTTGTAGCTCTATTTTTTTAGTATGTGAGGAAACTTGATCAAGGTACAAAACTATTTGGTGTGAATCCATAATTTGGTTCTAGAACATCTAGCACTTTCTTTTTATTAGCTCTGAAACTCATATCACTTAATTTCTCTGAGCCAAATTCCAGCTTTTAGAAATGTCATATTACTTACCTTAAGTTATTCTTTGGAAGATTAAAAGACATATGTCAAATATATATTCTTGTGCCCAACAAATAAAAGGAACACAAAATAATAAATTATTATTAATGATATTATCATTTTTTACCATTAATAAGATCATTTGAATTCCTGAATAATTTTTATAATTCCTCTAAACTTGTTTCTTTTTACCTAATTAGTGTCATTTGTTTATCTGCTACCTTTACTTCTGCCCCTTTTAGATCTCTGCCCTGATTCTGAGCTCCGGTCTGGCATCCAGTTTGGGAAAGTCTCCTACTCTGGCCCTCCCTGCCCCATTCCTAGGGCTCTTACACTGAATTCACTCAGTGCTCCACAACCAAGACCATCTGTCAAGAGTATATGTGTCCTTAGGAATCAAGGCTACAACTAGTAGGCAGAAGTTCAGGGAAAAGAGTCTAAACCCTAGAATCAGGGGGTCCAGAGTGTTGACTAGCAAGCATGCTAGCAGAACTCCAATTCTCAAGACTATCTGGCAGGCACAGAAGACACGAAGAACAATAATTAGGTTCTACCAGTAATCTATAAACCAGGAAGTTAGAGTCAGCTAAATGGTAAGAAGTGCCATATTGTTAGAACTGGTATACAAATTTGACCCAAACTAAGACAGTTTGATATTCATCCCAATAATGCTTTCGTGGAGCTATTTAAATATCTGTTTAAGTTAACAGGTATTTTTCAGGTACTTCAATATATGAGGAATAGTAGGACCAGACAGGGCCTGACACCATATTACCTTTTTGCCTCAATTTCCTCATCTATAAAATAGAAATAGTATGTCCTCTGCTTACCTCAAGGTATATGGAAGGATCACATGATATGTGAAAGGGCTATGTAAGTATAAAAATTAGCATCTTAATTATTTAATTTTTTCATAGCATTTATTACTTTCCAAGATTGTTTACATTTTGCTTATATTGTATGTTCATTTATTAGCTTCTATGTTTCCTTACCAGATTGTGAGGTCCTAGAATATGTATTTCCACACATGTATCAACAGAAGGGTGTTTCATATATGTTATATAGGAAAGATTTACTTGTTAAATAAACAAATATGATAGTGTTTATTATTATTCTAATTATATTGGTTAAGATACTATCAGTTTCAGCTAACAAAGTTGTCTTTCTACAGCAACTTTCCAGAGATACAAATTTAACTCAAAGACTGGCTAAAATGGTAAGAATTTCAGGTTTGATCTCAGGATGGAGGGAGACTTGTTTCTGGACAGGTAAGCCCCATAGAGTTATTCTAATTTCATACACTGTACAATCACTTGTCTGCCTAGAAGGCTGGCTGGCCTCAGCTTTAACAAAAAATACAGAATTTCCAGGGGCCAAATGGCTTCATCTTTATTCCTAAATCCAATGACAGCATGTATACACAATTCCACTTAACTAAAATCACTTTAAATATGGTTAGATTGAGCCAAACAAATGTCTATATTGGACCAATAACCAATTCCCTGAATCAGCTCTTTCCAGCTGGTCGATTTGGCTGAACATAATCATGCTGGAGGAGATCTGGATGGGAAAGTAGCATGTGATTGTTCCAATCTCATTCTCTAGGAATGGGCTTTCAATTGCCTCCCTTGTGGGCCACAATCTGTATTTGAAACAAGGACAAATAGATTTTTTTTTTAATTTTCAAGAAGACAATAAAGCACTTAATTTGACTGTTTAAGGATTAATTAAATGAGAGTGATAGACATCATACATAAGCATCTAATCCATCAACCCATCCATCCATCTAATATCAGGGGTCAGTACACAGAAAGACAGGGAAATATGTAGCCTGGAGGTAATCAAAGATGGATTTCAAGAAAAAGAGAGATCTTAAAGGTATCCTAAATAATGAAGAGTTAACTTGATAAGGTGACAATGAGAGTATTCCAACAGAGAGAACATCATGTGCAAAGACCCAGAAGTGTCAGTAAGCATGTTACAAATTCAGGGAAGGGGCACCTGGGTGGCTCAGTCAGTGAAGCGTCTGACTTTGGCTCAGGTCATGATTTTGCGGTCTGTGAGTTCAAGCCCAGCATCCGGTTTTGTGCTAACAGCTCAGAGCCTGGAGCCTGCTTTGGATTCTGTGTCTCCCTCTCTCTCTGACCCTCCCCCACTCATGCTCTGTCTCTCCTTCAAAAATAAACATTAAAATTTTTTTTTAAAAAATTCAGGGAAATACTGGTATTCAGTATGGCTGTGGTATAGTGTGAGTGTCAAGTGGAGTAGGATTTGAGTGTCACTGAAGAGCACTGCATGGATCCCTAGCAGCCTCAGACTCCTAGAGCACATGACAAACCCTAAAGTGCTATCTAAAAATAAAAATAGCTGACATTTACTATTAGAATCAGTACTAGTCAAAGAGAAGTTAAGTAACCTGCCCCAAGGTCACAGGGTAAAGTGATGAAGCCAGGATGGAAACCCACTCAGTCTGGCTGTTGAGGCCATGTTCTCATCAAGTACATTCTAAGCATATTGTCAGGGTCTCCAAACCTGAAGGCTATGAAAGATCACAACCACAATGGAAAGGCCCCCCCTCTGTGTTACTCTCACTGTTCATCTCTTGCATGGGTAGAAATGCAATGCATTCTCCTCTCCCAAAGGGCAGAGTGCAATGTCTTCTCTGTGGGCATGTTGCTGCATCCAAAGCCCTCCCAGTGGCTGAGCAGATGTCCTGCCAGATGGTAGCCACTTGGACATGGGCCCCACTGTGGCAAGCGGCCAGGACAGTTGCCTTGTAATGGTTGTAAATGTCACCATCTCTCACAGACTGGACAGCTGGACAGAATGCCCAGAGAAAAGCAGGTGCTGACCAGGCAGCACATGGGTTTTTCTGCTCAAAGGAAAGAAAATCATAGTGTTCCATGGCACATCCGTGCCTTTAGAATAATTTTCCTTAATGCACTGAACAAGAGGCTCCATTACACCTGAGAAATAGAAGAAGCATTAAGGAAAAATGTGATTATTCACAAACATTGCTGGTTACATCAGCTCTCTGGTTACCTAAGCTTTCCCGATATACCTTTGCCTACCTGTTCACCTTCATCCTTCTTTGCTCAACTTATGTATGTCTTCCTTTATGAAGGCTTTCCTGA
The DNA here is from genome assembly GCF_023721935.1 of Panthera uncia. Classification (NCBI taxonomy): domain Eukaryota; kingdom Metazoa; phylum Chordata; class Mammalia; order Carnivora; family Felidae; genus Panthera; species Panthera uncia. Next base: position 62,499,148 of record NC_064808.1, read on the forward strand.
CCTTGTCTGAAGTTAAACAAATAGCCTTATCCTTTGGGTATGCAAACTTCAAGAAAAAAATACATATGATAAGCTGCAAATGTAGGTTAATATGTGGAAAATGCTACATGTCCCAAAAAAGAAGATTAAAACTTTCTTGCCAGATTCATAGAATGCTTCACTGAGGAAAAACAAACAAACAAACAAACAAATAAAACAAACAAACAAAAAACAAAACTTGGTTTGCGTCACAAAGTAAGTAAGAATTTACTAGGCAAACAAGAATCTGAAGGGAATCAAAGTAAAGAATCCTAAGTGTGAGGGTTTATGGCTTTAAGTAGCATCACGCAGTTAAATAGTGCCAGAATACAGAAAGCCTTATGGTAAGTATATCAGTTTTCTTTTGCTGTGTAACAAACTACGTGAAAACTCAAGAAGCATACAACATTAAGCTGTGGGACTCTGGTTATGTCATTTGGGCTTGCTTATTCATTTGTAGAGGACTATGTTCTAAGCAGTGCTTGGCTAGGAGCAACTTAAAGCTGGAATTGGTCTGCTCTATTTATTCATTATCCTCCTCCCAGGACTTGCAGGATAGATTAGGCATGTCCCTATCATGATGATGGCAGAAGCACAAGGACAAATCAGGCCACTCATCCAAGTAATTTTCAAGACCCTGCTTGTATTGCATATGCTAATATCTCTTTAGTTAAAGCATATCACATAGTTGGACACAGAGTCAAGGATAAGCCCTATGCTCAATGGAAGGATACTTTATTGCATGAGTACAAGAAGGAGTAAAGCATTGCAGACCAATAGACATGAGAAATAAACAAGAGATGAGCCTGTGGAGGCAGGTATGAACCAGATCATGGATGTGTTATAGACAGAGCTAATAGAATTTTTTTAATTAAAAAAAAGTTTATTTATATGTTTTTGAGAGACAGAGAGAGGGAGAGAGAGAGAATCCCAAGCAGGCTCTGCACTGTCAGCACAGAGCCGAATGTGGGGCTCAAACTCATGAACTCTGAGATCATGACCTGAGCCGAAACCAAGAGTCGGATGCTTAACTGACTACGTCATCCAGGAGACCTGACAGTGCTCATACAGTTTTATGTCATCCAATCCTGTAGGCAAGGGTAGTATTAAAGCAATTTAAATAAAAAATAACATCATAATACATGCATTTGAGGATTATCCCTCTGGCCAGTATGCGAAGGATATTTTGGAGGGTAGCAAAAATAGAGACATATAGAAGCTAAGAGTCTTAAAGTAAAGGTTGTAACTAAGGCAGTAGCAGAGGATACAGATAGGAGATTTAGGTAGTATATAAAAAGTTGGTACAATATGTGGTATTTACAAACTGGTGTAAAAGGAGTGGTGAGGGAAACAGGGGAGCGCAAGAATTGTTTCATCTGCCTCAGCCAAGGATAACCCTACACAAAAACATCAGAGGAAGCAATAGGCAAAAGAGTTATAGTAGGAAAACCTTAGGACAATAGGTTGGGCTTGGATATGAGTAGTCTAGGAGACTCCCAAAATGAAGATTTTCTGTAGGTAGTTGAAGTTGAGCAGGCCAGAATTCTAATCAGGAGATATAATTTGAGACTGATTGGTATTTACATGGTAGTAAATGTTGAACACATGAAGGCAATAGCTCAGAGAATAACAAAAATGTAGAGTGAAACTACAAATGGTCAAATTTGTTGTTGAAGTATATTTGGGAATCACTTTAAGAATCTGAAGAAGCCATGAATTACCTGCTAGGAAATGGCACAGGCATACATAAAACAATTTGTGGTTATAATTCCAGGAAGCCTATGAATTTCATGAAGTCTATCCAAAGAGATGTTAAGGATTATAGAAGCCAGAATTTGAACCCCTGATTTAAAGGATGAGCAGAGAGGAAAATAAAATGAAAGGTAAAAAGGAAGAGAATATTTCATCAGAGCATAAAGACAGGATCTGAACCCCTCAGTTACAAACTAGAGTTCCTTGGGTCCTAAAGTCCTAGGCAAGTTGGGAAGTTTAGAATAGACCTTTAGTAAAACCAACCAAACAAACAAACAAAAACCCAGTGGAGGACAAAGAACCAGAGATGAAAGCAAAAAGATAGTGATAGATGCTATTACTTTATTCAACACCCATTTCCCAGCCTCCCTCAGCCAGGCACATGAGGGTGACTATACCACCTGACATGACAACACTGGCATAGGACCTGGCTATGAAACCAAGCAGCAGGAGTCACATGGTAGTAACTAATGACCACTGTAAGGGCCTGGAGAAGGCAGAAGCTAAAGATGGAGACTTGGTGGAGGTTGTCTGAGTCATCACTAGTCACAATTACCAGGGTTTCCTGTGAGATGGTGGAAGCTGGACTGATAAACAGGCAAAACAGTCTTATTTTAACAAAAGATAAAAGCAATTCCCTAAGTTCTTAGGAAGCAGGGAGTAGTTGTTATTTATTAGTACCCAGCACCTAGTACAGTATCTGGCAAATAACATGAATAAATATGTGTCACATGAATGAATAAAGGCAACTCTATGAGGTACCCAAGACTGCCTCTCACCAGGATTAGAAATGCCACCCATCTCTAAAATATGTCAGCTGCTCTGATGATCAGCCTGCTGTCTTTCTAGGAAAACACTGAGTCCTCTTTTCTAATTAATTCATTTTATTGTTGGTAGTTCACCCCAAAAGTGAGACATTTCTAAAACTTAGATACAATGTAAAGTATTTTATTATTATTTTTTAGTTCTCTCTGGCGCCAAGCAAATTTGTCTATAAACAAAAGCTAATAAACCCTGATTTAAAAGCCATAATGCCTCTGTTGAGCGCACTAGAAGTACAACAAGATGATGCAATACCACAAGGACCTGTTTTAGTTAAAAGTCATGTTAATGATTTCATCCTTCATACTTGCCCAAAGAACCCTGAGAAAGAAACCTTCAACTCTTACATCGTTTTCTGTCTTAAGGGTAATGAACCATATGTGTAGACAGCTGCACTGTCTGTAAACTATGGTCATTAATTAGACAGGAGACAGGACACTTCCAGGGAGAGGCGGGTGGAGGGAGAAGGGTAAGACTTTGAAAAGTCATGGCGATTATTAATAACAGAAAGGGCAGGGAAAAGGGTAAAATGCTTGTCCTCCATATTTCAAATATATTACATTGCCCAGAGCAATGAAGCAGTGGAAAGATCTGGATAGCACTGTGAGTATTTTGGACCTGCGCATGAGGCTACAGCTAACCAAAACAAGGTATTGCAGGCAAGAATATATACAGATTCACATACAGAATACCAGACACCATGCCAAATTGTAAACCATTTGCTCAAGGAAAGCTATGTCAATTTAGCCTTAAGGAGATATAATTATACTGCAGAAAATAAACCAGTGAAATACACAAGACAGCATTGGTCTGAGCTTTCCACCAAGTATCAGGTATGAATCTCTAATGAAGATGTCAGAAACTTACATGATTAGGACTAGGTCATGAAATATGGGGCAAGAGTTCAAGTTGGATAAGAGAAAGCAAGGAGAAAGGCCATGACCAACACAGACCGTACAGCTTAATAGGACAGATCCAATTAGAGAAGTGAGTCCAGCCCAAGGAGTCATGTTATGTCCCCTAGTATCATTAGTCATTTTATGGGACACATTAGACATCTCTGAAATCATGTGTCAAGAAATAGAGAATACCAGGAACCTGTGTAAGCACTTTTGTTTCTTGAGCTTTTTGCAATCATCACCAGTTATTCACTAATAATAATTACTAATTCTGGTAAGGGCCAGTGTCCATGTAGGAAATATTACCGAGGCACAAAAGATCTGGGACTGCACCTGTCTACTCAACACTATATTCCCAGTGCCTCCTGTAGAGGCTGGAAAAAGCTCAAGTGGGATTTTTTAAAGGACTAAAGCCTATATTTAATGTAAAAATGGAATAACATATCTATAGAAGAGCCCAGAAATATATTAGAAAACAATAAGCTAAAAATCAGAGATGTTTGGATAACAATGATGTATGAATGTAGGTTTATCGATTGTAGCAAATGCATTAGTCTGGTGAGGGATGTTGACAATGGGGGAGGTTATGCATATTTGGGGGAGGGAATAAATGGGAAGTTTCTGTACCTTCTAATTAGTTTTGCTGTGAACCTAAAACTGGTCTAAAAAACAAAGTCTATTTTAAAAACTCAGAGATGTGTGTGAGAATGACAAACGGATGATATCTGTTTCTGCTCTGTGGGATGATGAGAACAGCATAATCCATCAGTTCAGAAAAGAGCACTAGACTAAAAGGACCAGGCACAATAACCAAAAGAAGGGAGATTTAAAGAGCCGGTGAAGAAGTGTGTACAGGAGAGTGGCATGATCAGATTTACATGGGATGAAGATCCTCTGGCAGTTATATGGTGGGTGGCTTAGCAGTTAAAGAGTCTGAGTCAAAGTAGAAAGATGATTAGGCACTATTTCACTCATCTAGACATAAAGTAATAAGTACATGAATGAGGATTGTGGGAATAAAGAGGATGGCACAGGTATTAATCAGGTAGAACTGATGTGACTTTGTGACATGGTTATTTGGAAGTGAAAAAAAAAGAGAAAAACTCTTGAGTAGCTTACTTCATAGCTACAAAACTTAGTGCTCAATATATGTTTTATGAGTGAATAAATAAAACATGCACACTCTTCAAATTCTTATTACTATAAACACTGTGGTGATAACATTTATATACTCATTTTTTAAAATTCAGGCAACATTTATTGAGAACCACATAACTATGGAGTTAAATGTAGGACGAGATTGAAAAACAAACGAACAAGAGAAAACACTGTGTGGATTAGAAGCATGTGCTGCATTTGAGGGACTGCCATATTTAAAATTTTCCTGTTTCAGTGTTCCCAAGAATAGATTAGGACTTGTTCAACACAGTCTGATTTTGGTTCATGAAACACTGACACTGTGATGGTGGCCAGCAACTCTCAACTGTATGATGGAATAGGCCCGTGCAGGTTCCTCTGCCAGTAAATCTGGACCACAGCCCCTTCTGAATCACCAAGGCATCAGATTGGCTATAGGATTATCAGTGTCAGAAGTTCCCTTTACAAACACATGGCACAATACCCCTTATATTTACCTTGAAATTAAACTTTCTTCTAAACCTCCTATAGTATATTATCTCTTTTATGTCACTTACTATTATCTATATCTTTTGAAGTTTGGTTTTATTGTTTCTTTATGATTATTTCTTATAACTACTAATAAATGAAAGCTCTCAAGGGACCTTCGAAATCGTCTAATTCACATATCCTTTCCTCTTTCAGTAAATAAATTCCTCCTACCCCATTTCTGAAACTTATATAAGTTTCAGCTATCTGAGATAATTTTACATGCATGAACATAGATGAATCACCATAGTATTGAAATTACCCAGTAGATTCTTCAACAATTCTTCTCTTTAATTGTACCTTAAATAAAGAGCTTGCACATACCTTTTCCTTTCCTTTTCATTAATAGCATCTATTCTTGAAAAACCAGTTTAATTCAATAAGCATTTATTCAGCACTTATTATATGGGAGCCCATTTCTTGGGAATGGGATATGGGAATGGGATATGGGAATATTAAAGCATATTTAATCTGAGAAAACAGACATGTAAATAAACACTGCAGAAATACTGGCAATGCAATAAATTAAATATGTGCAATTTACATGCAATTTTTTAGGTAAAGCACAAAAGTGAAAGTGTATTCCTGATAGACTAGAGAAAATGTCATCTGACTTGAATTTTGATAATGAAATGGAAATCAGTAGCAGGTCATTCCAGGAAGAAATATTCATGCAAAGTACCAATGTGGTAAACATGAAATAAAAAAAAAAAAATAGGGCCCATGGAAATACTGATGAAATACTAAAGAAAACACAGTCTGTTAAACATGCAGGAAGCCATTCATATTAATCACATCAGGATTCAAAGTATCAAATACTTTTTTGGGCACCGTGATACACCAAGGCTCCAACATCTGTACTTGCAGAGGTAGAATTACTCCTTACGGTAGTCTTCCCTTTTGGAAATGATCAAAATGTAATAGTCGCATGTTAAACGAGTACTTGAGTGGTAATCCTATATATAATTAGCAAGACTTGAATTGGGCATCAAAGAGATTAGATTTCAACAATAGAACATTACTAGGTCAGACCCACTGAGCATTTACTGGGTGACAAGGCTTGCTCTAAGCAACCTGTTACATAAATGCATTCACAAAATACAGAAACCACAGAAAATGCAGAAAATTTCTTTCAGAACTCCCATTTTACAGACAAATAAAAGGAAGTACAAAAAGATTAGGTAATTTTCTCAAGGCCCAAGAAAAGTTACTCAAGTCACAATCTTATGGTAAATTACAGCGTAAACTGGGGGGAGTGGCGTTGTTACTTTCTTATGTCATTAAATAAGAGCTCTAGGAGACAGTATAAAATAGTCTTTGGAATGGAGCACTTATGAGTAGGTTATAAGTACCTACACAGAGTTTTCTGAGTGGCTATTGGAAATGAACAAAGTAAGGGGTCTGTATGTGGGAGGCTCTGGTCAATGGAATGAGTACAATTGCCAGGACATCTTCTGAAGAGTTGTTAACGCCACAGGGAAGAATATTCATCTGAAGTACATGTGTTAATGAAGTACAAGTTAACGCGTGCCAGTCCCATAGTTCAGTTTGGGGAGATAAGAGTAAAGAAGAGAGAGAGGACAAACCATAAAAAGTTCATCCAGGATAGAAAATGGTATAAAAGAACGATGAGCAAAATTCTGGGCAAGTCAGACTATAATAGTAGCAAATGCTTGCATGGTGTTCATGATGTAACCTGCACTGCCGAAAGTGCTTTGCAAGTATTAAGTCTTAACCCTCACAACACCATGACACAGAGACTACAATTACCATCCACATTATACAGATGAGGAAACTGAGCAGAAAGTGATGAAGAAACTTGTTCATGATCTTACAACTTGTAAGTGGCAGAACTGAGATGCAAAGCCAGGCAGTCTAACTCTTAAGTTCTACGTTAGGAGATACTTCCCTTTTCTAGGAGAGGTGAAGCGTAGGAAGTGATGTGGAGATTTTAAATGGAGATTAGTCATCTATATTGTTCATTCATTCAACACCTATTTTTTGAGCACCTATTATGTGCCAAATTCCATTCTAGGCAATGTAGGTATAATAGTAAACAAAAAGTACAAGACTTTTCCTTGCACCAAGACTTATATTGATGAATTGCTATGGTGAATTAAGGAAAAGACTACTTAAGTGTGACAGGCACTGTACCTAGCCCTTTATATCCCATACCTAATTTAACCGTCACAACTCTTTGAAGTATGTACTGTCATCATCCTCACTTTACAGACAAGGAGCCTAAGTCGTAGGGACATTAAATACAGTCAGGCAGATTTTAAGAGTAGATGTAGAGACTCCAACCCAGATATGCCAGACCAAAGCTCACACTTAGAGCAGTTTACCCTAGTGCTTAAAGGAGACATGGAACAAAAGGAAGTATATTTATGAGTAGGATATTAAATCATTTTCAGACTTAAGAATGGGGAGAAGGAGCAGGAGGGAAATGGAGCAATGATTCAAATGGAAAGACTGGAGAGCAAAAAAAAAAAAAAATTGTTTAATGATATAGATGACATTTTAACCAAAGGGCAGGAAAGTTATAAAAGAATATTATCTGCATCTTTTTAGCTGGACTCTAAAATGTTTGATCATAAAGAATTTGATAAAGAAAATGAAAAACAGTGTCATGTGTATTTTTTCTTCAAAGTTTAACAGTACCAACATTGCCCCAGAATTCCCACAGCCCCATAGTCAAGGATTGAAATTGTACAAAATGCATTTTGCCCAGTGAAATTGACAGTAAACCTCTGGTGATTGAATATATAGAAGATAAACTTTCTTCTTTCTTTGTTTATGAAAGAAATGGAAGCAGGGTTAGGCTAGGCTTAGCTATCTTTGAAAAGATCTGACTTTTTTTTTCCTTTTCAGTGTTGCTCTTTATCTCCCCACCCCTCCCGACAGGAAGGATGCCTTTGTATCATCTGTTATCAAGGAAGACCATGCTGTTCCAAAGGCACGTGATGTGTCAGAAATACCTGCTGGATGCCCTGACTCTGCTCTGAATTCCAGCTGCTGCATAGCCTTTGTCCCAGGCACAGAGAATGCTCAGCACCAGATTAATGGTTAACATGTGATCATTTTAAAATATTATCCATCCCTGTGATAATGCCTTTTGGGCTGTCACCATGTCAAACTGATAGGTCAGTGCTATTCTGATCACTACTGGCCCCACCACCAACCAAAAGGGATTTAAAACTTGGCATTTAAAAATAAGTAGACAGGCTTCATGAATTCACAGTCTATTGCTATTATGTGCCTGTTTCTTTATGAGATAGCTTAAAGTCTTTGCTACTATCTCCTCATACCCAGAAAGGGTACAATTGTTTTCAATAAGTCAGATCTTAATTGTTGTAGCATAGTAAACCGCAACTCACCCTAAAAGTGGAACTTTCTGACTAACAGCAGAAAAATCTTATGTTTTCAAGCCTCTTAAATACTTTCAAATTTTGAAATACTCTTTTATCTGTGTCACATTTGATCATCAAAGCAAACCTATATGAAGGGCAAATGGAATGATACTGTCCACATCTTTATACATGAAAACTGAGGCTTAGAGCAAGGATGGGAGTCAGTCTAATCATAAATGGAAGAAAGTGACAGAGCTAAGGTTAAAATCCAATTTTCTTTTTTTTTTAAAGCCTCTTTTATTTCTATTATAACACGGTAGAAAAATTATAAGAAAACATGAAAATTTAGGGAGGAAATTTAAGAAAATTTATGAATAGTCACAGTTTACATATACATTCTACACACTTTATGTAACATGAAGTTACATAATAATAACTGCTTGTAGCATCACACACTTAAGTATATTTCATACCTGAGAGTTGAAGCTTAGGTAATGATAGGTCTTCAGGGAAAAGCAGCCTTGTCACCTGGATCAGCTTGAAGTTAGAAAATTTAGGACAGGAGCAGCTTCATCACAATGCACAGGCAATCTCAAACATATCCTGTCTTTCAATTCTGCTATGGAACCATTCCTACTGATAATGGATTTTCATCACATCTTGAACCCTACATTTGTCTATCTCTGATGGATTCTCATGACAGCATGGTCTTGAATAAGAGAATTTTGCTTTCAGACAAATTCAGTAGCCCTTTTCATTTTTTCCAGTCACTAACAGGCACACAAAGAAATTATCTTTAAAATTCCTTGGCCAATTAAGTCTTTATGAATGGAACATAAATTATATTCCATAATCCATCCATTTATTCAAACTAATAGCATTCATTATGAAACAAAAGTTGCACAAAAGGCCAAAACACAACAAAATCTTTCACTTGCAGTCAAAAGAACATATATTCAAATAATGATGTATTCTTTTCATCTACTCAGCAATTAAAAAAAATTAACTTTGCCAATTGTGGCATAAAACTGGCATTATCATCAACTGTTGGAGAGAATATAAATCTTTACAACCTATGGAGAAGTATTTTGGAATATTTTGGGATATGTAGACCCTTCAACAAGTTCATATGATAATTAGCTTGTAATTCCTCCCTTAGAAATAATTCTACACTAAAAAAAAATTGCTAAAAGTAGGACAAAGATTTATGTGTCAATATATTTTTTTGCATTTTATTTAAATTTTATTTTCTTTAATTTACATCTGAATTAGTTAGCATATAATGCAACAATGATTTCAGGAGTAGATTCCTTAGTGCCACTTACCCATTTTAGACCATCCCCCCTCCCACAACCCATCCAGTAACCCTCTGTTTGTTTTCCATATTTAAGAGTCTCTTATGTTTTGTCTCCCTCCCTGTTTTTATATTATTTTTGCTTCCCTTCCCTTGTGTTCATCTGTTCTATGTCTTAAAGTCCTCATATGAGTGAAGTCATATGATATTTGTCTTTCTCTGACTAATTTCGCTTAGCATAATACTCTCTAGTTCCATCCACGTACTTGCAAATGGCAAGATTTCATTCTTTTTGATTACCGAGTAATACTCCATTTTGTGTGTGTGTGTGTGTGTGTGTGTGTGTGTGTGTGTGTGTGTGTATATGGCACATCTTCTCTATCCATTCATCCATCAATGGACATTTGGGCTGTTTCCATACTTTGGCTATTGTGGATAGTGCTGCTATATTGGGGTACATGTGTCCCTTGGAAACAGCACACCTTTATCCCTTGGATAAATACCTAGTAGTGCAATTTCTGGGTCATAGAATAGTTCTATTTTTGATTTTTTGAGGAACCTCCATACTGTCTTCCAGAGTAGCTGCACCAGTTTGCATTCCCACCAGCAATGCAAAAGAGATCCTCTTTCTCTGCATCCTCACCAACATCTATTGTTGCCTGAGTTGCTAATGTGAGCCATTCTGAGAGGTCTGAGGTGGTATCTCATTGTGGTTTTGATTTGTATTTCCCTGATAAAGAGTGATGTTGAACATTTTTTCATGTGTCTGTTGGCCATCTGGATGTATTCTTTGGAGAAGTGTCTATTCATGTCTTTTGCCCATTTCTTCACTGGATTCTTTGTTTTTGGGTGTTGAGTTTGAGAAGTTCTTTATAGATTTTGGATACTAACCCTTTATCTGATACGTCATTTGCACATATCTTCTCGCATTCCGTCAGTTGCCTTTAGTTTTGCTGATTGTTTTCTTCACTGTGCAGAAGCTTTTTATTTTGATGAGGTGCAATAGTTCACTTTTCTTTTGTTTCCCTTGTCTCTGGAGACATGTTGAGTAAGAAGTTGCTGCCGCCAAGGTCAAAGAGGATTTTGCCCGCTTTCTCCTCGAGGATTTTGATGGCTTTCTGTCTTACATTTAGGTCTTTCATCCATTTTGAGTTTATTTTTGTGTATCATGTAAGAAATTGGTCTGGGTTCATTCTTCTGCATGTCACTGTCCTGTTTTCCCAGCACCACTTGCTGAAGAGACCGTCTTTATTCCATTGGATATTCATTCCTGCTTTGTCAAAGATTAGTTGGAGATACGTTTGTGGGTCCATTTCTGGGTTCTCTATTCTGTTCCATTGATCTTAGTGTCTGTTTTTGTGCCATATGTGTCAGTATATTTATTGAACAACTACTTGTATTGCAAAATAAAAAGAAAATATTTAAAATTTCTCCCAAATAGAGAATGATTAAAGTATGGTACATCTACATCAGAAAATATGACTTACAGCTCATGATTTCAAATAGTATTTCATGACATAAGAAAAAGCTTATAATAAACTTTTAAGTGACAAAACAGCAGGATACAAATCTGCACATGCAGCATGATCTCTATCGTAAAAAAAACCATAAATACAACTGTGACTATGAATTTAGTTAAGGAAATAACAGAAAGGTCTCAGTTCTCAATCTGGGTGGACATAGAGTCAAAATGTCTGGATTGATGGGGTGATGTTTAAAGCGTACTGATTCAAAAAGAGGAAGAAACTCAACTCTAGATTTTGATTATATAAGAGCCTCTGAAATTTCTCAGAAATTTTAAGATGACCTTCAAGCCTTGTTATATAAAATCAGAGATAAGACCATTATATCTAGATAAAAAGGGAAAGGAAAAGTCATTTTTCATCCAAATGTAGTGATATTAATATGTTTACTTTTATTTTCTTTGCAATAAAAGTAGAGATAGAAAAATTTTACTACCTGCCCTATCTAGGTTTCTAGATTGCTGGATGGTTAAATTTCATAATTTAATTTAATATAATTTAATTATTTCATTCATTTCACTTATTAAGCATCTACTAATCATGAAAGTTACTATGGATAGTTCAAATAATGAGGGACTTACAATTTAGTTGAAGACAGAAAATTAAGATTATTTTGAAAGTCATGAAGTAAAATTACTTGCAGTTTCTTATTTTGTACTATTACTAAAATATGTTTCAAGGAATTTTTGAGCATTTTGTAATGGAAAGAAAAGTGAGGATTCTGCTTCAGGTAATCACAGACTATGTAACTTAGCACAACCCTCCATTTGAAGAAATTGTTCAAAGATGAATGAAATAAAAATTTTATTTTCCATAAAAAAGCATCAAGAAGATAATCAAATTTAGGCAATTAGTAAGATCAAGATCCAGGAGATGTCAGGTTCCCAAAGAGAGGAGCAGGAATGCTTTAGTCCTAGGAACACTTGTTTATCATTAAGAAGCATCTAGGGGGCTGTCCTGTGCTCCTGGGATGCCTGGAGTGACCAGGATGACATAACTTAGAACCTCAGTGCTGATGAAGTTGTAGAGCTTGGTAAAGAACATGTATTTTATAAAAAAAATAAAATAAACTAGTGAGACTCATCAAATTAAAAAAGCTTTTACACAGTGAAGAAACCATCAACATCTCCTTCCCAGGTCACAGTTACACATTGAATAGAATTTCTAATTTGGGAAAGATTAAACTGAAAGTCTATAGAAATGAAATTTCACTGATTATCTGTACGCTGGCATATTCTCCTGTTCAAGGACGCTTGCAAGACATCTCCAAAACAGACTCTGAACACAACCCATGTCTTTCAGCCTATCTAAGGTTTTCATCAATCTTGGCAGGTGTTAAGTATATAATCTCCCTAATTACATAAACCACCAGAAGTACATCTAAGGATACCCTTTAATCGCTATTGGTTAATAAATAATTAAAAAATCAAAGCTAGTAGGTATTTTTCCTACTCGTTCTCATTTAAATATGACTTGTTTAAGTAATTGGATGTATTTATTTTTCAACATGATTTGTGATATTTGGGGCCAAAATTGTTTTCTCCCTCCAGAACAGAACTCCAAATCTGTAACTTCTTGGTGACAAACCAGGATTATCTATACAAGCACTTGTTTCATTCTCCTTCAAAACAGAACTCTGAGTTCTGTTATTATCTTCTATAAAGGGCTTATTCTTCACGAAAAACAAGACCCTTTCTGACCCCAGGGTTTGAATCTTTGTAATTCAAACTAATCATGCTGAACTCACCCTCCTTGCCAGCTGATCTGCTGAGGCATAAAGGACCAACTTCATAGGCATAGTTAGAAAGGCCTCATGCTTGGTCTAATGCTCTGTCATTTTCATCTTGAAACTCTTAATTTTGAGCAAGGAGCTCTGGACTCCCATTTTGACTTTGGCTGTGAAAATTAAATAGCTGGTCCTGCAGGCACGGGCTTGTGACCCAAGGCTAGGCAATGAGACATGATAGGAAGACTGCTGGGAAGCTGCAGGGAAGTTTTCTTCTCAGTTCATAAACCAAGCAAACATAACTTTCTGCCTCTGGACATGGCAGTCTGCACATGAAATCTGGAAATGGGACCATGTGGAGACCTACCCAAGATGATATACCAACACTGAGGATGACACAGCCATGCTGAACCCTAAACTACATTTATTTATTTATTCATTCATTCATTCATTCATTCATCAATCTATTTATTTACTTACTCAACTTACTTATTTTATCTGAGATAACAAAAAATCTTTATTGTTGGAGACACTTTAAGTTAGATTTCCTGCTATTTGCAGACAAAGGTATCAATTTATGGTAAAAACTGTTATTTTCCATGCAAATTCCATTCTCCCCTTTTTCCTTAGTAGGAAAATCTTTAAGAGTTTGTGATGCATCTAGTTACTATATGTACATCTTCCCTTGACAGTACTGGGTTTTTTCCAAGTTTTTATTTAAATTCCAGTTAATTAACATACAGTGCAATAATAGTTTCAGGTGTAGAATTTAGGGATTAATCCCTTACATACAACACCCAGAGCAGAACACAGTAAGTGTTCTTCTTAATGCCCATTACTCATTTAACATCACTCCACCCACCTCCCCTCCAGCAACCATATTTGTTCTCTAGAGTTAAGAGTCTGTTTCTTGGTTTGCCTTTTCCCCCTTATGTTCATCTGTTTTGTTTCTTAAATTCCACATATGAGTGAAATCATATGGCATTTGTCTTTCTCTAACTTATTTCTTTTTTTATGTTTATTTATTTATTTTGAGAGAAAGAGAGTATGTGAGCAGGGAAAAGCAGAGAGAGGGAGAGAGAGAGAATTCCAAGCAGACTCTGCACTGTCATCTCAGAGCCCAATGCAGGGCTTCCTCTCAAGAATTGTGAGATCATGACCTGAGCCAAAATCAAGAGTAGGATGCTTAACCAACTGAGCCACTCAGGAACCCCTAGACTTATTTTGCTAGGCATACTACACTCTTGGTCCATCCATGTCATTGCAAATGGCAAGATTTCATTCTTTTCAATGGCCAAGTAATATTCTGTTGTATATGCATACCACAACTTCTATATCCATTCATCAGTCAATGGACATTTGGGCTCTTTCCATAATGTGATTATTTTTGATAACACTGCTATAAACATAAGGGTGAATGTATCTCTTGGAATCAGTATTCTTTGTATCCTTTGGGTAAATACCTAGTAGTGCAATTGCTGGATTGTAGGGCAGATTTTTCAGTTGTTGTTGTTGTTGTTTTAAGAGAGACAGAGAGAAAGAGAGAGATGTAGTTTTTGTTGTTGTGTTTTGTTTTGTTGAGAGAAAGTACAAGGGGGAGGGGCTGAGAGAAAGGGAGTGTGGGTATGTTAAGTTGGCTCCATGCCCAGCACGGATGTTGACATGGAGCTCTAACTCACAAACCATGATATCATGACCTGAGCTGAAATCAAGAGTCAGATGCCTAACTGAGTCACCCAGGTACCCATTGTAGGTCAGTTCTATTTTCAACTTTTTGAAGAACCTCCATACAGGTGGTTGGCCACACCAGTTTGCATTCACACCAACAGTGTAAGAGAGTTCCCCTTTCTCTACATCCTTGCCAATATTTGTTGTGTCCTGAGTTGTTAATTTTGGCTATTCTGACAGGTATGAGTTCGTATCTCATTGTAATTTTGATTTGTATTTTCCTGATGATGAATGATGTTGAGCATCTTTTCATGTTAGCCATCTGGATGCCTTCTTTGATAAAATGTCTATTCATGTCTTCTTCCCACCTCTTAACTAGATTATTTGTTTTTTGGGTATTGAATTTGACAAATTCTTTATAGATTTTGGATACTAACCCTTTATCAGACATGTCATCTGCAACTATTTTCTCCCATTATGTAGGTTGTCTTTTAGCTTTGTTGATTGTTTCCTTTGCTGTTTTTGGCACTACTATTAACATGTGACAAGGTCTAGCCAAAGAGAGATTAATAAGAGTTTTATGAACTTTCTAGGAAGATTATTTCAAGAGGAAAAATTCCGCTGACAGAAATTCCTCTTGCCTTTCCCTCCTTTTTCCTTCATGCCACCTAAAATAAAATGACAAAGATAGAGCTCCAACAGCCCTATTGAAACATGAGGTATTTCTAAGTTTGAAAGTCAGTACCAGAGAAGCTGAGCAGATAGACAGAAGGAGCCCAGGGATCTGATGACTGCGCCTGCTATATCAGTTTTGATCTACATGCCTCTGGAATTACTTTATGTGAGAGAATAAATTTCTATCTTTGTTATGTTGACTTTTCTGTTATCTGTTGCCAAGACTAATCCTAAATAATGCACTACATATGTATATTTTTTTCAAAATTGACTTTACATTCACAATATATCCACATATCCAATTAGAGAAAAAAATCTTATTTTTTAGGAATATTTTCATATTTTTTAATATAATTTATTGTCAAGTTGGCTAACATACAGTGTATACAGTGTGCTCTTGGTTTCAGGGGTAGATTCCCGTGATTCATCACTTACATACAACACCCAATGCTCATCCCAGCAAGTACCCTCCTCAATGCTCAACACCCATTTTCCCTCTCCCCTACTCCCCACCATCAACCCTCAGTTTGTTCTCTGTCTTTAGGAATTTCTTATGGTTTGCCTCCCTCTCTGTTTGAAACTGTTTTCTCCCCTTCCCTTCCCCCATGGTCTTCTGTTAAGTTTCTCAAGTTACACTTACAAGTGAAAACATATGATATCTGCCTTCTTCTGACTGACTTATTTCACTTAGCATAATACCCTCAAGTTCCATATACATTGTTGCAAATGGCAGGATTTCATTCCTTCTCATTGCCAAGTAGTATTCTATTGCATATATAAACCATATCTTCTTTATCCATTCATCAACTGATGGATATTTAGGCTTTAATAATATATACATGAAGAAAGCATAGGGCCACTCTGAATCTGCACTGTATTGTTCTCTAATACACATACCTACATACATATGAGAATTTTAGATTCTTATTCTTGATTTGAGGATAGGATTTAGCTTCTATATAAAAATGGGTCAGAGGAGGAAAGAATATGATCCAGAAAACTAGTTTGCTACAGAGGTAGCCAAAGTTCTTTGGATTTCAAGCCTGATCTAGAACTATATGGAAGACTGAATTCTTCATTTTCACACGTAGGTTTTTCTTCTTGAGCAATCTTTATTGTGCTTTCAAAGTAAATTGAGTTCTGGGTGAACATGCACAAAGTGAGGCACATGTTTCAGAAAAGGAAGACAAATTGACATCCACTCTACTATATAACAGTAGATCAAAAAGCACTTTGAAAACAGTCTAATGGTTAACATCAATCTAACCACTATCTTAAAAAACAGATATCATTGGTAACTCTTCTAAAGCCAATCTCACACCTACCACATCCCTCCTTTACATAAGATATGGATTCGAATATCATGAAAGTTCTGTATAAGAAATTTTCCCCCAAATTGTGGAGGTCTAGATTATATAATATATACATATATAAATATATATATATAAATAAATATAAATATAAATAATATAAATATAAATATAAATATAAATATAAATATAAATATAAATATAAATATATCATTGGCCCTATTTAACCTATGTGGCCCCATCTCTTACTAGTTTCCATATGTCTTGTCTTTTCCACTTATAGTAAGACATTCCACTGTATCCCTAAAGCTTTTAGTACTGACACCAGGGCACTTATCACTCAATTCAGAATTGTTGATTTACAACCCTTTCTTGACAATCAGTCAGGGAGAAAATTGAGGGTAAAGAATGTGCTCTTTTCACTTTTGTTTGTTAAGGGATAATACAGTGCCTGACACAAAAGAGGGAATCTTTGTTAATGGAAGAGTAGATAATTTAAAGAATAACTAAGGCAATTCAAAACATCATTATAGCTGGCTATATATTATCTCTGCTCAACTTTAAACCTTCCAACGCAGTGTCTTGTCCATTGTAGGATGCTAATTCTATAAAACTTTAAGGTTATATGCTCAGAAAGGTTATAATCAGGGTGTTTTATGACTGGCAATTATGACCAGTTCCCATTTTTAAACAGTAGTGTGCTAATATTGTAACCTTCAGTGGTAGGGATTGAGGAAATGTTTCAGCTTAACCAATCAATATTTAAGCTTCAGTGAATATCTACTACCAGCCTACATCACACTACAGAAAGACTGGAGTAAATTTAGGTTACATGAAGACATCACCAAACCCCTGGTTTAGTAACAGCATAGAAGCAGCCTACTCATGTCATTAACCTTGCAATACTATGAGGTCACATTTTATGCAATTCAATCATTTTGACCCAATTATCATGTTATGGTGGGTTTACATATTAATTAAACTAAAAACATGAATATAAAATAAAATTAGAAAAATTAAAATTAGAGAGTCACATAATTAATTAAACTCACAGATCCATGACTGGTGCTGAAAATGTACTTGTGGTCCTTGATATAGTGGGAACAAGTTCAGAAATAACAAACTCTGCTCACAGAGCTAGATTTTAGAAGAAATATATCTTAGTTTCTATCACCAGAAGAAGACAAAAATCTACCTGATCTAGGTAATTTAATATTTTCTAGCTATTACCTAAATAATGAGCACTTTGAATACAAAATGGTAATTGTTCATTAAAACATATTTTTTAAAGTTCAACAGTGGGGAACCAGGAACAGTGCCAACCAACCAGCCATTAAATTATAGTCCATGGATTTTAATAAATCTATCTGTATTCAAAATATCAGAGCTATTCAATGAATTATAAATTAATTGTGTGTTGAAGAGAATTTTGCATACTATAAATTTGGAACTGTTTTCTAAATGTTCTCTAGTATTAAATACAGAAATATTAACCTTTTCTAATTTAACAAGATTATTATGAATTTCATAATGACAAAGAGATAAAGAAAGATACCATGCTTTTCTGGGTTTCTATAAAGGATAAAAGATTAAAGAATATTTAAATTATCCCTTCAGGAATGCAACTGAATAAAACTAGAAATTTAGTATCTCTAAACAAAAGGCAAATCACTCCATGAATGTAGTTCGAATATAATATAGTATAAACTAGCATATATACATCTGGAACATAAATCAACTAAAATACTAGTTTTTATTATTGTAAAAATGATGATACCCAATGTAAAACTTTCAAAATTCTTGAAAACCATAAGAACCCTGAAGAAGAAAACACTTGTAGTCTTCAAAAGAGATTACTGTTACATTTTGGTATGTTTTCTTCCAATTTTCTTACTATGTAATTTTCACACAGTTGAAAATACTTAAAAATCATTGTTATTCTAACTTTTAATCTTATATCAATTATTTTCTATGTTAATCAACTATTCTTCAAATAATGCACATTGCAACATCCTCCATTAAAATACAAGATGCTTGATACCAAAGGCTATTATGTTTGTCTTCATATCCTCATGCTCCAACAGCTTCTGACTCATGTTAGGAATTCACTATTTGTTGTTGTTGCTGCTGCTGTTGTTGTCATGTTTCAAGTTTTTATTTAAAATAAAGTTAGTTAACATGTAATGTAATATTAGTTCCAGGAGTAAAATTTAGTGATTCATCACTTACATACAACACCTTGTGCTTATAACAAATGCCCTCAATACCTATCACCCATTTAGTCCATTTCCAGCCACTTCGATCTATCAACCCTCAGTTTGTTCTCTGTAGTTAAGGGACTCTTTTATGATTTACCTACATCTATTTTTTTTTCTTTCCCCTATGTTCATCTGTGTTATTTCTTAAATCCCATGTATGAGTGAAACCATATGGAATTTGTATTTCTCTGACTGATTTATTTCACTTAACATAATAACTCTAGCTCCATCCATGCCATTGCAAATGAAAGGATTTCATTCTTTTTGATGTCTGAGTAAAATTCCACTATATACACAATTATATATACATATATACATACATACATATACACACATATACATATAACAACTGCTTTACCCATTCATCAGCTGATGGACAATTAGGCTCTTTCTGTAATTTGGCTATTGTTGATGATGATACAAACACTGGGGTGCATGTGCCGCTTTAAACCAGTATTTTTGTATCCATTGGGTAAATACCTAGTAGTGCAATTGCCAGGTTGTAGAGTAGTTCTATTTTAACTTTTTGAGAAAAATCCATACCATCTTCCAGAGTGGCTACACCAGTTTGCATTCCCACCAAAATTGCAACACGGTTCCCCCTTTCTTTGCATCCTCACCAACATCTGTTGTTTCCTGAATTGCTAATGTTAGCCATTCTGATTGATAGGTGTGAGGTGATATCTTATTATGGTTTTGATTTGGTTTGTGTGAGGGTAAGTGATGTTGAACATTTTTTCATGTGTCTGTTATCCATCTGGATGTCTTATTTCATAAAATATCTACTCATGTTTCCTATCCATTTCTTAACTGGATTATTTGTTTTTTGGGGGTATTGAGTTTGGTAGTTTCTTTGTAGATTTTGGCTACTAACCCTTTATCTGATATGTCATTTGCAAATACCTTCTCCCATTCCAAAGGGTGCCTTTTAGTTTGGTTGATTGTTTCCTTCACTGTGCAGCAGTTTTTTACCTTGATGAAGTCCCAATAGTTCATTTTTGCTTTTGTTTCTCTTGCCTCTGGTGACATGTCTAGTAAGAAGTTGCTATGGCTGGTCCACTTTCATTCTTCTGTATGCTGTTGTCCACTTTTCCCAACAAAATTTGTCGAAGAGACTGTCTTTGTTTCCTACTTTATCAAAGATGAGTTGCCTATATGGTTGTGAGTCCACTTCTGGGTTTTCTGTTCTATCTTGGGATCTATGTGTCTGTTTTTGTGCCAGTACCACACTGTCTTGATCACTATAGCTTAGTAACACAGCTTGAAGTCTGGAATTGTGATGCCTCCAGGTTTTCTTTTCTTTTTCAAGATTGCTTTGGCTATCCAGGGTCTTCTATGGCTCCATACAAATTTTAGAATTGTTTGTTCTAGCTCTGTGAAAAATGCTGGTGTTATTTTGATAGGGATTCTATTGAATGTATATAGATTGCTTTGGATAGTATACACACTTTAACAATATTTGTTCTTCCAATCTATGACCACAAAATGTTTTCCCAATTCCTTGTGTCTTCTGCAGTTTCTTTCTTTTATTTAATTTTTTTTAATGTTTATTTATTTTTGAGAGAGAGAGTGAGGGGTGGGAGGGGCAGAGAGAGAGGGAGACATAGAGTCCAAAGCAGGCTCCAGGCTCTGAGCTGTCAGCACAAAGCCCAATGTGGGACTCGAACTCAGGAACCGTGAGATCATGACCTGAACCGAAGTCGGTCACTTAACAGACTGAGCCACCCAAGTGCCCCATCTGCAATTTCTGAGTATTCTCTAGTTTTCAGGGTATTTTTTTACCTCTTTAGTTAGGTTTATTCCTAGGTATCTTACGGTTTTTGGTTCAATTGTAAATGGAATCAATTCCTTGATTTTTCTTTCTACTGCTTCATTATTGGTCTATAGAAATGCAACCAATTTCTGTACACTGATTTTATATCCTGCAACTTTGCTGAATTCATGTTTCAGTTCTAGCAATGTTTTGGTGGAATCTTTTGGTTTTCTACATAGAGAATCACGTCATCTGTGAAGAGTGAAAGTTTGACTTCTTTCTTACTGATTTGGATACCTTTTATTTATTTTTGTTGTCTGATTGCTAAGGCAAAGACTTCAGTACAATACTGAACAACAGTAGTGAGTGAGAGTGGACATTCCTGTGTTCCTGGCACTAGGTAAAAACTCTGTTTCCCCACTGAAGATGATATTAGCTGTGGGTATTTCATATACGCCTTTATGATGTTGAAGTGTGTTCCTTCTATCCCTACTTTTTTGAAGGGTTTTATCAAGAAAGGATGCTATATTTTGTCTAATATGTTTTCTGCATCTGTTGAGAAGATCATATGGTTATTGTAACTTCTTCTATGTGGTGTATCATGTTGATTGATTTGTGGATATCGAACCACCCCTGCAGCACAGGAATAAGTTCTACTTGATCTTAGTGAATAATTATTTTTAAAAAATTTAAAACTTTTTTTTTTCTTCCCAGAGAATTGGGAATGAACAGAGAGAGAGGGAGAGGGAGAGAATCCTAAGCAGGCTCCGACCTGTCAGTGCAGAGCCTGATGCAGGGCTCTAACTTATGAACCATGATATCATGACCTGAGCCAAAGTCAGATGCATAGCAGACTGAGCCACCCAGGCACCCTGGTGGATAATTCTTTTTTAGTGTACTTTTGAATTCAATTTGCTAGTATTTTGTTGAGAATCTCTGCATTCATGTTCATCAGGGATACTGGCCTCTAATTCTCCTTTTTAATAGGGTCTTTGGTTTTGGAATCAAGGTAACTCTGGCCTCATAGAATGAGTTTGAAAGTTTTCCTTCCATTTTTATTTTTTGGAACAGTTTCAAAAGAATAGGTATTAATTTTTCTTAAATGTTTTGTAGAATTCCCCCTGGGAAGCCATCAGGCCCTGGATTCTGACTTTGGGGCGATTTTTTATTACTGATTCAATTTCTTTGCTCATTATGGGTATATTCTAAATTTTCTATTTATTCCTGTTTCAGTTTTCATAGTTTATATGTTTCTAGGAATTTATTCATTTCTTCCAGATTGCCAAATTTGTTAGCATTTAATTGCTAATAATATTATAATTATATTTCTGAAGTGTTGGGTTTGATCTTTCCTCTTTCATTCATGATATTACATATTTGGGTCCTCTCTCTCTCTCTCTCTCTCCCTCTCTCTCTTTTTCTCTGTCTCTCTGTGTCTGTCTCTCTCTCTGTCCCTTTCTCTCATAAGTGTGGCTAGGGGGTTATCAATTTTGTTATTTCTTTCAAAGAACCAGCTCCTAGTTTCATTAATCTGTTCTATTTTTTTTATTTATATAACATTTATTTCTGCTCTAATCTTTATTATTTCCTTTCTTCTACTGGTTTTAGGCTTTATTTGCTGGTTTTTATCCAGCACCTTTAGGTGTAAAGTTGGGCTGTGTAGTTGAGACTTTTCTTGGTTCTTATGGAGGACCAGTATTGCTATATTCTTCCCTCTTAGGACCACCTTAACTGCATCACAAAGATTTTGAAGTGTCATGTTTTCATTTTCATTTGCTTTCTCAATTTTTTAAATTTCTTCTTTAATTTCCTGGTTAACCCATTCATTCTTTAGTAGGATGTTCTTTAACCTCCATATATTTGTGGTCTCTCCAAATTTTCTTGTGGTTGACTTTTAAGTTTTTGTGGTTGTGGTCTTAAAATATGCATGGGATGATCACAATCTTTTTGTAATGGTTGAAGCCTGATTTGTGATCTATTCAGGAGAATGTTCCATGTTCTATTTTAGGATAAAAATGCTCTGAATATATCTGTTAAGTTCACCTGTTTCAGTGTGTCATTCAAAGTCATTGTTTCCTTATTGATTTTCTTCTTAGATGATCTGTCCATTGTTGTCATTAAAGTCCCCTACTATTATTGTATTATTATAAATGAGTTTCATTTTGTTTATGATTGATTTATATATTTGGGATCTTCCAACTTGGGGGCATAAACATTTATAATTGTTAGTTCTTCTTGATGGATAGGCCCAATAATTATGAATAATGCCCTTCTTCATCTCTTGTTACAGTCTTTAGTTTAAAATTTTTTTAATGTTTATTTATTTTTGAGAGAGACAGAGACAGAATGCGAGTGGGTTGGGGGCAGAGAGAGAGGGAGACACAGAATCGGAAGCAGGCTCCAGGCTCTGAGCTGTCAGCACAGAGCCCGATGTGGGGGTTCAAACTCATGAGCTGTGAGATCATGACCTGAGACAAAGTCAGACACTCAACCGACTGAGCCACCCAGGTGCCCTATATTACAGTCTTTAGTTTAAAATCTAGTTTGTCTGATATAAGTATGACTGCTCCAGGTTTCTTTTGATGCCCAATAACATAATAAATGGTTCTCCATCCCTTACTTTCAATATAGAGTTATCTTTGGGTCTAAAATGAGTCTCTTATGAGTATAATATTGATAGGTCTTGTTTTTTTATCCATTCTTATACCCTATGTCTTTCGATTGGACCATTCAGTCCATTCACATTCAGAGTAATTATTGATAGATATGAATTTAGTGTCATGGTATTACCTGTGAAGTCACTGTTCATGTAGATTGTTTCTCTTCCTTGTAGTCTTTGTTGCTATTGCTCTCTTTTTACCACTCAAAGTGTCCCCTATAATATTTCTTGCAGAGATGGTTAAGTATTCCTGAACTCTAGTTTTTACTTGTATTGGAAACTTTTTATCTCTTCTTCTATTCTGAATGACAGCCTTCCTGGATAAAGTATTCTTGGCATATTTTTTCCTATTTAGCATGTTGAATATATCATTCCAGTCCCTTCTAGCCTGCCGGATTTCTGTGGACAGGTCTTCTGATAATCTTCTGTTCTACCCTTACAGGTTAAGGGTCTTTTTCCCTAGCTGCTTTCAGAATTCTCTCCATCCATTTAGTGATCATATACAGTCAGTCTGCATTTTAGTTAGAGGATTTTTTTTTTTTTATTTTGGCCTGACTAGCTTTTAGGTCTTTTTTTTTTCTCTGCAGCAACAGTTTCTCTGGTGTCTTCTATACTTCTTTCAAGTCCAGCTAGTGTTTTTATAACTGTTGTTCTAAAATCTTTTTCAGATATATTGCTTATATCTGTTTTGAGTAAATCCCTGGCTGTGATTTCTTCATTTTTCTTTTGGGGAGAATTCCTCTGTCTTGTCATTTTTTCTATGTTTCTGTCTTTTGTGTGTTATGAAAACTTGTTATGGTTTTTGATCTTGAGGGGAATGCTATATTAAGAAGGGATCATATACTGTCCAGGACCTGGCACTTCAGGAAGTGTTTCTGGTATGTACTGTATACACTCTGTTGTTGTGTTTTGGCTACTCTTTTCCACAGGTCAGTCCTTTGCATAGTTCCTCCTTGCTTGCAGAGGGCAGTGTTCAGACCTTTAACCAGGTGTGCTTTGATATGTTTGTTAAAATAAGCCTGATTTAAAAAAAAAAAGCCTGATACAAAAAAAATAGAAAAAAGGAAAAGGAACAAAACCCCCAAACAGATAAACAAACAAACAAAAAAGTCAACAAAGAGGAAAAGAAAAGAAGAAGAAAAAAAAAGAAAGAAAGCCTGGTCCTATTTCCACTAGAACTGAAACTGACACTTTGGAACACTCTATGATCAGTGCATGCAGGGGGACTGTACTGGTCCTCTGGGGGAGAGCCCTGCTGTGCTAGCTCACAGTCTAATCTTCCCTAGTAAATATGCACCTGCAGGAT
Organism: Panthera uncia; assembly: GCF_023721935.1. Lineage (NCBI taxonomy): Eukaryota > Metazoa > Chordata > Mammalia > Carnivora > Felidae > Panthera > Panthera uncia. The sequence continues at coordinate 62,523,826 of NC_064808.1, forward strand.
GAAGTGGGGGGGAGGGCAGAGTTTGGTGTAAGCGGTATCAGCCTCTAGTGGGGCCCTGTATTGCTCATTGATGTCCTACCATGCTGGTGGGCAGGGGGAAACAGTCATCACTCTGCTTTCTCATCCCCAGAAAGGGGGGCTCTTGCCCACTGATGTTCAAGAAGCCCTCACAGAAAAGTGAACAGTCTCCTGTCTTGTGTCTCAGACTTCTGTCAGATCTCTGTCTGTGCCTGGTCCATCAATATCCCGGGCATGTGGCTGGGATTCAAAACTCCAAATATTAAAGGACATAGCATGGAGTGGACCTGCTCTCTTCCTCCAAATGACAGCCTTGTTGTGCTGTGTCTGGTACCATTTTGTCCCAGAAAAGAAGTCACACAGCTGTGCAGGGACTTAGAGTTTATGGTGAAGCACAGCAAACAGCAGTGACCAGGTTATCTGCCTTCTGTGTGTGCTTCTGTCCCTTGCTGATGACTGGCCATTCAATGCCCACTGGGTCTTTTGTCCTTGGAGAGGCAATACACCCTCTTGCAAATGTACTCCAGGAAGGGGAATGTTCTCCTCCAGTGCAACCCAGAGGATCCCTGCACCAGGCTGTCTACTCCCAGGCCTCTGCCCTTCTTCTCACAGGAGCACCAATGCCTGCCTGGCTTGATGCTGATGAATGGCACAGACTTCCAGAACCTCAGAATTTGAGCTTCGATGTTTGTGAAAACTGTGATCATCAGTTTCTCTTAATTCCCCAGCCAATGGTTTTGGGGAAGTGTTTTTCTTGTGTGAACCTGATGTGCTGTGCTGTCCTCCCCCTCTTTCTCTCTCCTCTCTGCTTGAAATGGGCTCTCCTTCCCCTCTGTGGAACCGCAGCTTTCCTCTTCCCCTTCACATCTCTGCACCTTATATCTGCCATCTCCCTCTAATTGTGCAGATTGTTCTATTAATCTTCAGACTGATTTCCTAGGTGTCCAAAATGATTTGATGTTAATCTAGCTGTGTTTGAGGGATGAAGAAAGCCTAGGTTCCTCCTACTATTCCACCAACCTAACTCTCTTCTCTTTCCTGTTAAATTTCTAGGGAAAGTCAGGTTCACTGTTAGTCAGTCTCAGAGACTACCAGGGAGTCATTCATGATATTAATTTAAATTGTAATTAAATAAACAATTATATAACTAATTTGTGATGTTTTCCTCTTATGGTAGGGTGGAGCCCATTAAGAACAGGAACTAAGCTGATATTGTTCTTTTTCATATCTCTAGCATTCAGCATGGAGCCTAGTATATATTAGTTCGGTTTATTGAAATGAGTAAATAAACAAATATGGAAATGACCCCCAAAACTTATAGGAAATTTACCTCTACTGAAGCAATGGTTCCATTCTCCCCCTCAATCCCATGGGTCACAGAATGAGAGGGAGTTCCATATAGCCACTATTTTTAAAGTGTCATCAATTAAATGGTATATTAGGGTTAATGGAGACACTGGTAAAATACAGACTCCTAGGCCTTGTTCTAAGTTTATTTCAGTGACTCAGAATGGGCCTATGAATCTCTTAAACAGCACCTTACAGGATTTTTCTTTAATTTCCCTATACTACATGCACTCATATTACTTTAGATAGTCAAAGAAATATTTGCTAACTCTTGACTAGAAAATGGACACTAGGCAGACAGCAAATGGGAGAAAGACAGAATTAATAAGTGGAAAGGCAGAGCAATGGAGACCAATTTGGCAAATTTGGTAGACTGGAATATACAACTGAATCTCAAAGCACTGGACCACAAAAATGAAGCATGGCATGAAATGAGACTGCAGAGTTAGACATTCTCCAGATCACTAGCAATTAGTATGTCATGAAAACATATTTAAATTTCAACTTATAGATTTCTCATAGAAGTACAGAAAATTTCAGTCTGATAACCATAAGGTAGAAGGACTAATTTTCAGCTCTGGCCATAAATGCACATGGATAGGAAGAATTCTAATAAAGAACAATAGAGCTGACTCTAATGATTCAGAGACTGTTGTTGCTAGAAGAAACTTTGGAGCCCATTCAAATTCCTCATTGAGCAGTGGAGGAAACTGTCCCTAGAGAAGTGATTTTTCTCTGGAATAAAAATGATTACATTTTGGTGAGCTGGACTAACCTGTCTCTTACCTCAAGGTCCAATGCTTTGTGTTCTGTGTGAATCCTTGTAAATAATACTTTGAATTTAAATCTCAACTGACAAAACTTTTGGGCACTAAGTGCTCTAGGTTAAATGCTGCCCAAGTTGTTCCATTTAATTTTTATGTTTTTTTTTTCCAAAATACTGTTACTTTATGAAGTTTTCGTAAGGAATTTTTCTCATTTTGGATTTATACTTACAGGTTTATCCTTACAAAAGGAAATATTCTCATTATACTGAAATAAAATAAAAACCTGCTGAGACTGGATATTTATGGGTTCTAAATATAATTCGCAACCCAATATGTATGTGTATATGTATATGTATTACTAATAAATGCCCATACAGTGCTAGCAATAATATATCTTGTGGAAATTAGTATCTGAATTAATGTTGTGTGACTATAGCTAGAAAAAAGGAACCTATTTTATTACATAATAAAATGTTTTTAATTGTTGGAGTAGAACAGGTTTATTGCATACCATTATTTTTGGAAACGCCAACCTTTTCATTGATCAAAAAGTGTTATCAGTCATAGCAAAACTAAAAATAAAGAATAACATTCCTGAAACGGTGAAAGAAAGTGAAATAAAGTGACATAAGTCACTTTTGAATACAAAGTACAATGATTTTGAATACAGAATGGAACACAATCAATGAGCAGGTTGATAGCAGAGCTTACACACATTCAGCTTTTTGAAGTCAGTTGTTTATATCAAGAGCTTTGAAGTGCTAGCTTGTGTTTTTATTTTAATTCTGAACTGAAGCCTCTATAAAATTAGTAAAACAAAGTTCATTGAGATAAAGCTAGACTCATTCTCCCTCTTTCTCTTGGCGCTTCAATTAAAGAAGCTTTTGATGCTGTGTATACATCTTATTTTAGATTTAAATCAAAGGTAGGGGCACCTGGTGGCTCAGTCGGTTGAGTGTCTGACTTCGGCTCAGGTTATGATCTTGCAGTTCATGAGTTCTAGCCCCGTGTCAGGTTCTGTGCTGACAGCTCAGAGCCAGGAGTCTGCTTCAGATTCTGTCTCCTCTCTCTGCCCCTCCCCTGCTCATGTTCTCTCTCTCAAAAATAAACATTTAAAAAATTTTAAAAAATTAAAGGAAATTTAAAAAAATTATAGGAAATTTTCTGTGTTATCAATCTTTTTATAAAATTTTACATATAACATATATATGAATAGGGAAAGGTAGGAGAGCTTAGAAGGAAACAGGAAGAAAAAAAGATATAAAGGCTCCTTGCCTTCAAACATATTGATGAGAAACTTCTGTCATAGTCTTCAGTTAGAGTGAAACTCAATAGCAAGCATTTACCCAAAAGTTCCCTCTGGTGGAGGAAGGTGTATAATTGCCCTGGAAAGTTGAAAAAAGATTTGGGGAATGTAACTTATATGGTTTCTGCCAAGTGACATTGATGCATTGGAGAAAATAAATGAAATGGTATGGATGATAAATCTCCAACTGAGAGCAAAGGGTGAAAGTCAGAGGGCCTCCTAGGCAACATACAACAGACTTTCATCTATTCAAGTCCAGAAAAGACTAAAGATCGGGTTAGAGAATTAATTACAAGAGTGATTGAACTCTAAAAGAATTAAAATTTTAATCCCACTAACTTTACTATGCAAGGTCACATAAATGATGCGGCGGCTCTTAGACTTTGGATGAGGTTATCAGGGTTGATGTATTTAAAAATCTTGAAACGTCACATCACTTGGAACTCTGTGCCTGCAGAAGTGACCCATTACTCCCTGTTTCAGGCCAGTGCTTCCCAGCTTTTCATTGCTTGAAGATAATGCCAGTGTCTTCACCTTGCATATCAGCATGTACTTCACTCCTGCCTGCAAGATTATAATAACACTAGGGCCAAGTCACAACATAACTAACTATGGTAAAGTACTGGGTCAATTACGGGGAGGAAAGAGACAGTATTGGAAGGAGTTGCACAGCCTAGTTAATTTATACTAACAGGATCCCGGAGTATGTAGAGGATTGTATTCTAAGATTGGTGGGTTAAAGGGCAGAATAATAAATTTAAATAAGGGAGACTTATGAAAATCATTGCTCATGAGAACAGTCTTCCATGATATGTGACTCAAAACACTGGGCAAGACTTAGGATGGTAATGTTTACACATTGCTAGGATGGTACTTAGAAGTTTGGGGGAAAGTGATGGCTCATAAAAATGAAACGTAAGTGCCACAACGGCTATATCAGATGGTAGGGAAAAAGATCAAAAGGTGAAGAGGAATGAGCATGTTAGAACAGATGTAACCCACTAGTGTTCTAGTCTTTGGGAGAACATAGAGGCACTTTGCTTACTAAAGCAAATGCACACGTCAAAGGGACATCAGCAATACTTGCAAGTCAGAGTGGCTGTCCACTGAAGGTGAGGGTGAGTAAGACTTGGTAGAACTTCAATTCCTGATAAAAATGACAATGGCAGAATCCTGAAATAAGGTTGTAGTGGCAGCTGGTGGTGTTGGGACACTGACTTTTAGAGAGATATGGAGATGACTAACAGAACATAGCACTGCTAGGAACAAGACAGACTGAAGTTGAAGCAGTTACGCTCAAATTATGTAATCAAAATAGATCAAGGATGAATGATCAGGAGGTTGAAGATATAGGTCCTTTAACATTAAGTCCTAATTCCTTGCTCCAGTTTTTGGATCTGAGCTAATTTTCAAACTTGGGTGTCCTTGACTGCAGAAGAGGCATAGTTCCCCAGGAAGAAGAAATGCTGTGGTATATGTACATGATAATCACTACCCTCTAAGGAATAGTTAGGACTACTGACCTAAGAGGATAATAAGAAATAATATATTTGGAATCCAGGAAATCCACTGAGACATATATTGGGAATTCCTTGCACAATATTATTCAAGGGTAGCACTGACAATCTAAGAAAGGCATGGTGATCAGGTTTTACCACTCCTTAGAGTTGAAGGGTGTCTGTACCAGGTGAGTCACCTATACTAGAGGTATGAGGCAAGGGTGAAAGAAGTCTACTATGAGTAATAAAGGGAGAAGATAATTGGTATCAGGTACAGCCTCAAGCCCAGCTACAGTGGTGCAGTTTGTCTCACTACTGTTCCTTTTAAGCATTTCTCTATGAAAAGAGACCAGCCAGAATCCTGGAAGAATTGTTCCCAGAATTTATTATGCAAAGAAAGTGTGTCCAATGGCACAAGAGATAGATGTTGTTGTGTTGTGCCACCAAGATCTCTTCAGAACAGAAACACTCATTTCCCCTGCTTGAGAGAGTATGTTGGCTGCTAACTTTTAGATGAGTACCTCTGCATGAATTAATCTTAGCTGAATGGATTAGCTTTGTCCAATGTCACTTTCTCTTCACTGGCAGCCTACCTCCATTGACAGGTTTACATAGGGGTATAAAGTTCTGGTCACTTTTGCTTAAGGCTGTATAATTCTGAAGCACCATGCCAGCTTCAGATCCCTTAATGGGATCAGCTAAGGCCTTTATTATAACTGCATTGTACTTCAGCACTTTGCTCTGCCCAGTCCTACATACTTCACTCTCCAAAGGTGTTGACTATCCCCAAGGATTCATCCCAACATAATGCCTACATGCTAATCTCTCAGAGTCTGTTTCCTGAGGATCATGACATACTTTGCATAAATTAGTACTGCAGAATAGGTCATATTTTATGGTATTGATTTATGATTATGGCAAATATACATAAAAATCACCACCATCCATAATTAAACTAAATCTCCATGAGGGCAACACATTGGTTTCGTTCACCAACAGCTCTCCAGGAATAGTTACTACACAAATATTTGTTGAATGCATATGTGAGTGAATGCATACATGAGTAAATAATGCATACACGAATTAGAGTGAAGCCCCTAGTCTAGTACCTGCAACACAGAAAGAGATCAATATATAATAACAGTTGTGGTTATCGTTATATGTTGATTGTTAATGGGATAAAAAATCTAATCTATGACAATTTTTAAATCTATGATAATTTTTATCAAATTAATGTATAACTGAGTCTAGTCAATTAATTGATAAATATACAGCAAGTTCCTTAAGACAGGGATGCCCATTCTCAACATTGTTATTTAACATCATACTAGAATTCCTAGCCTCAGACAACGAAAAGGAATAAAAGTCATCCAAATTGGTAAAGAAAAGTCAAACTTTCACTCTTTGCAGATGGCATGATACTTGATGTAGAAAACCCAAAATCTCCACCAAAAAATTGCTAGAGCTGACACATGAATTCAGCAAAGATGTGGGATAGAAAATCAATTGGTTGCATTTGTATACATCAATAATGAAGCAATAGAAAAAGAAATCAAAGAATTGATCCTATTTATAATTGCACCCAAATCATAAGATACCTAGGAATAAATCTAACCAAAGAGGTAAAAGATACTCTGAAAACTACAGAATACTTAAAACAGAAATTGCAGAAGAAACAAAGAATTGGAAAAACATTTTGTGGTCATAGATTGGAAGAACAAATATTGTTAAAGTGTGTATACTATCCAAAGCAATCTATATACATTCAATAGAATCCCTATCAAAATAACACCAGCATTTTTCACAGAGCTAGAACAAACAATTCTAAAATTTGTATGGAGCCATAAAAGACCCTGGATAGCTAAAGCAATCTTGAAAAAGAAAAGAAAACCTGGAGGCATCACAATTCCAGACTTCAAGCTGTGTTACTAAGCTATAGTGATCAAGACAGTGTGGCACTGGCACAAAAACACATAGATCCCGAAATAGAATAGAAAACCCAGAAATGGACTCACAACCATATAGGCAACTCATCTTTGACAAAGCAGGAAACAAAGACAGTCTCTTCAACAAATTTTGTTGGGAAAAGTGGACAACAACATACAGAAGAATGAAAGTGGACCAGCCATAGCAACTTCTTACTAGACATGTAGCCAGAGGCAAGAGAAACAAAAGCAAAAATGAACTATTGGGACTTCATCAAGGTAAAAAACTGCTGTACAGTGAAGGAAACAATCAACCAAACTAAAAGGCAACCTTTGAAATGGGAGAAGGTATTTGCAAATGACATATCAGATAAAGGGTTAATATCCAAAATCTATAAAGAATTTATCAAACTCAACACCCAAAACACAAATAATCCAGTGAAGACATGGGCAAAGCACATGAACACACATTTCTCCAAAGAAGACATACAAATGGCTAACAGACACATGAAAAAATGTTCAACATCATTCATCATCTGGAAATACATATCAAAACTATGAGATACTACCTCACACCTGTCAGAATGGCTAAAATGAACAACTCAGGAAACAAGATGTTGGCGAGGATGTGTTGTTAGAAATGCAAACTGTTGCATCCACTCTGGAAAACAGTATGGATTTTCCTCAATAAGTTAAAAATAGAACTACCCTATGACTCAGCAATTACACTACTGGGTTTTTATCCAAAGGATACAAAAATTGAATTGAAGGTACACAATCACCCCAATGTTTATAGCAACACTACCAACAATAGCCAAATTATGGGAAGACCCAAATGTCCATCGACTGATGAATGAATAAAGAAGATGTGGTATATACATACAATGGAATATTACTCAGCCATCAAAAAGAATCATATCTTTCCATTTGCAATGACAGGGGTGAAACTAGAGTGTATTATGTGAAACAAATCAGAGAAAGACAAATACCATATTATTTTACTCATTTGTAGAATTTAAGAAACAAAACAGAAAAACATAAGGGAAGGGAAAGGAAAATAAGATAAAACCAGAGAGGGAGGCAAACCATAAAAGACTCTTAAATACAGAGAACTAAGAATTGCTGGAGGGGTGGTGGGTGGGGGATGGGCTAACTGGGTGATGGACATTAGGGAGGGTATTTGTTGGATGAGCACTGGGTGTTATATGTAAGTGATGAATCACTAAATTATTTTTTTTAATATATTCAAGTTAGTTAACATACAGTATACCAAATTCTAGTCCTGCAACCAATACTATATCGTATGTTAACTAACTTGAACTTAAATAAAAACTTAGAAAAAAAAAGAAATTTGACAGGAAATAATGTAGTGATGGACTGGAATGAAATAGCCCATAGGTATATAAATAGAAAAATAGATTTAAGGCAAAGTAAAGGAAAAGAAGTTGGCAAAGGAGTCAGAGAGGCCCAAGACATAGATATTTGCAAGATAGCTCCAGCTCTCCTGTGGTTGCTGTCTGTATAGTGTAGCTTTTACCAGGCTTTTACTTTCAATTATTTGTAACTTTGAATCTCCTCTACACACCTATAAATAGTTTTTTTAAAAATCCAGAATGACAATCTCTGTTATTTTATTGGGTTGTTGAATGTTAAATGCTATCATTGGTGTGTTCACATTAACAAATGCCATGTGCTTTTTGTTTTCTATGGCTTATGACTATTTTGTAACTCTCTTCCTCCTTTACCACCTATTGCCCTGAGTGGGTATTTTCTAACATACCACTTTAATTCCTTTAATAAATTTTAACTAATTTTTAAAGTTATTTTCTTAGTAATTTCTTTAGGCCTTATAATATGCATCATAACATAAGAATCTACTTCAAGTTTACACTAACTTCACCCTTCAATATGATTTAAAAACATTATTTCTACTCCTTTCTCTCTACTTTTTCTCTTATTATTATCATACATATTAAAGTTATAGATGTTTAAATCCCCCAAATATATTATTATAATTATTGCTTTATATAATTATGTATTTTAAAGATGCTAAAAGAATAAATGTAATCTAAGAGAATAAATGTAAGAGAATAATGTTTTAAAAAAACATTAACTTTCTTATGTATCATTTATAATTCTCTCCAAATGGAACTCCTCCTGTGGGTTTAAGTTGCCATCTGGTGTTATTTCCTTATTGCAAGATAGCTTCATCCCCAATAAACCCCTTTGTGCTGTTTTTGTCAAATATATTACATTTCTGTATGTTAAGGGCCCAAAAATACAATTTCATGGATATTGTTTTAAGCAATTGCTTGTTGAGTCAATGAAAAGATAAAAGGAAAATAAATATGTAATTATACAGTTTTTTTTATCATTACCTTTACCAGAGCTTTTGTTTTGTTTTGTTTTGGTTTGGTTTGGTTTGGTTTGTTTTTAAGTGTAAATTTGAATAGCTACCCAGTGTTAATTCAAATATTTTCCGCTTCTTTTTACCTTAAGCATGGCTTTCCAGGGGTCACTCCTTCATCAGCATAAAACATTTATGTTAATGCAGCAAGGTTGTGCTTTATCTCATCTGAGCCAGTAAGATTTTCACTCTTTACCATTGGATCTCTGTGGGACTTGGAGAAGGCTTTATAGCTCAGGGAGTTTATACTTTTGCCCACAGCTAATCAGGGACTAATAGTTCAGAAGTCCCCTCTCTGATTGCTCCTAAGAGGATACAGCTTTGGGCATATGTTCAGATGTTCAGCTTTCCAGACCACCAGTGATAAGTACAGCTTTATTTTTGAGCTTGGCTACCTTGGAGTCACCCTTGGGTCAGAGTATCTTATTATTCAGCCAGCATTTGGTCAAAGGTTGTGCTTAGGTCTCTTCAGACAGTAACACTTTTCATCCTCTGCTCATTAATGTGTGTAACATTAAGGATGCTTTCAATTCTTCCCACCAGGCCATTCCAATCAGAATGCCTCAGCCTTCCAGGCCCCCAGGGATGAGTATGATCCTAGGAGAGTCTTTCTTGGGTGTCCCTCTCCCTAGTTTAGGCATGAATTTCTCCAGGTCCTGTTATAACTAAATGCTCTTAGGCAAAACCGTGGAGTTACTAGTCCTTAAATACTACTTCTGGTTCAGAATCTCAGCTCTCTGCATTGGGACAGGGGCTAGGATAGTGGTCTGCTTCTACTAGAGTGTCATCTCCACTCTATGAGTGGGAAGTGGGGTGGAAAAGCAACCTCTGATCTTCTCAACTTGCCCCTCTTGGCATGAAACCTCAATCTGAAAACAATCAAGGGTAGGGAAAATCAAGATGGCAGTATTCTTGGCCTGTTGTATGTGGGGCAGAGACTGGGAGCTGATAAGGGAAGGGAATCCTTGTTGTCTCAGATACAACATACAAAATACAAGATACAGAAGAGCCCTCATTTTCTTGGTGATATTCATTTAAGAGTAAAACTTCCATAATTTAGATCTGGGGGTGAGCTTGGGAGTAGTAGGAGTAAGCCACAGTTCACATGCCACAGATTCTCACTTTCTTATCAAGATTTAGTAGATTTTCTTATATTAATAATTCTCCATTTGATGTATGTCTTTTGGACAATTTCCAGAGACTTAAAACAATTTTTTAAAAATATTTTTCACCAGTGGAATTATTGTCTTGATGGGTCTACCAAGCTCCTCATACAGCCATTCTATAAGTCCATTCACCAAGAAATTAGAAAAACATAATCAAAAAGAAAAGAAAAGGAAAATTAAGCAGGAACATTAGTAGAGCACTGGGTCTTTAAAGTCATGGGAAGAGAGAATTTATGAAATATGTCAGATAATGTTAAAAACTTCCAAAATCAAGTGAGATGAGTACTGAATGCATGCATTGAATTTAATACCAAGAATTATGGTGACTTTGATGTGCAGTGCTAAGTGTGACAGCCACATTAAAGGGGGTAAGGACTATGAGGCTGGTGAGTAAAAAAAAAACAGAAGTCATGAATGTAATCTGTAACGGGTAGTGGCTATATGGACCAGTGAATCTAGGGAACTTTTAAATTGTTTAAAATGTTTTTATTAATAAACAGGAGAGACTTGGATATATTTAAATGTGCATAGTCAAGATCCTACAAAGAGGAGATGATTGAAATAAATGGAATATCAAAAAATAGAATTCTAAGGTTCCTGAGAAAGTGGGAGGGAACAGAATTAATGCCCAGCTGAGGGATTAGCATTATAAAGTAGTATGCTTCCCTTGTTATAGTAGGAGGAAGAAGCAAAGAATCCAAAGACAAATAGGTTCTTGGTGGCAGAAGGTTGACAGAAATGGATCTCTGTCATGGAAGGGATCTCAACCAGGCTTCTAGTCTAAACCTAAATATTCGGGTAGCTATGGTATTACCATCTACATCTCTGAAACTAGTCCTCATTAACTTGTCCAAAGATCAACAATGAATAACTGGTTAAGGGTATAACATGAGCAGGGAAGGGGATATAGAGTGCAACAGCTGTCCCTGACTTCAGTGTTTTTGAATATTCTCCCCAAACACCACATATGAGACTCTGAGGCAGAAACACCCAACAGGACAATATGAGAGCTGGACAGTGGGAAGTTGAAGGCAGAGAAGAAAGTAAAAATTATTATATTTCACCACATATTTATGAGCCTTCCTAAGCTTAAAAACTCATAAATACAGGTATTAAAATGCCTTGGCTAGCTAGTCTAAATGTGTACTTAGGCAATTCATGACTTTCAGCTAAGAAAACTGGGTAATTCCTTTGCTCAAAATAACACAATCACTTACAGGTAAAACTCACATCTCCTGACTCCCAGTCCAGTGACTGTTCTGCTATGGATATGTATGTGGTTTTATTTTACAAAGAAAAGTTACCCAGAATCTGGTAGTATAATTATACCTGCAATTATTTCAAAACTCATGAATTTGGTATGCATTGTTGGATTGCACAGGGCCTTAAAGTTGAAGTATATAATTATCAATGGCTAAAAATTCAGAGTATTTCACATAAAAATCCAGATTTGGAGATCTCTTGAAAAATAGAAAGATCTGGCAAGATGAGGACACCTTGGCATTCATTAACATAATTTGAACAGCAACTTTTCCCTTTATAAAGGGATTTCCAATTCACCACAATTAACATTGGTTGCAGATTTTATACATTGAGCTGACTTCACCTATTAGGTTACATGCCCAGTCCTGACAGGCATTTGTGTTTGCATCCTCTGATGCTTTCTAAAAACTTAATTTATAGAAGAAGCTATGGTTTGGAAACAAACAAACAAACATTAACACATGAAGGACATTCTTGCTCAAAGATGCAATCCCATTTCTGCTATTTGTGTTGTCCTAGATGCCCCTCCTTTTCATCCATCCTTCCTCCACAGTCTCTCCATCTTCTCTCTCTGGATAAGCTTCACTAATTTTTTCGTCATCTCAAGAATTTCTTCAAGCAGGAAAACATCTCTAAATACCCAGAAAAGTATTCAGGTTTGGACAAGCACTCCCATAGCACCCTGTGTTTCCTAGAAGACATGTACCTCTATTTTACTAGGTAACCTCTTCCTAATTATCTGTGTATGCATCCTCACTAGGTCAGAGATCATAATTTATCTCAGTGCCCATCACTACACGACTGGCATGTGTCAGGCTCTAGGGAAAAGTTCAATAAACTGAACTGCACTGAACTTAGGGTTCAAATCTTTGGATGAGAGAAAAGAAAACTGAGTAGAAACAAAGTCAGAATATGTTAGAACTCATCTCTGCTCTGTAGCTAATCGCTAATTGAATGACTTTCAATATGGGTTTCAGTTGCTCATGGAAAATAAATACATTTCCTAGACTTAAAGGGTCACTGTGCCTCCTTCATCAGTGGAGGAGGTATTTAAGACAATAAATTAATGAGGATTTCCCTAAGGTCTCAAAGATCATTCTAGAAGCTATGGAGCTGGATTGTTGATTCCATCATAAACAGCATTTTACTGAAATGAGTCATAACTGTCTATGAGTAACTAAAATGCTGGCAAAGAGTCAAAGAGGATTTCTTGTTCCCACTAGTTTTGGGAAACACATAATCCTTTACAATGACTAATTCTAAACTAAGAGAAACAAACCACAAAGATGCCCACTCTCAAATTAGCCCATTGGTGACCTCTAGAGGCCTTTTGATTTTTTATAATAATATGTGAAATGAAAAAAACAAATTTAAAATGTACACATTAATTCTAGTAGGTTTCTAATTAAGTTTTCCATTTAGAGAGAAAGCAAGTGGTAGTCTACACATCCATAAGTTTGAGGCTGAAGGTAAAAAGTTAGTTTGTTGTTGCTTATTTCTTTAGTTTTAAAATAAGCTTATTCTAGGTTAAAAAAAATAGATATACAAATTGACTCCATTAGTACAATAAGAATGTAAGTGGTGCAGACATTCTTTCTTGAAGAATCTTCTAAAATCACTCATCCATCACTTCCAACCTCATACCCTCCTGGCTTATCATTCACGTATTACCATATAATTTTGTAAATGTCTGTGCTTGTCCTCACCTCCAGACTTTTAACTATTGCTGAGGGTTGCTGAAGGGAGATGGGCAGGAGGAAAGGCTAGATAGGTGTGGGTGTTAAGGATGACACTTGTGATGAGCACCTGGTGTTATATGTAGGTGATGAATCACTAAATTCTACTCTTGAAACTAATGTTACAGTATATGCTAACCAACTAGAATTTAAATAAAAACTTAAAACAATTAAAAAAACTTTTTTTTATAGGTGCTCCAGTTCAATAGAGACAAAATGCCTAAAATCAAGAAGCAAGGATAGTATGAGTACTGTTTGAGTTGTTTAATTTAGAAGGAAGCCTGGGTAACAGCCAATAAATTTCTTGGCTTTAAATAAGAAAAAAAAAAAAGTAGTGACAGTAATCTCTGTTTCAGAAATCTATTATGAGGATAACATCAAGACAATGCATGTGAAGCAGCTCTGAACGGTGCTATCCAAATGCCATTTTATGTCACTATCCAGTTTGGTGCACCCTGGGGAAGAGAGGCTCCTTATCCAAGGCATCTGCAGTGACTGACGAAGCAGCTTCTTGCACGATGCAGAACTTAGAAAAGTTTTATGTGATAATAGTAATCTTTTTAAGGACCTAAATGTATCTCTGGCTGTAATCAGAGTTTTGGTTGAGCAGATAAGATGCCAGTGGTACTAGAAAAAAAAAAATGGAGAGTAGAAAACCATAAAATTGATCATAAAGGTTTTGTTTTCCCTTTGGGTACTAGAAGTACTGAAAAAGATGAATGTCTCCTTACAATCATAAGTAGTCATTAATTTAAAATGTTTACTTGAGATTTTGTGGGAATATTATGTTTATAGTTTGTAAAATCAAGGAGTTCCATATTTAAAAAAATTTCTTTAATGTTTATTTATTTTTGAGAGAGAGAGAGACAGAACACAAGTGGGGGAGGGGCAGGGAGAGAGGGAGGCAGAATCTGAAGCAGGCTTCAGGCTCTGAGCTGTCAGCACAGAGCCCCAAATGGGCTCAAACTCACAAACCACAAGATCATGACCTGAGCAGAACTCAGATGCTTACCCAGCTGAGCCACCCAGGCGCCCCTGAGTAGCTCCACATTAAATATGAGATGGGGCATTAAGAATTTTCTAATGGTTGGGATGCCTGGGTGGCTCAGTCACTTAAGCATCCGACTTCTGCTCAGGTCATGATCTCGCGGTTTGTGAGTTCCAGCCCCACACGGGGCTCTGTGTTGACAGCTCAGAGCCTGGAGCCTGCTTCAGATTCTGTGTCTCCCTCTCTCCCTGCCCCTCCCCACTCATGCTTTGTCTCTCTGTCTCTCAAAAAAATGAATAATGTTAAAAAAAATTTTTTAAAAGATTCTTCCAATGGTTAATGTATAATTAGTATTGTTTAGAAAAGGAACAAAACAACCTGATGAGGATCAAAAGTAGAGAAATGAAGGAATTTTTTTTTCAGAGATTTCTTTCCAGGTTTTTGAGACATAATTGACATCCACCATTGCATACATTTAGGGTATAAAACCTATTGACTTCATACATGTATATATTGCAAAATGATACTACAGCCTTAGCTAACACCTGCCTCATGTCACCCAGTTACCCAAGTTGAACAGCAAAAAGAGGAATTTTTAAAATGAAGCGGGGGTGGTGCCTGGGTGGCTCAGTTGGTTAGGTGTCCTCCTCTTGGTTTCTGCTCAGGTCATGATATCACAGTTGTGAAATCGAGCCCTGCATCAGGCCTGTGCTGAGCATGGAGCCTGCTTAAGATTCTCTCTCTCCCTCTGCCCCTCTTCTCTGCTTGTGCTCGCTCTCTCTCAAAAAAAAAAAAAAAAAAAATGAGGATAAGTTAAAGGATCTCCTGGTCAACATTAAGTGAACAGACATTCGCATTATAGGGGTCCCAGAAGAAAGAGAAAGGAACAGTATTTATTGATATGCACATTCTTGGCCTCTATCTTAGCTGATCTCTAGATTTCAAAAGCTTTCTGCACATGTCAACTTGAATGTTCTACATACATTTCAAATTAGTCATGTCTAGAATTGAGATAAATTGGATCATAATCAACTTTTGTTCTTGAACTTCCTACCTCAATAATACTATTCTGTCACCCAAGCCAGAAATATGAGAATGATTTTTGTTACCTTTTACCAGGCCATTAAAAACTCTCCCACCAATGCCTATTTTGAGACCATATTTTTCATTTATGTCTTCATCACTTATCTTCTAGATTACTGATGTAGTCCCCTGATTGTTCTTTTTGTCTTCAAAGTGTAGCCACCTTCCCTCTTTGTTCTACCTACTACATTGCTACCAGAGCAATGGTCTCTTATCCCAGAATCAAAACTGTATCAATTTTGTTTCTTGCTTAATATCCTTAAGAGTTTCCTGATATCTTACAGGACTAATAAATAGCTTAGTTTAGCACAAGAGACTTTTGTAATCTGAACTTTTCCTCATTTTTCCCCATGTCCCCACAAGTACACTTTGTTTCAACCTTAAAAAAAAATACTATTCAGTGTTTCTCTTCACTGTTTCATGACTCTTTGCCTTTAGGCATGTTGCATTTTTGTTTGGAATGTCCTCCCTCCCTTCCCATCCTTGGTAACTTCCATTTTTCCTTTAGCACATATCGTGGGTCGCCCACTCTTCAGAGTCATCCTTGACCTCTCACACTATGGGAGTATTCCAGATGTCCCATCTCTGTATCCCTTTATCATGTCCCTAAAACCTCTAAGGTATCACATATCACAGTGTCTTACAACTAAGTGTCTGCCACCCTATTCTCCAATTCTAGTGAATCATGTGCAGTTTTCCAAAAGCATGTCTGTTAACATATTCTCAGCTCTGGTAGGATACCATTTTCTGGGCCTTTCCACTCAGTTTATAAGATTATGGTAAACAGCCAACCAAGATCCTTTTCCTCTTCTAGTCTGCAAACCACACCCTTCTCTCAACCGAGGTTCTCAGTCTGCAATATAGAAAGCATCAGTTTCCCTGTCTGGCCCATCAAGTGTGAAGTCACTCCAGGGAGAGACTGGCTGTTTTGAGCCTACTATCCCTAGCACCTATACAGAGTCACAGAGTTACATGATTAAGGGCATAAGCTTTGAAGCCCAAAAGGAGAGTCCAAGTTCTTCCCCTGCCACTTTCTAACCATATGCTCTTAGTAAATAATTGGGATAAAAATATGACTCTTATAATGTTTTTTTTTTCAAGAATAAACAAATATGGTATGTCAAGGTGTAATTCCTATGCCTAGCACACAGTAAGCACTGACTGAATGATAGAGTAAGTTATATGACAGGCATTCAGTTACATCACTGGATGAATGAAAGATTAAATGATCTGCAAGAACAGGCAGTGGTTAGATAGCTGCGTGTTAAAATCCAGAGAAACAGTGGAAAAGGCACTTCTGGTGAGAGTCAAGTTACCCAGAAAGGTAGATAGAGCTGGAGTAGACAATGAATAGAAGGTGGAGTAAGTGATGACTGGGAATGCTTGCTACTGATGAAACTTCACCTTCCTCTTAAATGTAGGTCGGTAGTGGCATAGACCACACTAAGGGGTCTGGATTGAACTCCCAAGATTATTAATACTGAGTCCAAATACTTATTCACAATTCTACCAGATTATATATTTCTGATAGCTCCAAAATTAACTGCTGCTCAATCTTCCTCCTCTTTCTTTTCACTTCAGTCCCAGGAAGATAATCTAATGGATTCACTGGGTTTCCATTGTTATAATTACCTCTTGTCGACTCCTTCACATACACCCTACAGGATGGATGGACAGAAAGGTACTAAATGGAAGGTTATTGTCTTGCTGAGTTGTTCTTTACCCAGAAATATCTTATATTTGTATCTTGAATAGCATATTTGTGATTTCCTTTTTTATAAGAAGAAAAAAAATCAGTAGGCTCTGAATATTCTTATTCAGCTACTGCACATATCCAGGGCCAATCACCTGATATATTTTTCTCTTTCTCCTCCTTCACCATCTTTTTTTGTTTGTTCTTCATATAGTTTCATCCCTTATAAACTAATGGGATTTACTTTGCTATTGATCACCTGCTGTTTTTAGAGTTCTTTAGAACTGTCTCTCCTGTTTTTCAGTTATACCAGCAGTACAAAAGTTAGAAATGGAACACAATATCACAACCACACATGAACGTTCAAACCTATACACACATCCAGAATCTATTGTATTTGAAATATTGATCTTAGAGAAAAGCTGGAAATGGCCTGAAATAAACCATTAGAGAATCCAGCCCACGCAAGGAGTACATGAAGGAGCTTGAAAAATGAATTGTCTTTTTCCCATTTCTTATACACTGGACCATGTAAAGGATGACAAAGAACTTGTGTCATGATCTTGTCTGCCTCTATTGTTTGGAAGATGCCAAGTCAGCTCCTTCCTCAGAGTGGTTTGAACCATTTGAAGAAAGTTATCTTTCTAAAAATAATGGCATTAAATTTCTATGTTTCCAGAAAAACATACATTTCATAGTCCCTGGTACTTTAAGACCCCAACTTATATGAATGCTAGAATCTAATATTTTTCATACTATATATAAATTTTTTTGTATAATGTATGTCTCTTTACCCCAGCTTGAATTCTTTTCAGACAAAATGAGTTGGTTTGATCAATCTTTTCTTTAATTCATCAACCAATTGCATTGTATATGCAATGAGGCAGGCACTACACTAAGTACTTCCCAAATATTCTATTTCATTTCATCCTTATGACAGCCTTATCATTTAGGGACTATTACTATCTGTATTTTTCAGATTAAGAGCCTGAGACATAGATATTAAGTAACTTGTCCAAGGTCACAACATAATAAATGGATAAAATGGGAATAAAAACCAAACTGTGGGGCTTCAGGGCCTCTGCTTTGAAGAACTTTTCTTTGCTGCCTTTAATGATTGCCAATTATACCCTCAGGCTAGAACAAGTTCTGACATGTATTAGGTACTCAAATGTTCACGGGACTAGTAATATATTAATAGTATAAACACCCTGATTTTTATTTTCTTGA
The DNA here is from genome assembly GCF_023721935.1 of Panthera uncia. Taxonomy (NCBI): domain Eukaryota; kingdom Metazoa; phylum Chordata; class Mammalia; order Carnivora; family Felidae; genus Panthera; species Panthera uncia. The sequence continues at coordinate 62,542,254 of NC_064808.1, forward strand.
TGTAAATGTTTATATGTTTATTGACTGCCTACCACTAATACACAAGTTCTCAGAGGACAGGAATTTTGTCTGACTTACAGCTACATCTCTGCTTCTAAAATTATGCCTGGAAAAGTACTCAATTACTATTTGTTTAATGAATGGATGAATGAATGAGTGTGATCTGTCAGAAATACAAACTTCCACAGATGAAGTACTATGCAATGATAGCCTTCTATCATGGCCTTTTATATTCATTTCTTATTGTTGCTATAACAACAAAAATTCTGTAGCTTAAGAAAAAGAAATCTCAGTCCTTCTAAATTATTAGAAGTAATACATGTATCTCACTGAGTTAAAATCAAAGATTCGATATGACTATACAACTTTCTGGAGGCTCTAGAAAAAAATCCATGCCTGTGACCTCTCTACCTTCTAGAAGTCACCCGTTGACCTAGATGGTGGCCCACTTCGATCTTCAAACTTGGCAACATTGCATCTTTTTGTGCCTTTCTTCCATAGTTACATCTTTCTCTTGCTGACTCTTCTGCCTCCCTTTTCTTTCTATTTCAATTTTATTATTTTTTATATTTTTAATGTTTATTTTTGAGAGAGAGAGAGAGAGAGAGAGAATGGGGGATGCGCACAAAGACAGGGAGACACAGCATCTGAAACAGGCTCCAGACTCAGCTGTCAGCACAGAGTCCCACCTGGGGATCCAACCTATGAACCACAAGATCATGACCTGAGCCAACGTCAGACACTCAACCGACTAAGACATCCAGGCACCCCACCTCCCTTTTCTACATTTAAGGACTGTTGTGATTATATTGAGCCCATTTAATAACCTAATATAATTTAAGATCAGCTGATTAGCAACTTTAATTCATCTGCAACTGTAATTCTTTTTTGTCATTCAAGCTAACACTTTTACAAGTTACAAAAATTGAGGGTGCCTGGGTAGCTCAGTCAGTTAAGCGTCTGTCTTCGGCTCAGGTCACAGTCTCACGGTTCATGGGTTCAAGCCCCGTGTCCAGCTCTGCACTGATAGCTCAGAGCCTGGAGCCTGCTTCAGATTCTGTGTCTCCCTCTCTCTCTTCCCCTCCCCTGCTTGTACTCTCTCTCTCTCTCAAAAATAAATAAGCATTTTTAAAATTCCTTTAAAAATAAAGACAAGTTACTGAGATTGGGATGCTGATATCTTTGGATGGTCATTATTCTGCCTACCACATTTTCCTCCTTTATAAATTTCTCTGATCCCTCATGTCTATCCCTTATTTCAACTATAAATGCCCTATCCTTGTTTTTTTTTTAAACTTCTGCATGGTACTGATCTCTTTCTAACTTGTATTATACTTATGTGTATACATATGTTACTTCCCAACAACATAAGAGGCCCTTTTCAGGAAGATACATACAACTCTGTACCTCATAGAATTTAACATAGTGGGAACTTGGGGCATAGATTTACCAGTATTTATATGTAGAGAGCATCACAGAATTTAGTTCTTTTAGCCACAACTGCCAAAAGACAAAACTGAGTATATATAAGGCACTAATAGGGGAAGAGAACAGTTGAAGGTAGAGGGACAAGGACACAAAAAGAGAATAACAGGGATATGTGTGCTAGGATGTGGGTGCTATGTATAAAAGACAAATTATATTGTGACAATGACAATAATAATTTTTAAACTGCCATTTATTGTGTCATGCTCTGCATGAAAAGATTTAATTACAATATCTAATTTAAATTACATTTATAGACTGTGAGATAGGTCAGCCCATTGTATAGATTAGAAAACCAAAGCTCAGAAAACTTAAGTGAAGGAATGAGAAGAGTATTGTGTACACATATAATTCCTACCAAAATCTCTGACTTATACATCCATTTTATTCTGAATAAACTAAAATTCATAAAAGTTGGTAATTTTCCCAAGGTCACACCCATATATAGTGTCAGGGCCAGAATTACAAGATAGGTATTTCTGGCACAAAAGAGTATTCAAACTGTTTTAGAGTTTTAGAGAATGCTTAAAAAGATACTGTGTCCTTGACATAAAGATGCATTAAAAATAGGAGACCTTAAATGACCATGCTTATTTTATGAATTCTGAAAAGTTTATAATAAAAAGAAATAACAGTATGTCCTAATTCTATTGGGAAGACTTGTTTTTATTAACACTCTAAGAAGAAAATATATGATCATGTTCTGCATGATCCCTAAATAAGTTAAGCTTACAAAAAAACAGGAAGCAATCTATGTATCCCGTAAATCAGTGTATATGTAAGTGTATATACACATATATATTTTTTAATATCAGTTTTATCAAGATGTAATACACATTCCATAAAATTCACCCTTTTAAAGTGTATAATTCAGTGTTTTTAGCATGTGTACATTTTTGCAACCATCACTACTAATTTTGAAATATTTTTATTATCCCCAAACTATTACCTCCTCTGACCCTATCCAAGCCCTAGACAATCACTAATTTAGTAACTGTCTAGATATACCTATTCTGGATATTTCCAGTAAATTGAATCATACAATATGTTGTCTTTCGTGACAGACTTTATTCACTAACAATAACATTTTCAAGGTCTATCTATGTGGTTGCATACATCAATACTTCATTCTCTTTCATGGTCACAAAATATTTCATTGTATAAATATTTCATTATATGAATGAGGGTAAGGGAAGAGAGAGGAGAAGGGGAGGTGAGTGAAAGAGAGGAGAGACAAAAAGAGGAGAAATAAGGGAAGAGGAGGAGAGAGAGAGGGAAAGATGGAAGAAGGAAGGAAATGGAAAGGAAGGAAGGAAGGAAGGAAGGAAGGAAGGAAAGAAGTTGGTGGGACAGAGGCAACAAAAGGTGTAGTTGTAGAAATACTTGAGACAGTTAGCCTTGAATAGGTGGAGGGAAAGAGAGACAGAGAGAGTGCTCATCCAAATGGAGGAAGTAGTAGGTAAATGCTGAGGAAGTTAAGGTAAGTTTTACATCAAGAGGAATTTGGTGAAACATGAACTAGTTCTAAATTTTCTCAGTGAGATACATACAAAGTAATTAAAACTTATTCGATTAGCAAATGTATATTTTTGACTTATGCTGTGTCTAGCTCTATTTGAAGCCCAGTGAAAGTCCAAGAAAAGTAAAAGCTATGGCCTAAGATGTTCAACAACTTGCAGAATATTAAGCTTAGTTTATTTTTTTTTTTTTCCAAAGGCATATTTTACAAATTGTATACAAACAGAAATTCAGAGTTGGAGTCTAACTTTCCTTCTACATGCTTTAAATTCCCTTTGACAACATGCCTAGCAAGTACATTTTAAATTGCTGTTTGAGTATTTTTAGTGATGAGTAACTATTTCCCTTATAGGACAACTACAACAAGTGCTAAGAAAACAGATTTTGAAGCCACATGTTATCTGGGTTTATATCATGTTTCTACCATTTAAAAGATATGTGACCTTGGAAATGTCTCTAAGTTAGTTTTCTCATCCATGAAGCAGGAATAATGAGAGTACTTAGAGGATGTTTGTAAGGATTCAATAAGTTAACGCTATATATTAGAACAGACTGATGTATACTGTGCGCCTGGTAAATGATAGCTGTAGCCACAATATCACATAATCTATTTAAATTATCTCTGATATAGAGCAAATTTATGTTCTGTGTGGCTTCCACCCATAGGTTCTACTTTTAACCTTCCTTCCAAGGCCCTAGTAGATCGTAAGTTCCTGTTTTATGGGCATGTGTAAAATCTAAGAATCACATCGTTTCCTCTAACTTAGAATACCGTACTCCCCAATATTGACTTGGTTAAATTAATTTATGCTAAATATTCATTTTTATTACTGAGTAACAAGATAGCATTTTTGAACTAAATATTTTAAGCCGCAGACCAAGTAGCTTCACTTTATGTACTAGTTTTTATTTTTGAATACTTACTTTTTTTTCACTTTTATTACAAATAAAGTCATTATTTAAAGGTTTGACTGCATTTCTGATCATTTTATCAGTCCTAATTGCTATCAACAAAATTATTTTGTAAATAATTTTACAATTTGTAAAATAATACAAATAAAGTAAAATAATAATTTGTACATAAAGTATACAAAATGATTTTCTGTTCTGCCATCACAATCTCACACACGATGAGTTTTGTTACTTTTCTCTTTCCTTGAGAAAAATTTTAAATAATATTTTTTTCTTTCTAAGTCTTTAAATTATGAATTTAAGGGGCGCCTGGGTGGCTCAGTCCGTTAAGCATCGGACTTCGGCTCAGATCACAATCTTACAGTTTGTGGGTTCAAGCCCCGCATTAGGCTCTGTGCTGACAGCTCAGAGCCTGGAGCCTACTTGGGATTCTGTGTCTCCCTCTCTCTCTGCTCCTCCCCCATTCACGATCTGTCTCTCTCTGTCTCAAAAATAAACATTTAAAATTTAAAAAAAATAAATTATGAATTTAAAAACTGGTCAAATTTCTTATAGTAGTGTTCTTCTCAGTGCTTCAATATGTGAAACAGAAATATTAAAAGGGAAAGGGTTAAATTCAGGGTGTCTCAACACAGTTGCCCATTGAAACTCTTTTCAGTATATGGAATATGTTTTGGGGAATTCAGTATTGGAGCACTGGAATAACTCTCTGGTTGCAAACAGCAGGAAAAGAGGGGCATTTTAAGAATAAAGGATTCACCTTCCTTGTCACTTTTTCTATTGCTATGTGTGGCACCATTTACTATGGGGTCTGCAGATAAAATTTTAAGCCATAAATGAAAAGATGATACTTCCTGAGGGATAATGACAACAAGACAATTTAACACTTAAAAAAAGAAGAAGAAGAAAAAAGGTGGGGGACTTCAAGAGAGGATCTATGCTAATAAACACTTAAGTAAAAATTAACATATGCTCGAACAATTACCTCTTAATTAAGCGTTTTCAGCAGGTCCCATGGGAACTCAGCAGCCTAAAAGCATTAAGAACTGCCAGAAAACGTGGACATATTTTGAGTAGAATATAACAAAATTTTAATGAAGACATTAATATTACTGCAATTAAATGGTCTCAATGTAATCATCTCTCTAGAGTTGAGGAGGATATTTTACATATGAGGCCAAATCCTAAATAATCACAGACAAATGCAATGGGATTTATCAAAAAAATAATGGAACAAACCTGGTTGAAATTTTAGTTTAGCTGCTAATATTGCTGCTGTGATACTGGGCAAGTCCTTTATAGGCCATCTGTTTCCTCTTTATAAGATGGAGATAATAATGCTATCTGCTTTAGTTGTAGCATGAAAAAAGACTTTGTTATATACTAACAACTGCAAATTTGAGGAACTGCTGTTATTTTCAATCATACATGGGCAAAATTGGAAGAAAGTAAAGACTTTCTGCATATTCAAAAAGGGTAGAATGTGAAAGAAAACAATTCCTTCAGACTTGAGATTTATGCTCTCCTTACTGAACCAAAGCAGTATTTGCTCATCTGTGTAAATTCAATTATGCAAGTATTTTTTAACACTTTCAATATGTTCAAGTCTGAATTAATAACTATCAAATACTGTAAAAGCTCTGTGACTAGTATCAGAAGATAGAGGTTTGACTCGTAGCCATGATCTTTTAATGGCTAAGTGAATTTGGACAAGTCACTTCACTTCTCTGGTATTCTATTTTGCTCATCTATAAAACAGTTTCGGTAATAAATGCTGCCTTTCAGCATTCTTAAAGGGAAAATCAGTTAACATACAAAAAATTTCATACACTATAAGATATTTACAAATGTTATGATTATTCCCAGGAAAATGGAAAAAAGAAGACCTGAGCTTTAGTTCCAAAACTATTGTGGGATCCGAGGAATTTAACAAAAATCCCCTACCCCTGGACAAGCAGAGCAAGGCTAACTCCATTTTGTGCTACACCCACCATCTCATGTATAACCCCCACATGACCTGCTTATTGCTTAAGACACTCCCCCACCCTAGTCAAGCCGCTGAGCACACCCTTACTGGAAACCGGCTCAAATAGGAATGCGGAACCCCTAACCGCCAAAGAATGTAAACCCCGCCTTTTGCCTGCCAAACTTGCGCGCCAATTCTGACCAGAGTGATAAGCAAGTTCAAACAGTTACTATAGGGTAAATTGTAATTCAATTGGCCACCTGCGTGTGGACTGGCATGACTATGCAACTTTCTGTGTGTGTTACAATCTCGTTGGCCACTGGCCCCTATAAAACTGCTACGCCTTTTAACCTAGGGGTCCAAGTCCCTGCTCTGCTGTGTCGGGTATAATTGGGCCCAAGCTCAAGCTTGCAAATAAACCCTCGTGCGTTTGCATCGGTATCGGCTCCTTGGTGGTCTCTCAGATTCGAAATCGGGGGCATTACACTATCACAAAGTCCCTTTATGTCTAGACACAAAAATTGCTTACTTAAAATTTGGTTGGGGAACATTTTCCTCAGAAAATGCTCAACAACAAAAAAAAAATTAAAAAAAAAAAAAAAAGAGGGGCGCCTGGGTGGCTGGTCGGTTAAGCGTCTGACTTCAGCTCAGGTCATGATCTCACAGACCATGAGTTCGAGCCCCACGTCAGGCTCTGGGGTGATGGCTCAGAGCCTGGAGCCTGCTTCCGATTCTGTGTCTCCCTCTCTGTCTGCCCCTCCCCCGTTCATGCTCTGTCTCTCTCTGTCTCAAAAATAAACGTAAAAAAAAAAAAAAAGAAGAAAATGCTCAACAAAGTATGTTGTCCTTGGATAAGCACTTCCAGCCTCTTTTCAGGTGTGATCCTAGTCTTTCTTACTCTTTAATACCCATTAATCAAAACTGTGCCATTTGTCATCCTGTTTCTTCAATAAATAGTGATGTTAATAGTTGCTAATGTTGTAACAAAAGATATCATCTCTGACAGACAGAATTTTCCGAGCTGCCCCTGAATTAAAATATCTACATTTGTCCTATGACTTCTCAGTGCCACTCACACAAAGTATAGAGTATATTCCCTCAACCTATCAATGTTTAATTTAATCATATGACTTGCTTAGGCTAATAACATGAGGATGAAAGTTTCAATGTACCAATTATGGCCAAGGCTTCAAAAGACAGCACATATTCCCACTATTTTTTTTTTTGGGGGGGTGGGGGTTCTGTGATCTTCCATGAGAAAAACATGCCCCAAGCAGCAGTCTCTATTCCAAACAGAATATGAAGACATATGGAGCATGTTAGGAATATATCTAAATTTCAAGAAACTGCCAAACTTTTCTAAAATAGTCATATTATGTTACATTTCCATCAGCAGTGAATGAACATTTCATCTGAAATGTGGAGTTCAGTTGAAATGAACATCTACATTCTAAACATAATTTTCTCTTTTAAAATTTTAGGCATTCTAATGGTTGTAGAGTGGTAATTCATTTGTGATTTTAATTTGCTTTTTCCTGATAACTAAAATGTTGAGCAGATTTTAATATGCTTATTGGTTCTTTGTATATATTTTTGTAAAGTGTCTGTCCAAATCCTTTGCCTATGTTATTTTGTCTTTGCATTCTTGAGTTGTGTTTTTTATATAATCTAGATATAAGCCCATTATCAGATATATGTACGTACAGAGAGTTGTGACATATAAATTGAACCATTATTTATTGTCATAGATCTCTGAAACTCTGTTCATTCTCCCTCAAATTGCTTTCTTTCTTTTCTTCATATTGCTTAATTTTAATAGATTTATTTCATGTTTACTAATTCTTCTCCAGTCTTCAAAGTTTTTTAAATCATCTGAACCTACTTTTTTTTTTTTTTAGTTACTATTTTTTTTTCAGGCCTAAGGTTTCCTTTTTTAATCATTTTAATTATTTGTTGAGATTTCCTATCTGCTCACTCATTAAAACCATGTTCTTTAGTCATTTCAACATGTATTTCTTTAATTATATAAACACTTGTAATAAGTGCCTGAAGTTTGTCTACAAATGTAACATCTGTGATCCTTTGTGGTCATTTCAGAAAATAGCTAACTCAAAAGTTCCATTTACATAGCTCTGTCTTTCAAAGTTAGAGTCCTCTCTGATCTCTGCCTGTTTATAAGGGATCCCTGGTGTTTCCCTGTCATTTGCATATTATAGTGGACAGACAGACACTGGGGAGCATCATCATGCAAAGAAGAAGGAGGAGGAGGAGGAGGAGGATGAGGAGGGCAAGGAGGAAGAGGAGGAGAGAAAGAAAGAAAGAAAGAAAGAAAGAAAGAAAGAGAAAGAAAGAAAGAAAGAAAGAGAAAGAAAGAAAGAAAGAGAAAAGAAAAAGAGAGGGGGGACGGAAGGAAGGAAGGAAGGAAGGAAGGAAGTGAAAGGGCGGGCCTAAGCCGGCCGACTCCATCTTGTTCTGTGTCCTTCACCTAGACCACGCCTCCTCACCTTGAGTAACCTCCCGCTCACCAGTTCAAACTTCCTGATCAAAACACGCCCAGCGACCTGCCTAACAGGACTCTGACCCTTCCCCAGCCAATCAGCTGAGGCCACAGCCATTACCTCACCAACTGCCCCTAGGCCCCAATAAAACCTTTGTCCTTTTGAAACTCGCTCTCTCTCCCTGGTATCTCACCGCTGCATCGGTGCAGGTAGGGGTTGAGCTCGAGCTAGCTCGAATAAAGGCTCTTTTGCTTTTGCATCAGACTCGGCTCCCTGGTGGTCTTTGGGGATCACGAATTCTGGGCATAACAGAAGGAAGGTCACAAACTCTGTCTTAGCTGTTGCAGTTGGAAGTTTTTCAAAATAAACTTCCTGGCTCCATCTGCTTTATGTTCTAGGGCCTTTAAATCTTTTTTTATCCCAGTATTATGTTAACTGTAGCAAAATTTGTTGATCACTTGCTCCACTGCCATTATCAGAATTCAGTTTAATATTTCATTTTAACTTAAAACATTTAAAACATAGTTATATAGGACAAGGATATTTTGTTTTTTCTGATCTGTTGATTGGATTCTAGTGAATATTAAATCATACCCATAATTGATCTTTCTTAATGTCCAGCTTTTGTTTTTTTTGTTTTTTTAGTTTTTTTTTTTTTAACGTTTATTTATTTTTGAGACAGAAAGAGACAGAGCATGAACGGGGGAGGGTCAGCGAGAGGGAGACACAGAATCTGAAACAGGCTCCAGGGTCTGAGCTGTCAGCACAGAGCCCGACGCGGACCTCGAACTCACGGACCGCGAGATCGTGACCTGAGCCGAAGTCGGCCGCTCAACCGACTGAGCCACCCAGGCGCCCCTAGCTTTTGTTATTTTTAAATGGAATCATAACTTAAAATATTTGTGAACCTGTGTTCCAAATTCTACGTATTTGTATTTCCCATCATTAACCACCGTATCTCCCAAAGATGTATAATTTTTGTGTTTCATATCTTTATAGCCTATTAAATATTCATATTTTATCAATTTATGTAAATATAATAAATAATGTGATTACAATGCCAAGTATAACCACATTAATACCTTTTTATTTGGGGGGTGATACCTGAAGTGTGACATGCAAAAACTACTTTTGTAGGAAAAAATATATAGGTATGCTAGAGAGTAGTCTACCAGTACCAAGAGCTCAGAGAGCTTGGTCGTCAATTAGCATGTTTCCAGAGGATATGGAGACAGTTAACTAAATGAGTTAGGTGAGTGGAAGTCCATTAAGGTAATGTCCACTTTATTATCTTATCCATTTTATATCTGAATCATATGAGGTCCAAAAAGAAAATAATTGTCCCAAATTCATACAACTGGTGTGGGCCAAACATGCCACTGGAGCTCATGTCTCCTTTTTGATCCTGAGCTTTTTCTGTATATTATATCTTCCAAAAGCCTATTTGGTATTCTGTGTCTTCTTTTGGGGTACAAAAATACTTTGCTATGTTTCCATTGAAAAACATGCCTGAGAAAAACTCAAGAGGTATTTTTTTAATCTCTGGTATAGGATTAGTCAGCGAGTTGTAGAAGTTTAATCTAGTATAGATTAAATAAAAATGTAGCAGGGGACCTAGTAACACAGCTGAAAATTGAATTTACCTACATGAAGTAATTGACTTAATGACAAAGTTTTCAAGATAATCTAGTTAAACCAAAATTAAACTTTACAGACATTGGCTTTTTTTTTTTCCCCCCTCTGCTATACTGGAATCTATCCAAGTGACTAGTTTACTTTTGCCTACTTACTTAAACATTTTTATAAATCACTAAATACATACTACACTGGGCAGGACAACTGTACAAATTTTACTTTGAAAATGTAATATCAGCAAAATTATTCTCCTGAGTAATAAACTGTGGGGAATAAGCTTAGAAATTCCCTGAGCATGCACCAATGGGTTTAAAGAATTAGACACAGGATGCACACACCCAAGTTTGGGTAAACAAGATTAGGTAAACAGGGCAAAGGCCCCTAGTATAGGACAAAGGTATATGAATAGAAAAGCCTCAGGATGAAAGCATCAAAACTGAGGTAAACAAGATTAGGTATTCAGGGCAGAAATGTCCCCCAATTTAGTATAATAGCAGAAAGGTGCTTTCACAGGAAGGAAGGACAAAAATAGGAAAACAGGACTTTACACCACAGCAGGGGGAAGTTGCTCTGAGTGGAGCTAATTACCAAAAGAAAGGTGCCTTGTTGACCCTGAGGTAGCACGCTCTGTCTTTCTTGTCCCCTAGGCCAAGTTTATGTAAACAGAGGTGGCTCCTCTTGTCTGTAGTAAACAACCTTCCTCCCAGCCCCAGGATTTTGTTTTGTATTGACCCAAACCCCTAACAGCACATTTCATCAAAACCCCCTTTTCTCCATGAGTTAATGTTCAGTTTTATTGTCTCTCTGTGCATGTCCATCATGCTTGTAAGCCTTCTAATCCTAATAAAAACAGAGTAAGGACCCTTACTCCCTTACTCCAGGCTCCTGTCTCCTCCCAGACATTAGTCTCTCTCAAATTTTAATGCTGCATCCACTCTCTTGCAGGACAAGACAGAACTCCAGATGCAGAGTCTATGACAATAAACTGTGTTTTGCAATCACTAAGATCTACAATACTAAAGAGTATATATCTTATATCTATCTATATCTATATCTATATCTACCTAAATATGTGTGTATTAAAACCTTTATGTTGCTTTTGTATAATGACTATGGAGACAATAACTAATGACATAAGGACTCATAGTTCTCTTCAAAATTTTTGCATTCTGAAAGCTATTACTCATGGTAAAGTCACAGATTCACACATTTAGCTATTAGAAGATATTTTAGATACCAATTACCCCATTGGTTTTTAGTTTTGTATCCTCATATTTCTAGTGTTCCTTTAGCTAATGTCAGTATTCTAGAAGTTATTTTCAAATTTTCAAAACAAAAAACATAAAAATCATACAGGTAGTATAGGTGAGTTTCATAATATAGAAAAAGCATCAGCGTAGATTTATATCGACTTAGTGGCAATATGTAAAAACTCATGCTATGGCTGATACAGATTTAAATAATTACCAAATAATAAATTCACTCTTGTGAGAATATTCTTTCAAAATATGGGGGTAGAAGAGTAATAAAAATGTTAGGAGATACTGATCTAATCCCCTCATATCACCATTAAACAAAAATGAACACTGCCTTTTCCATGATAAAAAAAAAAGTTCAAAAACTGAAGCTGCCTGTGTCTGATATATTTACCTACAATTTTAATTGATTATCTGAAATTAATCTACATGGGTACTCTATAATTTCATAAATGAGCAGTGTACATGTACATAAGACTGCCAAGATTTTTTGAGACACATATATGCTTACTGACTGAATGATACATAATAAAATAAAATAAAATTAAAATAAAATAAAATGGACATCCAATCCAAACTAACTTTTTTTTTTTAATTTATCCATCCCAACTAGTTTTAAGAGCCATATAAAGGTGAATAATGTATACTAGAAAAATGTCAGAACATCATTCCTAGAGGAGATATTCACCCATTTCCTGATTTACCTGGAAGATTATCCTCTGCTTGTTTGACTTCAGATACAGAGCACAGAGTTAATCATACTCTATGACTGATGAGACATTATCACCATTGCTCTCGGTATGACCCTTAAATTTTTTTTCTCTTTTTTTTAAATGGCAGGTTTCCATACGCATTCCCTCTCTTGCCAGTGGATACCCAGTCTAAGATGCTAACTATATGGTTTTAGATATTAACATATCTATACATATTACTGATATGTGCACCATTATGTTCCTTCTGTAAACTTTCTCATTACATTATATTCATTGCAGTATAAATTATATAAAGGAAAATATCAAAGTGTGATTGAATTATCACAAAATAATGAGTGGATTATCACAAAGTAACACCAGCCACATAATGGCCATCCAGCTCGGGAAATAGAACATTACAGCAATCCAGGTGGCCCCAAATTCCAGTTTCCAACTTCTATCTCATTTTTTTCTCCAAAAACTACCACTATCCTAATTTATAACACCATCATTTAGTGAATTCATGTGGGTTTGGAATTTTTCTAGTGAAAATTATAGGAATAAGTTATTTAATATTTACAAACTATCCAGATTTTGTTTTTTTAACCCTATGTCAGTTGCAAGAATTCAGCTTTCCTCAGAGTTTATCCATTTTATTTAAATTTTATCTGAATATAATTTTTTTTGGAATACCCATTTATTATTTTAGTGCCTATAAGTTCCATAGTGATATCCACTTTTCATTCCTAATATTATTTATATCTACTCTCTTCATTAATTCTTTGCCAGAGGTTTATATGTATGTATTTATTTTGGTATTCTCAAAAACACAACTTTAGGTTTAGCTAGTCTTCTGTACTAAAGGTTTGTTTTCAGTTTCACTTAATACTTTTCTCTTTTTAATTTCCTTTTTTATAACTTTTCTACATTTACTTTTTTAAAATAATTTCTTCCAATGGATACTTAGATAATTCTCACTCTTTTCTGTTTCATTATATATGCATTTTAATAAATTTCCTCTAAGCCGTATTTTACTTTCATCTTATAAATTTTGATATGAGTGTTTTAATCATTTAGTTTTAACTATTCTCATATTTCTGCTTTAAATGTGCTTTTTGACCTATAAGTTACTTAGAAACTCAATTTATAAATGTATAGGAGTTTTTAACGTACTGCTATTATTTTCTAACTTATTTATATTGTGATCAATGAATACTCTATATGATTTCAATATGTGAATTTGTTGAGACCTGCCTGGTTTGTGGCTCAGAATATGGTAGATTTTGATAAATGTTTAATATGTACCCAAACACACACACACACATATTGCAGAATTGCAGATTTTTGATGAAGTATTCTATATATAAAAATTAGGTCCAATTTTAAATTGTATTATTTATGCATTTTATATTCTAACTAATTTTGGTTTGTTTGATCAGTTATTTAAAAATGTGTGTTCAATTCTACCATGACACTCTGGATTTATTTTTACTTATATTCCCAACAATTTCTCATTTTATATTTGAGCCTATGCTATTAAACTCACACAAACATATAATTATTATATCTATATATATACTGATTCTTTATAATTATAAATTATCCTCTTCAACCTCTATGGTTTACTTTATATCTTAAATATTTTGGTTTCTTTTACATAGAAAAATCAGGTTCCTTTTTTAAAAAATTTTTCAACAACGTGAGTGGAACTAGAGAGTATTATGCTAAGTGAAATAAGTTAGAGAAAGATATATGATTTCACTCATATGTGGAATTTGAGAAACACAATAGATAAACATAGGGGAAGGAAAGGAAAAAGAAGATAAAAACACAAAGGGAGGCAAACCATAAAAGATTCTTAAATAGAACAAACTGAGGGTTGCTGGAGGGGAGGTAGGTGGAGGGATGAGTAAAATGGGTGATAGGCATTAAGGAGGGCGCTTTTTGGGAAGAGCACTGGGGTGTCATAGGTAAGAGATGAATCACTGGATTCTACTCCTAAAGCCAAAACCACACTGTATGTGAATGTAACCTGAATTTAAATAGAAAGAAAGACAGAAAGAAAGAGAGAGAAAGAGAGAAAGAGGAAAGACCAACTTTTTAAAATTTCAGTATAGTCGACACACAGCATTACATTGGTTTCACATGTGCAACATGGTGATTAACTTCTCTATATATTATTCTATGCTTACTACAAGTGTATCTACCATTTATCACCATAGAAAGCTATTACAAAGCCTTCACTATATTCCCTGTGCTATGCCTTTTACTCTCATGATTTACTCATTCCACAACTAAAAGGCTCTATCTCCCATTCTTCTTCACCCATTCTGCCCATCCCCTTACCTCCCTTCCCTCTGGCAACCATCAGTTTGCTGTCTTCATAGGTCTGATTCTGCTTTGTAATTGTTTATTCATTTATTTTTAGATTCCACATATGAGTGAAATCATATAGTATTTGTCTTTGTCAGTCTGACTTATTTTTCTTAGCATAATACCCTGTAGGTCCATCAATGTTGTCTCAAATGGCATGATCTCTTCCCTTTTTTGGCTGTGTAATATTCCATTTTACATTAATATTCCATTATATATATGTATATATGTCTCCCATATCTTCATTATTTATTTATCTTTGATGGCTCTTAGGATACTCCCATATCTGGGCTATTATTTATAATAATAGCCATAGGGTACATATATTTTTTTTCAAATTAGTGTCTCTATTTTCTTTGGATAAATACTCAGTAGTGGCATTATTGAGTCATATGGTAATTTTATCTTTAATTTTTTGAGGAACTTCCATACTGTTTTCCACAGGAGCTGCACAAATTTACATTCTCACCATGTATGAGCATTCCTTTTTCTCCCCATTGTTGCCATCAATTATTGTTTCTTATCTTTTTAATTTTAGCCATTCTGACAAGTATAAGGTGATATCTGACTGTGGGTTTTGATTTTCATTTCCCTGGTGATTAGTGATGCTGAGCATCTTTTCATGTGTCTATTAGCCATCTGTATGTGTTCTTTGGGAAAATGTCTACTCAGGTCTTCTGCCCATTTTTTTATCAGATTGTTTGTGGGGGTTTTTTTGGTATTGAGGTGTTGATATTTTAGATATTAACACCTTATCAGATATATCATTTGCAAATATCATTTCCCATTCAGTAGGTTACCTTTTTGTTTTGTTGATGATTTCCTTTCATATGCAAAAGCTTTTTATTTTTATGTAATCTCAATAGGTTATGTTTCCTTACCTGACATGTCCAGAAAAGTACTTCTATGGCTGATGTCAGAGAAATTACTGTCTGTGTTCTCTCCTAAAATTTTTATGGTTTCAGGTCTCACATTAAGGTCTCTCAGCCATTTTAAGTTTATTTTTGTATATAATGTAAGAAAGTGGTACAGTGTCATTATTTTGCATGTTGCTGTCCAGTTTTCCCAGCACCATTTGTTAAATATGTCACTTTTCCCATTGTATATTCTTGCCTCCTTTGTCACAGATTAATTGATCATATAATTGTGTGATTATTTCTTCACTGTCTATTCTGTTCCACTAATCTATGTGTCCATTTTTGTACCAGTACTATACTGTTTTGATTGCTTCAGATTTGTAGTATATCATGAAATCTGGAATTATGATACCTCCAGCTTTGTTTTTCTTTCTCAAGTTTGCTTTGGCTATTTGGAATCTTTTGTATTTCCATACAAGTTTTAGGATTATTTGTTCTAACTCTATTAAAAAAAAAAAATCAATGTTTGGTATTTTGACACAGATTGCATTGAATCTGTATTTTCTTTGAGTAGTATGGAAGTATGGACATTTTAATAATATTAATTCTTCTAATCCATGAGCGTGGAATATCTTTCATTTGTATCATCTCCAACTGCTTTTATCAACAATTTATAGTTTTCTAAGTACAGGTCTTTCACCTCCTTGGTGAAGTTTATTCCTAATTACTTTATTCTTTTGGGTACAACTGTAAATGAAATTATTTTCTTAATTTCTCTTTCTGCTACTTTGTTTTTAGCATATAGGCATACTACTGATTTTTGTGGATTAGTTTTGTATCCTATAACTTTACTGAATTTATTTATTTCTTCTAGTAATTTCATGGTAGAGTGTTTAGGGTTTTTAATATATAATATCCTGTCATATGCAAATACCAACAGTTTAGCTTCCTCATTACCAGTAGAGATGCCTCTTATTTCTTTTTCTTGTCTTATTGCTGTGACTAAGAGAGTAACAAATTGAATAAAAATCTTATTCATAAAGATAAAGATAATATAAACCATAAGATAGAAATCTTACAGGAAAGCTCTCCATTTTGCATGCAGTATGATGTTAGCTGTGAGGTTTTCACATATGGCCTTTATCATGTTGAAGTATGTTTTACCTACACTTTGTTGAGAGTTTTTATCATAAGTTCATAGTAGTTTTAAAATGTGTGTTTTGATGTCCTTTTTAGTTTAGGAAGATTAAGAGCCTTTATTACTTCAAATTAAAAAAAATAAATTACAAGAGAGTAACATCAAAAAAATGTATGCCAACAAATTGGAAACCTAGATGAAACAGAAAAATCCTTAGAAACATAAAATCTACCAACACTAAATCCCAAACAAATAGAAAATCTGAATAGACCCGTAACTAGTAAAGAGATTGAATCAGTAATCAAAAGCCTCTCAACACAGAAAATTCCTGAACCTGATGACTTCTGGAGAATTCTAACAAATATTTAAAGAAGAACTAATATCAATTCTTCTCAAACTTTTCAAAAAAAATTGAGGAAGAGGAATATTTACTTACTTATTCTTTAAGGCCAGCATTACTCTGATACCAAAGTAAGTATAAGAAAAAAAATTTACAGAGCAATATACTTCATTAATACTGATAGAAAAATCCTCAATGAAATTCTAGGCAACCAAATTCATTTGCATATTAAAAGGATTATTCACCATTATTAAGGGGAATTTATTCCTGGAATGCAAGGATTATTCAACATACAAAAATCAGTCAATGTAATACACCACATTAACAAAATTAAAGTGAAAATAAAATACCTGTAAACATCTCAACTTATAGAGAAAAAGCATCAGACAAAACTGGAAACCCTTTCATGATTAAAAAACCATTCAACAAACTAAGAATTGAAGGAAAACACTTCAAGATAAAATCCATATAAAAACCCACAGCTAGCATCATACTCAGTAATGAGTAACTGAAAACTTCCTCTAAGATCAGGAAAAAGACAAATGCTTTTACATTTCTACACAACACAGTAGTTCTAGCCAAAGCACATAGGCGAGAAAAAGAAATAAAAGACATGCAAATCAAGAAGTAAAATTATCTGTTTGCAGATGACATGATCTTATATGTAGGAAACTCTAAAGACTACATTATAAAACTGCTAGAACTAATAAATGAATTTAGCAGAGTGTGGGATACAAATCCACATTCAAAAATCAGTTGTGTTTCTAGACATTAACCACAAACTGTCTCAAAAAGAAATCAGAAAGACAATCCTATTTATAATAGCATCAAAAAGAATAAAATACTTAGACATAAACTTAACTAAAGAAGTGAAAAACTTGTAAACTAAAAACTACAAAATATTTATAAAAGAAATTAAAGAAGACAAATTAAATGGAAAGACATCCCATGTTCATGAATTAGAAGACATCATATTGTTAAAATGTCGATCCTGCCTCAAGCAATGTACAGATTCAACACAGTTTCTATCAAAATCCTAATGACATTTTTTCAGAAATAGAAGAAAGTATTCTAAAATTCATATGACACTGAACAGTAAGATACTGGCATATAGGCAAACAAGTAGACCAATATAAGAGAACAGGGCACAGAAATAAACTTTCACATAAGTGGTCAAATAATTTTGACGAAAGTGCAAAGACTACACAGTGGAGAAATGAAGGTATCTTCAACAAACAGTTGTAAGAAAATTAGATAATTACATGCAAAAGAATGAAGGATCGCTACCTTACATCATCTATGAAAATTAACTTAAGATGGATTAAATATTTAAATATAAGACCTGAAACTATAAAATTCCTAAGAGAAAACTTAGGGAAAAAGCTTCATAATGTTGGATTTGGCAATGATCTCTAGGACGTGACACAAAAGCACAGGCAACAAAGTAAAAATAGACAAATGGGAATATACTAAGCTTAAAATTTTCTGGGTAACAAAGGAAACAACAGGGTGAATAAGCAACCTACAGAATGGAACAAAATACTTAAATTATATATCTAAAAAAGCCCAAATACCATAATTTTTTAAATTGGCAAAGAATTTGAATGGACAGTTCTCAAAGAAATACAAATGGCCAACAAGTAAAGGAAAAGGCTCAACACTACTAATTATCAGAGAAATGTAAAACAAACTGCAATCAGATAATCACTTCATTTCTTTACAATGGCCACTATAAAACAACAACAACAACAAAAGATAACAAGTGTTGGCAATCATGTAGAAAAATTGGAATCCTTGTGTACTGTTAATGGGAATGTAAAATGGTATAGCTACTATGGAAAATAATACGGAGGTTCTCAAAACATAAAAATAGAAATATCATATGATCTACTAATCTCACTTCAGGGTGTATATCCAAAGTATTGAAAATAGGATTTTGAAGAGATCTTCACACACCCGTACTCACTGCAGCATTACTTACAAAACCAAGAGACGACAACCTAAATGTCCACTGATGGATTAATTAATAAAGAAAATGTGGTATATACATACAATGAAATACTATTTAGCCTCTGAAAAAGAAGGAAATCCTGTCATATGCAACATGGATGAATCTTGAAGACATTATCCTAACTAAATCAATCACAAAAATACAAATACTGCATAATTCCAATTATAGTAGAAAACAGTAAAACTCACATCGTTAGGCTCCATGCTGAGCACAGGGTCTGCTTGAGATTCTCTCTCTCTCTTTCTCTCTCTCTCCCTCTCCCCCTCCTCTGCTCATTCTCTCTCTTTCTCTCAAAATAAAGAAATAAACTTAAAAAAATAGAAAAGAAAAAAACCCTCCTAATAGGTAAACAGCCTCCAGAAATCTAGAAAAACAAGGCAACCCAATGAAATAGAGTTCCAGAGACATAAAGATACAGTTCATTTATATTCATTATATATTCATTATATATATTTATTATATATATATCATATATATATCATATATATATCATATATATACTATATATAATATATATATATTATATTCATTATATATATATATTCATTATATATATATATATAAAATCATTAAAGATGTATTAAACTTGCTCAGTAAAAGCCACAAAACAGATACTAATTTTCACTATCAAATTAACAAAAATTCAAGTATGTTAACACATTAGCAAGGCTGTGGGACAAAGTAGTCAAGGTCTCACTTGCTCTGGGGAATATAAAAATGGAACAAATTCTATGTAGGGAAAATTGATAATAGCTTTCAAAATAATATTTGCATTTTCCCTTGATTGCCAATTGCACTTCTTAAAATTCATTCTAAAGATATGCCTGCTCATAAACAAAATATATGTATGAGGTTACATACTGCAGCATTGTTTATAACAGTAAAACAATAGAAACATTGCAATGTATAGTAAGAGATTAAATACTCAGCTTTCCTTCTAGATGCATACACGCATAACACACACCCCAATTCCACTTCATTACCTTGAATTCTTGAATTTCATGCTTTGGCCTTGTAAAACTAGTTGGGGTTACTGAGAACTTCATGGTTAATCACATCCCTGAGCCTTTGCGCTTCCTATTTTCTTTACCTTAAATTCTTAACTTTCCTCTTTTTCAACCTTCTCTAAAATTCCTATTTACCCTGATCAGATACCATGTTTCTTGGGACACCTTTCACAACTTCACAGAGTGTCAGTCACTTTCCCACAAAATGGTTGTTGATAAAACCAACATAAGCTAAGATTGTTCTTAGCTTACTTTCATCCTGATACTTCATTCAAAGTGAAATGAGAAGCCAAAAGCAGTTCACAGCTCTCAGAGGAATAGAAGAGGTTATCTACTGGCAACCTAGCAATATTTATTTTATTTTTTCATTTGTTTTATTTAATTTTATCATGGTAAGAAGAATTACCATGAGATATACCTCCTAACAAAATTTTAAGTGTAGGATACATTACTGTTGATTATAAGTACAATGTTGTATAGCACATTTTCAATGCTTATTCATCTTGCTTAACTGAAACTTTATGCCCAGTGATTAGTAACTCCTGATTTCCCTCCTCCCTCAGACTGCCAGTCATCATCATTCTATCTTCTGATTCTATGAATTTGACTATTTTAGAAACTTCATATAAAGTGAACCATGCAGTATTTGTCTTTCTGTGAATGGCTTATTTCATTAGTATAACATCCTCAAGGATCATCCATGTTTCCACATATTGCAGAATGCTCTTCTTTCTTAAGGCTGAATACTGTTCCATTGTATGTATTACCACATTTTTTAAAATCCATTCTCTGTTGATGGACACTTCTAGGTATTTATCCAAAAGAACTGAAATCTGGATCTTGAATAAATATTAGCACTCCTATGTTTATTGCAACACTATTCACAATAGCCAAGATATGGAAACAACCTAGCAATAAATCTAGAAATTTGTTAAGGCTATGAAGAAAAGTAAAGTAAATTTAGAAAACTGAATAATAAGAGAATAAAAGGGAGACCTTTTCAGGTAAGGATGACTACCATGATTACTTTTTATACTGTTTTCTCTTTTGAAAGTGAAACAAACATGCAGGATGCTAAAAATACTTCCCAGCTCTCTCTCTCTATTCCTTAAGCTCTCCATGTATCTCTTTCTCCATGTATCCAAATCTCCCTATTTTCCTTTCTTTTTTGTCCCTGCCACAGAGGCCACTGGAATTTCTACTTCCGCCCATGCCCAAGCATTTGTTCTTCTAGTATAACTAGAACTAGGCTCTAGCATGGTCTTCTTTGCACCGAATGAAGGGAAATATCTAGTACTCTGTCACTATTATTTCTATAGGTAGTAAAAGTGCTTATTTCATTATCTTTGCTCCTGAATGCATCACGTCATACTTGAGTTTTCTATTCCATTTCAGTCACCACTGATACAATAGGTGTTGTGTTTTGAACACAAACAGCAGATCACATTTATCTCTGTGTACTATTGTTAGGGCAACAGTCCGTGCAAAGTAGAAACTTAAGTTCCAGTGAAAGACCAACTTCATAAAAGTGAAAGACAGAAAGCAGAACACAGTCATAAGATTGTTTGTAGGACAAGTACATTCCAGTTTTAGTAGCAGAGAAGAAATGTGACAAGAAATATGACAAATTATCAGAAAACTTCCTTGCTGGAGGCCGAGCTATCCCAGCCTGATGGCAAGGCCCTTGCTGTGGACGGAGTGGGGCTGCAAGGCGGCCCACTGACAGTGAAGCTTCTAGAATTCCCGCTTTTAGATAATTTGGCCTTAATAAAAGAACCTGGGGAATTGTCCGTTGGGGAATTGCCCTCGACAGGCCCCCTGGGAAAAGAACCATTAGGAAAAGAAAATGAGGTTCCACAAGAAAATTGTGCGGCCCTGCATTTAGCCCTTGCCACCCCCTGTAAGACTCCTCTACCTACAAGAAGGATAGCCTCGTACGTTTCCCAGCCAAGGAGGGACAAATAGATTTGAAAGCCCCACTCCAGTAACGAAGCAGTGTATCTATGGGCACAAGTTACTCCAACCCCTAGGCCCATTTGGCCCCCAGGAGGCATTCCAGATGATGACTGAACCTCGTCAGTTAAAGTACAGAATGTTTCATTAATTCCTAGGTGCATTGTCTCTCTGAGAATGTATAAGGCGTGGGTTCCTAAGGCCCTTTTGGCCCCCTCCTGGCACCTCGGACCCAGGCGAACACTTTTGTTCCTCAAACCACAAATGGTTCAGGGAAACAACTAAGAGGTCATGTCCCTGTAACAGTTCCACTTGAGGTGTTGAGAGATAGATGACCTTTCATGAAAACAGCAAAGCAAATGCTTTATACATTATAGATAAACATAGTATATAATGGAAAATAATGTAAGAAATTAATCAATAAGCAAAGGGCAGGAGGGAACGTTATGAGAAGATAACCATGTTATTCCTTAAAGGATGGTTACGCACAGGAACATTTTTAGGATCAGGTAATGCTAGAAAACATAGATGACGCATGCTATAAGGAAATTGCTAACAAATATATAATGCCACGTTTGCCACAATAAAGCGGCCAGTTCAACACACTGCTGTTGTCTGTGTCCATTTTTATTTTTGTTTTTTATTTTAGTTTTACTTTCACTTTTTCATTGACGCCATTCATCCTTTGGGAACCCCTGGACCTGCTGGAGCTGGACTCTGGCACTTCCTGCCAAATCATCATGGTTCAGGAGGGAATCCCATGGACACTTGTTAGGGGTAGGATAGATGGGAGCACTTATCACAGAAAATAGGTACCTGCAATAGAGAAGGAGATCTGAAAGGGCTTTTAAAAGGATCATTTTATTCAAAGGAACAAATAACGACGTTTCATGCCTCTACCTATGTCCGCATTTTATCTAATTCTAAACCTGTCAGGTCATTTTTCCTGTGGTGGTAGCTCCTCAGCTTGCTGAGGGCCTCAATGGCACAGACTAGTAGGAAAAAGAAAGTAATGAAGACATGTGCAAACATGGCTGGGGAATATGACATGGCTTTAGAATTAGTACTAGGAAAAGGCAAATAATAGTTACATATTCAATTCCCCCAGACACTGAATATGTTAAACAATTGGTTATAAATTCTAAGATTGAAATTTTTAGAAACCATCAAGGAAAAATCATAGAAAGGTCTGGTGAGATTAGACCCATTCAAATGTGTTCTCCTTAACAAAAACAAAAACATTAATTAAAAATGCATTTCATTTTATTGTTAATCACTAGATTAGCCTATCAAAAATTAGTCAATTTGTTTTACCTGTGTAAATTCTGATAAATTTTTTTCCCACATAAAATGCACAAAAAGAAAGTAAAAACAGTTGCAATCATTTATGAGACATTTATCAGCTTAGAATGCCCAACAATCTGTCTATTGAAGACAATCTAAGAATGCATTAATTATTTTTATTAGATAAGATGAATAAAAACAAAATAGTAGTAATCTGAAGTGAAAAGTGCTAGAACAATGCAATCAAAAAACCTATCATGTCTTTAACTGGATATGACAATTTATACCTTTTATTCACACAAATGTTTCAGGATGAAATGTACTGACATAACTATTCTGAGGAATACAGAGCTGATTCAGTGAAAACAAAATGGGAAAAGGAAATTTTCAGCAGTGATTCCTCTCATTTGTATTTAAAAATACCTTCATGTGTATTATGCCTTATATTACTCCAGCAATGCTGAGCAGCATTTATCATAAACTTCCCTGCTTTACATGGATAATACTAGGGCTTATAAAGGTGAAAGTAACTAAAAGTAAGGACAGCCATTCAAATTATAAGCCACTTCTGATGATACAGCTTTTCTAGCACACTCCACTGTTATTTTTTTCATTTGAGTAAATTAACTTTGAGGCAAAGAGTTACTAAAAGACTGTTTCTTACCACATTCTGTCTCATTCTTTCACAAATGCGTATTTAAAAAAAAAATCTAATGGCTGTTCAACATAGATATTATCTATCTACTCTGCCCTTAAACTCATGTAAAATATTAAACTTGAAAGGGCATTGTCCACTGCCCTTATTACTTTATACACTTGTATTTATCACACTGTAAGTTCATTTTTTGATGTTTGTTTCTCCCCCAAACATGTGGTCCAGGAGATAGTAGAGACCATAACTCCCCAAAGCTCATAGACTTCAGAGGACTGGTCTTTGCCAATCATGGTAAAGTTGCTGCCCTTGCCAGTATTAGTAAAGGAAAGGGCATGAGATCCAAATCTGCTGTGTGATTACTGGGAAAGGTTTCTTTTTTCTAGAAATAAGATCCAGGAAAAGACAGTCTTTGTTTCTCTGGAAAATGGTTCTGAATTTAACACCCAGAACTACTAGAGTCAACTTATTACCTACCTCAACATATGAATAGAAAAGAAACATAGAAAAGTAGAATCAGAGTCCTGACATGATCTCCTTCCAACTACTCTGCTTTCACCATTACATAAGACAAATTTATTCTTTGGGCCAAATTAGTCAGCACCCTGGTTACTTGTCCCAATTATATGTTCTTAAAAAAATCTAGACCCGTAATGGTATGGACTTGATATTAATTCTAACCCTGGCAGCTATTCCATACCTATTACATATTTGTGTTTAAGCCTAATTCCAAAATTAATAAATAACGCTATGTGAATAGTTTAGTGAAAGATTACAACCTCCCACTTGTGATAAGTCTTTGTAATGTTTTTCTCATGCAAACTGTATCTTATAATAATAATAATATAAAGAAGAATATCATATCATTTATTAATCCATTTTCATGGACTAAGCACTGGGCTAGACATACTGCTATAATTCTCGCAACGTTCAATAAGTTTATGGAATTTGGCTTTATTCCAATTTTATAGAAGGGTAATATGAAGCTAGGAGAGGTTATTTAATTTTCCCAATGTTAGCCCTACCATTTCCACTTCCCACTCCCATCTCATTTTTTCACCCTGGCCTTCCATTCCCCATACCTTCCCTCCCCTCCCAATCACTCATCTCCTCACCCCTCCTCTCTCTCTCCCTTCCTTCCCCTATCTCTGTAATTGACACTATTAGAATTCACAACCAGAGAGGCAATACACTTTCACTCTTTTACAGGCTTAAACCATACTCCTATTTTTTTTTTAATTTTTTTAATGTTTATTTATTTTTGAGACAGAGAGAGACAGAGCATGAGCAGGGGATGGTCAGAGAGAGAGGGAGACACAGAATCTGAAGCAGGCTCCAGGCTGTGAGCTGTCAGCACAGAACCCGATGTGGGGCTCGAACTGATGGACCGTGATATCATGACCTGAGCCAAAGTCGGACGCTTAACCAACTGAGCCACCCAGGTGCTCCTTAATTTTCTTTTGATAATTTTAGTTTAATACACGTTTTTTTTGTTTTTGTTGTTTTTTATAGACTTTATTTCGGGTGCAGTTTTAGGCTCACAGCAAAAATTGACCAGAAAATAAAGAGTTCCAATATAATTCCTGTCCACACATAGGCAAAACCACCCATACCTTCAATATCCTGCATCAAAAAAGTGGTATTTTTTTTTTACAATCGATCCTATACTGACACATCATTATCACTCAGAGTCTATAGTTTACATTATGGTTCACTTCTGGTGTATCATACATTCTATGGGTTTTGAGAAATATTTAATATCATCTATCCACCACTGTGGTACGATAAAGAGTTGTTCTATTGCCCTAAAACTCCTCTGTGCTCTGCCTTTTCAACCCTCCCTCCCATGTAGGATTGGGCTACTACTGATCTTTTTACTGTCTCCATAGTTTTCCCTTTTTCAGAATGTCATATAATTGGTTTTGTACAACATGTAGATTTTTCAGATTGGCTTCACTTAGTAATATGCTTTTAAGTTTCCAACATGTCTTCTCAGAAAGCAATAGCTCATTTTATTCTTTTTAATACTGAATAATATTCTATTGTCTGGATATACCACAGCATTTTTATCCATTCACCTACTAAAGGATATTTTGGTTGCTTACAAGTTTTGGCAAATCCATGTGTAGGTTTTTATGTGGGCATAAGTTGTCGATTCATGTGGGCAAATCCAAGTAGTATAACTGCTGGATAGATATGGTGAGAGTATGTTTAATTTTATGAGAAACTACTAAACTATCTTCCAAAGTGGCTGTACTACCTTGCATTTCCACCATCAATTAATAAGGCATCTTGATGCTCCATAGCCTCACCAATATTTGGCACTGTCAGTGTTTGAATTTTGGCCATTCTAATAGGTATGTAAGGTGGTATCTCACTGTTGTTTTAATTTACATTTTCCTGATGATGTATGATGTGGTATCTTTCCAAACACTTTTTGCCATCTTGCATATCTTCTTTGGTGAGGTGTCTTTTAAGATCTTTGAGCCATTTTCCAAGTGGGTAGTTTATTATTATTATTATTATTACTATTATTGTATTATTGAGTTTTATGAGTTCTTTCTAACTATTGTGTAACAATCCTTTATCATATGTGTCTTTTGCATGTATTTTCTCCTAGACTATGACTCGTTCTCATTCTCTTGAGTATAATAAGCTTTTGTTTTAGAATAGTTTTAGATACAAAAATTGCAAAATAGTATACAGACTCCCATTTATGATATTCCAAATTTTCCTTATTAATATCATTTATTAATATAGAATATTTCTTGTAAGTAATAAAACAATATGGATAAACTTCTTTAACTAAACCCCATACTTTATTCAGGTTTCTTTAGTTTTTACCTAATATCTCTTTTCTTCTCTAGGATCACATCCACAGTATCACATCATATTTAGTTTTCATGGCTCGTTAGGTTCTGTTAGACTATGTTTCTTTGGACTTTTTTTTCTTTTTTGATGACCTTGACAGTCCTGAAGACTACTGATCAGGTATTTAGTAGAATGTCCTTGAACTGATTGGAAAGATGGGTGTTCTGATGATTAGAGTTGTGGGTTTTTTTTAAATAAAAGACCACAGACATAAATAATTTATGAAATTACTTTCCTTCAAGTAGGTAGAGCATAATTTCCCACCTGTTAAGTGTAAGTTCTTCATAGTGACTCCCTTCCAAAAAAAGCACAATATGGAAAGCAGGGAAAACCAAGTAACTTTATAGCAGAGAAACCTAATAAATATACATTAATCAAACAATCAAGGTTAACATCTTGATAAGTCTTGCTGATAGTGTTGTCATGTTGATAGTGCATATAATGTGATGAAAATGGTATATTCTCATTTTTAATAAAATATAAATATTATTATTGTTCCTGTTATTTTAGAATGATGATTCAAAGGGGTTTCATTCTTAACTCTCTTTCATTTATTTTACAAAACTACTGAGCACCTGGGGGAGGAGCCAAGATGGAGGAACAGCATGGAAGTTTTTTGTGTGTCTTGCCTCCATGACATACAGCCAGCCAACACTAAACCATTCTACACACCTAGAAAACTGACTGGAGGATTAACACAACAATTTGTACAACCTGAAGCACAGAATTTAGCAGGTACATGGCACGGAGAGGTGAACTTGGGGAGAGAGAAGCTGGTGGTGGGCAGGGAGCCACCTTTGCAGGCAGAATAAGGATGGAGACTGAGGTGGGGGGACAATACGGGAAAAGCACTCCTCCCCAAAAGCAGCTGGAGAGAAAGTGGAAAATTAGAAACAGCCATAGGGACTAAACTAAAAAGGGAGAAAGGACAAAGGAGAGGGTTTAAATTCCATTAAGACTGTAAACAAGGGGAGCACAAAGGCTGCAACTCTGCAGCTCAATACCTGGCGGTGCTCTGGTGGGAAGGGTGAATCCCCAGGAACAGAGTGGGGTCCAGGAGGTTCTCGGGCCACACGGGGAAAAGCAGTTCCACTGCTGGAAGGACATTTGGTAGAGACTGTGGCAGTCACCTGGTCCCAGCAGACCCCAGAAAACAGCCACATTCGTGGGTGCTGGAACAAGATCGTTAAGGGTGAAGCCTGCTGCCACGTGTGTGTTGTGATTTTCCATAATCCCTGAAACGCTGCTGCTACACTATCTCACAAACTATTTCTGGGGTGGGCTGGCATCTGGCCACAGTCTCGGGACACAGGCAGCAGCAGGGTCCACCAGGCATTCCTGGGTACAGCCGACATTTGGCCATTGCTCATTTGACCATTGCTCGGTGATACCCTCCCTCAGAGGGGCGGAACGGATCAAAGACACAGTCCTTCAGAAGTAAGGAGCCAGGGAAAACAGCCGCATCTGAGACAAAATTTAGGAAAGAGGTACTGCCTGGAGCTTGGTCATGGACAGTGAAGAAGTGGGGAGTAGACAAAAGCTGAAGACAGAGGATGGGTGCATGATTGCTGATCAGAGAGAACAGAGTTCCCATATTAGAGTCTGGGTAGCTGGGTAACACCATTTTCACTGCTCCTGCGCATGGGCATACGCACCTACCAGCTGCAACAATCCACCCTAGTAGGCCAGCAGCACCATCTAGTGGAGAATGGAGCTGTTGCACCGAGCCCCGCCCAACTGGGCTAACCTTGCTTGTAAGGAACACAGGTCTCACCAGCTGCTTAGTTTGTGGATATAAAGAGTTACATAGTCTGACTTCAGGGAGAAAACGAAGTAATTTCAGTCCTATTTTAATCTGTTAGCAGGCCCATCTATTCAATTTTCTTTCTTTTTTTTCTCTTTTATACTATTCTTTTTCTTGAATACAGAAAGAGAAAAAAATCATTTTTATTTTCGATTTTTTATTAATATTTTTCTTTAAATTTGATTTACTATATTTTTTACTTTTGTGTAAATTTTTTCAAATTCTATCTTACTTCCATCATTCTATTTTCGTCTACTTCTGTGTATTCATTTTTCAAATTTTCAAACAATTTCCTTGTTTTCTTTTTTCTTTTTCTTTTTTTCTCTTTCATTCTTTTCTTTTTTCCTGAATGCATAAAGTGAAAAACTTCATTTTTTACTTTCAATTTCTATCAAACGTATTTTTACTTTTTTACAATATTTTTTGCTTTTATGTAAATTTTTTCAAATTCTATTTTACTTCAATCATTTTATTTTGTCTACTACAATGCATTCACTCCTTCAAATTTTCCAAGGATTTCTTTTTTCTCTTTTTCTCTTTTATTTGTTTTTCTTTTTCTTGAACAGAAACAGAAAAAATTCATTTTAAGTTTTAATTTTTTATTAAAAATATTTTTCTTTAATTTTTTTCTTACTGTATTCTTTACTTTTGTGTAAATTTTTTCAAATTCTATTTTGCTCCCATCATCTTAGTCTACTTCAGTGTATTCATTTTTTCAAATTCTCAAACGATTCACCCCCCTTTTTTTCTCTAATCTGTCTAACCACTTTCAACACCCAGACCAAAACACACCTAGGATCTAGCATCATTTATTTGATTTCTTTGTGTTGTTTTTCATTTTTTTTTATTTTATTCATTCTTCCTCCAAAATGATGAAGTGAAGGAATTCACCCAAAAGAAAGAGCAGGAGGAAATGACAGGCAGGGACTTAATCAACACAGATACAAGCAAGATGTCTGAACCAGAATTGAGAATACGATAATAAGAATACTCACTTGGATTGAAAATAGATTGGAATCCCTTTCTGTGGAGACAAAAGAAGTAAAGCCAGTCAGAATGAAATTAAAAAATGCTATAACTGAGGGGCGTCTGGGTGGCTCAGTCTGTTAAGCATCTGACTTTGGCTCAGGTCATGATCTTGCAGTCCGTGAGTTTGAGCCCCACGTCAGGCTCTGTGCTGACAGCCCAGAGCCTGGAGCCTGTTTCAGATTCTGTGTCTCCCTCTCTCTCTGACCGTCCCCTGCTCATGCTCTGTCTCTCTCTGTCTCAAAAATAAATAAATGTTAAAAATGCTATAACTGAGCTGCAATGTTGAAAGCTGCCAAGGCGGAAGGGGGGATGATGCAGAGAACTGAATCAGCAATATAGAAGACAAACTTATGGAGAATAATGAAGCAGAAAAAGAAGAGGGAGACTAAGGCAAAAGGGCACAAAATAAAAATTAGAGAAATCAGTGACTCTTTAAAAAGGAATAACATCAGAAGAATCATAGGGAGGAAGAGAGAGAAAAAGGAGTAGAAAATTTATATGAGAAAATCATAGTATATCCTAACCTGGGGAAAGACATAGACAACACAATCCAGGAAGCACAGAGGACTCCCATTAGATTCAACAAAAACCAACATTCAACAACGCATATCATAGGCAAATTCACAAAACATTTGGGCAAGAAAAGACTCATGAACGCAGCAAGGGAAAAAAAGTCCCTAACCTACAAGGGAAGACAGATCAAGTTTGCAGCAGACTTATCCACAGAAAGTTGGCAGGCCAGAAAGGAGTGGCAGGATATATTCAATGTGCTGAATCAGAAAAATATGCAGCCAAGAATTCTTTATCCAGCAAGGCTGTCATTCAAAATAGAAGGAGAGATAAAAAGTTTCCCAGAAAAACAAAAATTAAAGGAGTTTGTAACCACTAAACCAGCCCTGCAAGAAATTTTCAGGGGTACTCTCTGAGGGGAGAAAAGATGAAAAAAAATATATATATATTATATATATATATATATATATACACACATATATTATATATATATACACATATGTATACGTATGTATACATACATATATATTATATATATACACATATGTATATAATATATACATATATATTATATATATACACACATATTATATATATACATATTTATATATATACATATATATATATATATATATACATATATTTATATATATATATACCAAAAGCAACAAAGATTAGAAAGGAACAGAGAACACCACCAGAAACTCCAACTCTATAAGGATCATAATGGCAATAAAATAATATCTTTGAGTACTCACTCTAAACGTCAATGGACTCAATGCTCTAATCAAAAGACATATGGTAAGAGAATGGATAAGAAAACAAGATCCATCTATATGCTGTTTATAAGAGACCCACTTTAGACCTAAAGACACCCTCAGATTGAAAAAAAGGGGATGGAGAACCATCTATTATGCTAATGGTCAACAAAAGAAAGCCAGAGTAGCCATACTTATATCAGACAATCTAGATTTTAAATTAAAGACTATATCAAGAGATGGAGAAGGGCATTATATCATAATCAAGGGGTCTATCCACCAAGAAGACCTAACAACTGTAAACATTTATGCCCCAAATGTGGGGAACCCAAATATATAAATCAATTAATCACAAACATAAAGAAACTCATCGGTAGTAATACCATAAGAGTAGGAGACTTCAACACCCCACTCACAACAATGGACAGATCCTCTAATCAAGAAATCAACAAGGAAACAATGGCTTTGAATGACACACCAGATCACATGAACTTAACAGATATATTCAGAACATTTCATCCTAAAGCAGCAGAATATACATTCTTCTGCAGTGCACATGGAATGTTCTCCAGAATAGACCATATACTGGGACACAAATCAGACCTAAGTAAGTACAAAAAGATCGAGATCATACCATGCATATTTTCAGACTACAATGCTATGAAACTCGAAATCAACCACAAGAAAAAATTTGGAAAGGAAACAAATACTTGGAGATGGAAGAACATCCTACTAAAGAATGAATGGGCTAACCAAGAAGTTAAAGAGGAAATTAAAAAGTATATGGAAGTCAGTGAAAATGATAACACCACAACCCAAAACCTCTGGGACACAGCAAAGGTGGTACTAAGAGGAAAGTATATAGCAATTCACGCCTTCCTAAAGAAGGAAGAAAGATCTCAGATACACAACCCAACCTTATGCCTTAAGGAGCTGGAAAAAGAACAACAAATAAAATCCAAAACCAGAAGACAGCAAATAATAAATATTAGAGCAGAAATTAATGCTATCAAAACCAAAACAAACAAACAAACAAACAAACAAACAAAAACCAGAACATATCAATGAAACCAGAAGCTGGTTCTTTGAAAGAATTAATAAAATTGATAAACCACTAGCCAGTTTGATCAAAAAGAAAAGGATCCAAATAAATAAAATCAAGAATGAAAGAGGAGAGATCACAACCAACACTGCAGAAATATAAACAATAATAAGAGAATATTGTGAGCAATTATATGCCAATAAAATGGGCAATCTGGAAGAAATTGACAAATTCCTAGAAACATACACACTACCAAAACTGAAACAGGAAGAAATAGAAAATTTGAACAGACCCATAACCAGTAAGGAAATCAAATTAGTAATCAAAAATCTGTCAAAAAACAAGAGTCCAGGGCCAGATGGCTTTCCAGGGGAATTCTACCAAACATTTAAGGAAGAGTTAATACCTATTCTCTTGAAAGCTGTTCCAAAAAATAGAAATGGATGGAAAACTTCCAAACTCTTTCTATGAAGCCAGCATTACCTTGATTCCAAAACCAGATAGAGACCCCACGAAAAAGGAGAACTATAGACCAATTTCTCTGATGAACATGGATGCAAAAATCCTCAACAAGATATTAGCCAAACAGATCCAACAATACATTAAAAAAATTATTCATCACAACCAAGTGGGATTTATACCTGGGATGCAGGGCTGGTTCAATAACCACAAAACAATTAACATGATTCATCACATCAATAAAAGAAAGGACAAGAACCATATGATCCTCTCAATAGATGCAGAGAAAGCATTTGACAAAATCCAGCATCCTTTCTTGATAAAAACCCTCAAGAAAGTAGGGATAGAAGGAGCATACTTCAAGATCATAAAAGCCATATATGAACAACCCAATGCTAATATCATCCTCAATGGGGAAAAACTGAGAGCTTTCCCCCTAAGATCAGGAAAAAGACAATGTCTACTCTTGCCACTGTTATTCAACATAGTATTAGAAGTCATATCCTCTGCAGTCAGACAACACAAAGAAATAAAAGGCACCCAAATCAGTGAGGAGGAGGTCAAACTTTCACTCTTCACAGATGACATGATACTTTATATGGAAAATCCAAAATATTTCACCAAAAAACTGCTAGGGTTGATTCATGAATTCAGCAAAGTTGCAGGATATAAAATCAATGCAAAGAAATCAGTTGCATTCCTATACACCAACAATGAAGCAACAGAAAGAGAAATCAGGGAATCTATTCCATTTACAGTTGCACAAAAACCATAAAATACCTAGGAATAAATCTAAACAAAGAGGTGAAAAATCTATACACTGAAAAACTATAGAAAGCTTATGAAAGAAATTGAATAAGACACAAACAAATGGAAAAGATTCCATGCTCCTGGATAGGAAGAACAAATATTGTTAAAATGTCACTACTCCCCAAAGCAATCTACATAGTCAATGCAATCCCTAACAAAATAACACCAGAATTCTTCACAGAGCTAGAACAAATAATCCTAAAATTTGTATGGAACCAGAAAAGACCCTGAGTAGCCAAAGCAATCTTGAAAAAGAAAACCAAAGCAGGAGGCATCATAATCCCAGGCTTCAAGCTATACTCCAAAGCTGTAATCATCAAGACAGTATGGTACTGGCACAAGAACAGACACTCAGATCAATGCAACAGAATAGAGAACCCAGAAATGGACCCACAAACGTATGGCCAGCTAATCTTTGACAAAGCAGGAAAGAATATCCAATGGAATGAAGACAGTCTCTTCAGCAAGTGGTGCTGGGAAAAGTGGACAGCGACATGCAGAAGAATGAACCTGGACCACATTCTTACACCATACACAAAAATAAACTCAAAATGGATGAAAGACCTAAATGTAAGACAGGAAGCCATCAAAATCCTCGAGGAGAAAGCAGGCAAAAACCTCTTTGATCTTGGTCGCAGCAACTTCTTACTCCACATGTCTCCAAAGGTAAGGGAAACAAAAGCAAAAATGAACTACTGGGACCTCATCAAAATAAAAAGCTTCTGCACAGCAGAGGAAACAATCAGCAGAACTAAAAGGCAATCGATAGAATGGGAGAAGATATTTGCAAATGACATATCAGATAAAGGGTTAGTATCCAAAATCTATAAAGAACTTATCAAACTCAATACCCAAAAAACAAAGAATCCAGTGAAGAAATGGGCAAAAGACACGAATAGACACTTCTCCAAAGAAGACATCTAGATGACCAACCGACACATGAAAAAATGCTCAACATCACTCATCATCAGGGAAATACAATTCAAAACCACAATGAGGTACCACCTCACACCTGTCAGAATGGCTAACATTAACAACTCAGGCAACAACAGGTGTTGGTGAGGATGTGGAGAAAGAGGATCTCTTTTGCATTGTTGGGAATGCAAGCTGGTGCAGCCACTCTGGAAAACAGCATGAAGTTTCCTCAAAAAAGTAAAAACAGAACTACCCTATGACCGAGCAACTGCACTACTAGGCATTTATCCACAGAATGCAGGTTGGCTGTTTCAAAGGCACACATGCAGCTCCATGTTTATAGCAGCACTATCAATAATAGCCAAAGTATGGAAGAGCCCAAATGTCCATCGATGGATGAATGGATAAGGAAGATGTGGTACACATATACAATGGAGTATTACTCAGCAATCAAAAGGAATGAAATCTTGCCATTTGCAACTATATGGATGGAACTGGAGGGTATTACGGTAAGTGAATTTAGTCAAAGAAAGACAAAAATCATATGACTTCACTCATATGAGGACTTTAAGAGACAAAACAGATGAACATAAGGGAAAGGAAACAACAATAATATAGAAACAGGGAAGGGGACAAAGCATAAGAGACTTATAAATACGGAGAACAAACTGAGGGGTTGTGGGAGGGGAGATGGGCTTAACGGGAAGGGGAACTAAGGAATCTACTCCTGAAATCATCGTTGCACTATATGCTAACTAATTTGGATGTAAATTTAAGAAAATAAAAAATAAAAGAAGTTAACAAAAGAAAGAAAGAAAGAAAGAAAGAAAGAAAGAAAGAACGAACTGACCACCTAATATTTGTTTAATACCATCCAAGATGTTTCTACATAAAGATGCAAATTTGGATCATTTGTCATTTGCACCATTCATTGTCCATTTCTCTAAGATGTCATGAAAACAAATCAGTGCTTACAACTCCCAGTACAATTTCTAGTAAGCTGAAAGTATTCCCTATTTATTGCTTTTCTATTATTTCATGACAAATTACCACAAATGTAGTGGCTATAACAATACCCATTTATCATTTCACATTTCTGTATATTAGAATTCTAAACACAGAACTTGGACTCTGTTCAGGTCTCACTAGACTGAAATCAAGTTACTGGCCAGTACTAAAGTTCTCATATGGGCATAGGGTTGTCTCTTAAGGCTCCCTGGTTGTTGGCAGAACTGATTTCCTTGCAGCTATAGGCCTATGGTCACCATTTACATTCTAACAGTTGGCTGGATTACTCAGCTCCTGGAGGCTGCCCACAGTTCCCTATCATAAGGCCCCCATATGCTGTTTTCAACAGAGTGTTTGTTTTCTTCTAGGCCAGATGGTACATATCTCTTAGACTTCCATTTCTGCAAGCAGGAAGAGTACCCTCTGATTTTAGGGCTCATGAGATTAAGTCAGGCCCACCTGAATAAACTGCTTATTTTACAATAAACTGATTTGGGGACTTAATTGTTTCAGCAATATTCCTTCACAGAATTATCTACATTAGCATTTGGTTGAATAACGGGGAGAAGGTGTATGAACTGCCAGAAACCTTGTGGGACCATCATAAAATTCTACTTTCCATATTCTTATCTGACTTTGTTGAAAAGAATAAAGAATATCACTTACACCCACTGCTGGGTTCTCTAACAAAGTTAATGCCTACATTCTCAGCCTTGACTTGGCAAGCTGGTGCCACAGATCTGGTTTTGAAGTTTGTTTACAAACAACATGATCAAAGAAAACCTATATTAAATCATCTAATGGAATATTTATCCCTATTCTATAGGATGCTGTGAGAAATAAATTAGATATAAGAGAATACCTAACTTGGTTCCTGAAATGCTTTAAGTCAAGAGCTATTTAATTCATTTTAACATACAACATCCATTTTATGAATAGCAATGTACTGTTAGGAACACACTAGTGAGCAAGACAGTCACATCCATGACCTCATGAAATTCTTGTTTTGTTATATATTAAATAAATCAACATAAGTAATAAATTACAATTATGATTAATCCTATCAAAAGAAAAAAATGTGTAGAAAAATGAGAGAGTCAAAGCAAGAATCAAGATCCCTAGCTTTTATTCCAGCACCCTTTCCAAATGAAACTTTGACTGAATTATCCAACACTTCAAAAATCTAGTCAAAACTCTATTCCAAATTGGATGGTATATGAACAGAATTACATTAATCTGTCTGAAATCTAGCTTAACAGGAAGTATTGTTTAATGATGAGCCTAAGCAAAAGTCTTGACTGAAAGTGGGAAAGGAGTGACAATAGCATTTTTCTAAAAGGTTTTCATTGAAGACCTTTTGGTCCTATTGGAAACTAGTATTTAGTTATCCACTGAGCCCTGGATAGAGAAGTGGAAGGTCAATAACTCAGAGGAGTAATTTAAAAGCATATTACTTTAATCTATATATTTGAGTAAGATATTTGGGATCGTCACCTAAAATCAATTTGCCCCTATTCCAATTTTCTTGAATAAAATTCTTGGTCATTTTAATGAATCTAGTCTTTGAAATGTTTCTGAATTTGCTCTACCTTTTTAAAAAGTTTTATTTATTTATTTATTTATTTATTTATTTATTTATTTATGTATTTAGAATGAGAGAGAGAGAGAAAGAGAGAGAGAGAATGAGTGGAGGGGGTAGACAGAGGGGGAGAGAAAGGATCCCAAGCAGGCTCCACAGTGTCAGCTCAGAGCCCTACCCAGGGATCAGACTCACAAATCATGAGATCATGAGCCAAGCTGAAATCAAGAGTTGGATGCTAAACTGACTAAGCCACCCAGGTGTCCCTGCCCCACATTTTTTTTTTCCAATGCACCATTAAGAACAGAGAAATAGAAGAGAAAGACCTGAGGAATTAGATCTCCAGGCTAGTAATAAGTAAATGAGCACCAATGTTGGAGAAAAATATGAGTTAATAGGGAGAGGAAAACATAATTTAGAACAGCATATATTTGGTGAGGTGAAAACCCAGAAAAAATAATTACAAAGTCTTGCTTGGGAAGTAAATCAAATTAGACACGTATATAAGATATACAGTGCCTTGGAACAAGGACACTATGATTTGTAAATCTGGTATTTTGACTCTGTGAAGATAGGGATTAATCACAACATGATGGGCCACTTCACTCACTCCTTCTTTACAGATACACTTACTAAACAAGGTTTTACACTTTGAATATCACATTGTCAAAGAGAAAGATGATAAATAACAAGTATGCATTAGTTTTCTATAGCTGGTTAACAAATTCTCACAAACACTGCGGTTTAAAACAGCGGTTTAAATACACAGTTATTATCTTACTATTTCTGTAAGTCTGAAGTCTACACAACACAACTGAATTTTCTGCTTAGGTCCAATAAGACTGAAATCAAGATGTCAGCTGAGGTTGTATTCACATATTCACACTTGAAAGTGTCCTTTCAAGCTCATCCAAGTTGTTGGCAGAATTCAATGCCTTGTAGTTTTAAGACTAAAGTTCCCATTTTCTCGCTGGCTGTCAACCCAAGGTTACTCTTAACTTCTAAAGGATGCCCACAGGTCCTAGCCATGTCACCAACTCACAACATTGCAGCTAAAATCATAAGAGCCAATAGATGAATCTCACTCTAGTCTCTTAAATCAAGGTCATATATAAAATAACCTAATCAAATGAGCAACTTTCCATCATATTCACAAACCCTAACCAAGTGGGGGAATTTCATAGGACATGTTCACCTGGCTCTGGGAATCTTGGGAGCATTCTGTATGTTTGCTTCATAAAAAACAACAACAACAAGCCAAACTTTTCCCAAAATGGTTGTACCATTTTACACTCCCATGAGCAATGTTTGAAAGTTCCAATTGCTTCACAGCCTCAACTACATTTAGCATTGACAGGTGTTATGTTTTGGTCTGGATTCTTTTTTATTTTCTTTTTTTAAAAATTTTAACCATTAAAGTGGGTGAAATAATATTGTATTATGATTTTAATTTGCATTACCCTAGTGACTAATGATCAGAATTTTTAGAGGACTATTGGCAATTGATATATCTCCTATTGTAATTTATAAGGTGGTTGTTCAAATTATATGCTCATGTTTCAATTGGACTACTTGTTATTAATGAGTTATGGGAATTCCTTATATATTCTGGACATAAGACCTCTGCCATATATATTATTTATGAATACGTTCTAGTTTGCAGCTTGCCTATTCATTTTTAATGGTGTATTTCATGAACAGAAATATTTAACATTAATGAAGTCCACTTCGTAAATTCCTTCTTTTATGGTTATTGGAATCCTTCTAATTTAAGAAATCTTTAATTCTTCCAGTTTACAAAGTTACTTTCCTTCCCCCCTCCCCCAAATTTCACATACTTGTGAATTTTCCAATTTTTCCAATTTTCTTTCTGGTATTGATTTCTAGTTTCACATCTTTGTAGTCAGAAAAGACACTGGGTATGATTTCATTTTTCTTAAATTTGTTAAGACTTGTTTTATGGTAAATATATGATCTATCCTGAAGAATGTTCCATGAGTACTTGAGAAGAATGTGTCCTCTGCTGTTGCTAAATGGAATGTTTTGTGTATATCTGCTATGTCCATTTCGTCTATACTGTTATCTAACTCCAATGTTTCCTTATGGATTTTCTGTCCAGATGATCTATCCATTATGGAAAGCAGGTTATTAAAGTACTGCTATCTATCTCCCCCTTCAGTTCTATTAATAAGAGCTTTATATATTCAGGTACTATGATGTTGGTTACATATATTTACACTTGTTACATACTCTTGATAAATTGACCCCACTTTGATTATATAATAACCTTAACCCATGGGAAAGTTGTTATACTTAAAGTCTATTTTTTTATTATATAAATATAGCCACCCCTGTTCTCTTTTGGTTACCATTTGCATGGAATACCTTTTTCCATCCCTCACTTTCACAGTGAGTGTCCTTAAAGTTCAAATGAGCCTGATGGAGGCAGCATATCCTAGGGTTTTCTTTTTAAATACATTCAGCCACTCTATGTCTTTGATTGGAGAATTTAACTGATTTAAATTTAAAGTGATACTGACAGGTAAAGACATACTCTTGCCATATTTATTTATTTATTTATTTATTCATTCATATATTTATTTATTTTTCTGTTTTGTGGTTACTTTCTTCCTTTCTTCCTGTGTCTTATGGCCTTATGTGGCTTCTTTTGCATGAAATTTCTTTCTTTTCTCTTATGGCTTTTAAAATTATGTCTTTATCATTATTATTATTATTTTTTTTTTGCCATTTTAGTTACTAAGCATCTTGGTGTGAACCTCTTGGTTTGATTTCACTGGGGGAGGGCTTCAGGTGTGTCTCCTATGTGTGTTGCAAACATTCTGCTGTTGTGACTGAGCTGCTTTTTCCCTTCAGTCCAGCGGCTCTCTTTGCCTGTTGCAGATAGGGTTTGGTCCCTGTGTTGTTAGTTGGGCCAGTCCAGATCACCTTGAGCTTATGTTGAGTCATACCAAGCATTTACCAGAGATGCAGTAGCACTGAAGTGCAAGGTGTTTTTCCTGTTTCATCCCCTGAGAAGCTTTCACTGATGGGTAGGGCCTGTAGTCAGACCCAGTATCAGCCCTCAGCTCAGTGCTCAGGCCACAGGTAGACTGGTATGTGTAATTATCTTCCCCTCTCCCCACTGCAAGAATCACTTTGGAGTGGTGCTGGCCTCTGTTGGGGCTCCTAAACACTAATTTTATTTTTGAGAGAGAGACAGAGTGTGAGCGGGGGAGGTGTAGAGAGAGAGAGGGAGACACAGAATCCATGGCAGGCTCCAGGCTCTGAGCTGTCGGCACAGAACCTGACTGGCCCAGGGCTCCAACTCAGGGCTGGTGAGATCATAGCCTGAGCCGAAGTCAGAAGCTTAACTGAGCCACCCAGGCGCCCCATTGTGCACACTGCATATCTTATGGCACCACTTTGGATGAACTCCAGCCAAGGTGGGGTGGGCGGGGAGCAGGTCTTCAAAAAAGCTTGGACAGGATGCAAGGTGTCATCAATGTTTGGGAAACTGTGCTATGGGAAGGAATTTCCAGTCGCTTACAAAAAACCTGCATAAGGGCTCAAAGGGGCAGTTCCGCAGAAGTGCTTGAGGGTGGGATATGCTGTTAGCAAGCTAAGTGCCGAGTATTGTCACTGGAGTTAGTTCTTGCAGGTTTCTGCCTATGGGGCAGGTTGGGGACAGGGGAGGGAAATGGTGCTGCCAGCTCTTTTGTTCTTCAAGAAGTCTTCCAATGAGCCCTGCCCCTCCAGCACACACTCTGAGATTAGTCAACAAACCTCCTTCCCTATACCTCAGGCAATTTTCAAACTACTGCTTTTAAATTGTATCTTACAGTGCTGTTTGTTGTGCTATCTCCTTCAGGGTGGGGACTCAGATTCCTCCTTCTAAAGCTGGGCCTACTGATTTTTAAAGATCCAGGTGCTAAGCCCCACTGACTATAAGAACTCATGAAATTAGGCCCCTTCAGTTTTCAAAGCCAAATGTCATGGGAATTTGCCTTCCCCATGTGGGTTCCCTGTGCCTGTGGTTCCTGCTGTGAGGATCTCTTTCTTTCTTCTCTCTGCACCTGCCACATCCCTTTCTTCTGAGGAAATCCTGCAAGTCCATTTAGCTCCTAGCCCTATTTCTGTCCTTCTTACCCTCTTTAATGTGGCCTCTTATCTACATTTAGCTGTGGAGACTCTGTTCTGCTACTCTTTGGGTCATTTTCTGAGTTGTTTACAGGGATGTGGGTGTTATCTAGTTATATCTGTGGGACGAGGTCAACATAGGATCCTTCTACTCTGCCCTCTCCCTGTGAGTCTGCTAAGTCATTAATTCTTTTAATTTAAAAAAAATTTTTTTTTAAGTTTTATTTTTCATATTTGCGAGAGACAGAGACAGAGCACAAGGAGAGGAGGGGCAGAGAGAGAGGGAGACAGAATCTGAAGAAGGCTCCAGGCTCTGAGCTGTCAGCACAGAGCCCGATGCGGGGCTCGAACTCACGAGCAATGAGATCATGACCTGAGCTGAAGTCTGGCCCCAACCGACTGAGCCACCCAGGCGCCCCAGCCATTTATTCTTTAAATAAGCTTTCTGCCTCTTTTTCTCTCTCTTCTCCTTCTGGGAACTCCCATAATGTATATATTATTTTCCTTGTTGGTTTTCTATCAATCACATAGGCTTTCTTCACTCTTTCTCATTTTTTTTTCTTTTTTCTCCTCTGACCGCGTGCTTCCAAATGATCTATCTTTGAGTTCATAGATTCTTCTACCTGATGGAGTTTGTTATTGAAGCCCCTTGTTGCATTTTTCATTTCATTCACTGTATTCTTTATCTCCAGAATTACTGTTTGGTTCTTTATGATTTCTATATCTTTGTTGTACTTCTAGTTTTGTCCATGCATTGCCTCCCTGGTTTCATAGAATGTATCTGTATTCTCCTGTATAGAGAGTTACTCACTGAGTAACTAAAAAAAAAAAAAAAAAAAAAATATTTTGGATTTTTATCAAGCAATTCATAGATCCCCATTTCTGTTCAGTTACTGGGAAATTATTGTGTTCCTTTGGTGGTGGCATGCTTTCCTAATTTTTTATGTCGCTTGAAGACTTGTGTTGCTCTCTTTGCACTTGAAGGAGTTACCTCTTCCAGTCGTTACTGAGTAGCTCCAAGAGAGAAAGACCCTAACTACTCAGGCCATCTAGGAATTCTGGGGGTCTCACAGACCTTTTCTATGGATGTGCATACTCCCTTCCTCCTGAAGTCTCTAGTTGGGGAAGTTTTAAATTTGTATGCCTTCTCTCAAGGCGCCCCTAAACAGGTGTATATATTTACCATAACAGTGGTTCTCAAATGAGTTGAAATTCAGATTCCCAGGCTCATGCATGAAATTCAGTAAGTCTGAGGTGAAGCCCAGCAATCCACTTTAGGGAAGGGATTGTGTCACTTTCACTCCTAGAATACAAACATGGACTGAAAACATCAAGTGCAGACTACACCTTCAACACTAAATTAAATCATATTAAATGGTTTTGGTCCGTGATT
Organism: Panthera uncia; assembly: GCF_023721935.1. Lineage (NCBI taxonomy): Eukaryota > Metazoa > Chordata > Mammalia > Carnivora > Felidae > Panthera > Panthera uncia. The sequence continues at coordinate 62,584,146 of NC_064808.1, forward strand.
TAGAAAATACACTTATCTTTGTTCCAATTATCATTAAGTACTGGTCAGTATTACCTTTAAAATGTGTTAGACTTGTCAGTCCCATTAGCCTAATGGATAGGAATTGGCCTCCTAAAGTGTGTTACTCTACCTATTCTGGATTTCCACGTTAGCTAGAGCCATCATTGCCTTCTACATAGACTATGTCAATAATCTCCTGTTCTCCCTACTCATGCTTTTCAACAGCGAATCAGATGATGTTACCCACACACTTAAAACACTCCAATGCTTCCAAGCAATGAATTGTGTATTTCTTATATTCCTGAACTCTCCTTTTACTAATTTTCAGTGAGCTCCAGCCACACTGGCCTTCAAAGGATTCCTCAACACATTCACTCCTACCATAAGATTTTTATATGTGCTGTTCCCAGAATCTGACATGTTTCTCTCCATATCTCTGCACCACTAGTCACACTTAGTATCCAGGTCTCAACTGAGGTTTCACTTCCCCAAAAAGGCCAAGTCACCCAGTCTAAAGAAGCTGCCCCCATTTCCAACTCTATCTTGTTGCCACCTTTAATATTTTTCCTAAAACTTACCAGGAGTTAAAGTCTTGTTCATTTATTTACTTATCTTCTGCCCCACTCAATAGAATGCAAGATACATGAGAGTTTGAGTCTTATCTTATCTTCCTCACTAAAGTCCCAGTGCCTGGAAAAATGCCTCTCACAGAGTAGGCACTCAAAATACGTTTTTTCGGGGCGCCTGGGTGGCTCAATTGGTTAAGCGTCCAACTTCGTCTCAGGTCATGATCTCGTGGTCCGTGAGTTCGAGCCCCATGTCGGGCTCTGTGCTGACCACTCAGAGCCCAGAGCCTGTTTCAGATTCTGTGTCTCCCTCTCTCTCTGACCCTCCCCGTTCATGCTCTGTCTCTCTCTGTCTCAAAAATAAATAAACGTTAAAAAAAATTTAAAAAAAAACAAAAAAACAAAACACGTTTTTTCAATAAATACACTGGAGCCGGGGCACCTGGGTGGCTCAGTTGGTTAAGTGTCCAGCTCTTGACTTCTGCTCAGGTCACAATCTCATGGTTTGTGGGTTCAAGTCCCATGTCGGGCTCTGTGATGGCAGGGTGAAGCCTGCTTGGGATTCTTTCTCCCTCTCTCTCTGCCCCTCCCCCACTCACATGCTCTTTCTCTCTCAAAATAAATAAGCAAACAAACAAACAAAAAATAGATGGGAGACTGAGAGACTAAGAGAAAAATTACCAGGTGTACTCATAACTGCAAAGAAAAGATCTTCCCCCCCCTCCCCCCACCCCCCACCCCCCGCCCCGCCCCGCCATTCCTAAACCATCCTAAACCAGCCAGGGCGTGACGGTTGTGGTTTGAAATAAAGGCGGGAACCAATCAATTTCTGCTGAGCGTTCAAATTTAAATGTCAACCAATAACAGCTCTGTAACCTCAAAAAAATCCCTAACTTGTTTGTGCCTGTCTATAAAAGAAGCTGTAAGATCCTTGCTCGGGCCTCTTAGCGTCACCGGCAACAAGTGCGCGGAGGACCGGGTTCGAACCTGCAATAAACGACCCTTGCCGCTTGGCTTTGACTCTGGACTCTGGTGGTTTGTTTTCGGGGGGTCTCTTGAATCGGGGCATATCAAGCCAAAAGAGATAACAGTTCATCAAAGTAAAAATATGTGCTTAAATCAGAGAAGAGTATCTAAGGAAAATAACATCATCTGTCTATGTCTTATAATTGATGCCCACTCAATCAATTTATGAGATTAGTCCTATTTGCAAATATGGCCAGCTAAGCATTGCACCTGTGCTATGGTGCTATGTTTTCTAATGGGGAAAAAAAAGAAATATAGTTTGTAAACACTGCCCAAACAAAATAAAAGATGAAGTAACTGCAGTGTTGGGAAGGAGGTATAAGATTTTAGATATGGATAAAACCGAGTTTGAATAAAACATCCTTGAGGTTATCATAAATTCAAAGGCTCTTGTGTCTAAACTGAAGTAAATATGAAAATTTCCATTTCACAAGGTGATTGTAGGAATTATATGGCACACAGTAATTCGAGAACACACCGGAGAACCTTCCACATAATAGGATTCACAAGTGATAGGTGCTTTCTCCTATTATACACTAGTATCCTGCCAAGTGAAAGAGTTCTTTATCCACTCAAAACACATTTAATTCACTTAATTTATCAGAGCATGACAGCAACAATGAGGAAGACATAATCAAAGATGCTCATTCAATCTAGAAGGCAGTATAACTTAGTGAAAATAATCAAATTTAATGAATATATTTTCACCTTCAGGTTTCTCTATGCAGTCTAATTCTTAATATTTGACCACTCCTAGAAGCCATGTGGCTCTAGGTTATCAAAATCATTCCAACCACCTATAATTGAAACAATGGAGAATTTACTAATATTTTTGATGTATTAACCAAAAACACTACTGTAAATAAAGATACCAAGCAGCTATCAGTTAAGACATGTTCCAATTTACCATGGTTTCAGCACACCGCCAGTGCCTTACTTTCCACAGTCTTCTTTTTATCAATTTCATACAAATACAAATGATGAAGCAAATAAAAGAGTTTATTACTATTGCAGACACAACTTTCCTGATTTATTTTCAACCATATCTTACTTCTTTTTACTTTATGTAAATCATAGAGTATGTTCTCCTGTGTGTGATATGATTTCTTCAGCATAACACCTATGATATTTTGTTGCGTGTGGGGGTTTGTTTGTTTTTTACTTTCTAAGTACTATTCTATGATGGGAATATACTACAATGTTTTTGTTTTTCTTTTTTCAGTTTTCCTGTTGATAGCCATGTTTCCAGTTTGGGGTTATTATTGATAAAATTGCCATGAATATTCTTGTAAAACTCTTTTGGACCTAACTTTGTTGGGTTTTTTTTTCTCTTTTTCTCTTGGTTAACACCCAAAAAATTGAATTGCTAGGTCAAAAAAAAAAAGATATCTGTTTAACTTTATTTTTTAAAAACTGCCAAACATTTATCTCAAGTGATTATACATTTTTTATGCCTAGAATAGGGAAGGGGATTTCATTGTTCTTGCAACAACATTTGTGTTTCAAGTCTTTTTAACTTTAACCATTTTTTAAATATTTTTTTTAACGTTTATTTATTTTTGAGACAGAGAGAGACAGAGCATGAACAGGGGAGGGGCAGAGAGAGAGGGAGACACAGAATCGGAAGCAGGCTCCAGGCTCTGAGCCATCAGCCCAGAGCCCCTACGTGGGGCTCCAACTCACGGACCACGAGATCATGACCTGAGCTGAAGTCGGACGCTCAACCAACTGAGCCACCCAGGCACCCCTTAACTTTAACCATTTTAATGAGTATATCAAGATATTATTTGTGGTTTTACTTTGTGTTTCCTGGATGACTAAAGATATTGCGCATTTATTTTTTTTTTAATTTTTTTAATGTTTGTTTATTTTTGAGAGAGAGAGAGAGAGAGAGTGTGCGAGTGGGGGAGGGTCAGAGAAAGAGGGAGACACAGAATCTGAAGCAGGCTCTGGGCTTTGAGTTGTCAGCAGAGTTCCATGCAGGGCTCGAACCCATGAACCATGAGATCATGACCTGAACTGAAGTCCAACGCTTAAACGAATGAGCCACCCAGGCACCCCAGAGCACTTATGAAAAGAGATTATTGGTATCTGTAGATCATCCTTTGTGAAATGTGAAGTCCTTAGCCCCATTTTTTAAAAGTGATTTTATTGTATTTTTAGAATTGAATTATGGGAGTTTGTTATATACTCCCAATCAAGTATTTGTGAGATATATATTTTGCAATTGTCCTATCCATCTGTGGCTTTTCTATTCATTTTCTTAATAGTATATTAAATAAGCAGAAGCATTTATATTTGATAAAATCTAATTCATCATTTTAATGATTATTTCTTTAATTCTAGGTCTCAAAGATATGCACATATGTTTTCTGAAAATTTTATAGTTTTAGCTTCTATGTTTTGGTCTTGAATAAATTTTAATTTTACATGAGGTAGGGTTCCCATATGGCTATTGAGTTGTTTCTACATCAATTGTTGATATTTTTTCCTAAATGAATTGATTTGAACCCTTCATTTAAAATCAATTAACAACATAAATGTCAGTCTGTATTTTTTTATTTTTAACGCTATGTTAAATGGGTTTTTAAAATTTTATTTTCCAAATTGTTGTTACAAGTACATAGAAAGAAATAGGTTTTTTCTATTAACCTTGCATTTTGAAAACTTACCTAAATTTTAGTACTGGTAGGTTTTTGGATATTTGGATTCCCTTGAGATTTTCTACATGAAAATTATGTCGTTTGGAAACAGAGAGTTTTCCTTTTTCCTTTTCTATGACTTTTTTATCTTGCTTTATTGTATTAGTTAGGACCTCTAGTCCAATACACTATTGAATAGGAATGGTGAAAGCAGGCCTCCTTGCCTTGAGAAGATCTCTGAATGAAAGTATTCGATATTTCACTAAGTAAAATAACTAGTTTTTGTTTTGTTTTGCTTTACTCCTTACCAGATTGAGAAAGTTTTCTGACATTCCTCGATTATGTAGAGTGGTCATCATAATGGGCACTGAATTGTATTAAATGTCCTTACTGTATCTATTGAGATAATCATACTTTTTCCTCCCTTTTTTAGTTAATATAGTATGTTATACTGATTGGTTTCCAAATTATAAATCAGACTTGCATTTCCAAGATAAGTTTCCATTGGCCATTACAGGTTATTTAATCTAAGTTGCTAATATTCTACTACGGGCTTTTCCATCTACACTCAAAAGAGATATTTTTCTATAAAATATCTTTTTTTCCATGCATTTTCCAGTTTCGGTATCAGTGTTATTTTAGCTTTGTAAAACAAGTTAGGAAGTTTTCTTTTCTAATATATTTCTTTAAAAATATGTGTAATACTGCTGTTTTTTCTTCATGTGTTGGATAGAATTGTCCAGCGAAGACATATGTCATAGGTTTTTGACAAATAATTTCTTCAGTTCTTATTTTTTATCTTATATAAATTCTAATAAACTGTATTTTCCAAGAAATGGAAATATTTCATTGAGGTTGACCAAGTTTCTGTCTCTTAAGGTTGGTAGAATCTCTCATGTAACTCCTTCTTTCCATCACTGATATTGGCAATTTATGATGTTTCTCTTTCATTACTGGTCACTTTGTGAGGAGTTTTATTGATTTTTAATTTTTTCAAGGAACTAAATTTATTACTTTTCTTTATGTTTGCCTTCTTATGTTATTGATTTCTGCTCTTATTTTTATTGTATTTCCTTCTCCTTATTTAATTCAGGCTAATGTTTTCCTATTATCTTAGGTGAAAATTATATCATTGCTTGTTTAAGTGCTTCTTATTTCTAATAAAGCATTTAAAGCTATAAATTTTCCTCTTAGCACAAATTAGGCTATGCTCCATAATTTTTTTACATTTTCCCTATCAATCAAATTATCTTTTATTTTCCTGTGATTTTTTTAAATTTAACCCATGCTATTAATGTGTATTGTTAATCTTAAGCATTTAGATGTTTTATACGCATCACTGTTTTAATGTATCCTATTGTTATTGGTTTCTAACTTAATTTGTCTTCAGAAAACATTCTATATACTGTCAATACTTTTACATTTACTAACACTTATTTTGTGGTCCTTTATATGGTCTATTTTTGTGAAGGTTTTGTGTGAACTTGAAAAGAACATATGTTCTGTTTTCTTTAAATGTAGTCATCTATAAATGGCAATCAGGTGAAGTTTTTGATAGGGTTATTTAGATTTTCTGCATCATTAATGTATATTTGATAGTTGCTCTGCTAATTATGTATGCTCTATCAGTTACTTATAGAATAACTGTTACTGTAGATTTGTCTGTTTCTCCCTTTTACTTCTGTAAATTTTGCTTCAGGTATTTTAAAATTATTAGGTACTTATATATTTATTATGATAGGCCTTTCTGATTGAATATCCCATTTATTATAGGCTATCACTTTTATTTTTTTAATATTTTTATTAAAAATTTTTTTAATGTTTATTTATTTTTGAGAGAGAGAGGGGGAGAGAATAAGTGGGGGAGGGGCAGAGAGAGAAGGAGACACAGAATCTAAAGAAGGCTCCAGGCTCTGAGCTGTCAGCACAAAGCAGGATGCAGGGCTCAAACCCACAAACCATGAGACCATGACCTAAGCCAAAGTCAGATGCTTAACTGACTGAGCCACCCAGGCACCCCTGGAATATCACTTCTTAAAAGTACTCCTTATCTTTTTGGTATCTTCATTAAAAATAATAATTATTATTATCGCTACTTAAGTACTCCTTATCTTTAAGTTTATTGTGTTTGATTTCAGCTATTCCAGCTTACTCATGGTTAGGTTACTTTTTGTATATTTCTTTTTCTATCCTTTTAATTTCAACCTTTATTATTATTATTATTATTATTATTGTTATTATTATTATTATTAAATGTGTGCCTTTTGCAGACAGCACATTGTTGAGTTTTCCTTTTAATCCAGTTTGTTAATCTCTCCTCTTTAATTTGATTTGCCAGCTTTTCTATCCAAGGGCTCAGCAACAATAAAACTCTGTGTAACATCACATCATAGTAAGGGATAAATCTAAAGAGGTATGGCAGTAGTCTCTATTGAGTGCCAATGGATCCACTGATTCTGTCATATGCCATATACCATGAAGCTTCCAGCTGGACAAAGAAAGATAATAGCCTTTGGAAGTCACATCTGAGGTTACAGCTTTGAAATAATGGGACTCCATCCTTCAGGATGCAGGTTATTCCCCAGATCAATACTTACGATATAGTACTATATTCCCAGTAGGTAGAATACACAGGTCTTGGAACTAACAGGTGGGATCAGAATTGGTCCCACTTACTACCATTCCCAATAAGTTACTGATGAATATATTCTGACTGTCCCTGCAATTCTAGTTTCTTTGCATCTATACATCTTGGTTTCAAGAGGGGAATACATCTCAATAAACTTTATGTACAGCTATGACCCACTCACTTTGGACTTTTTGTACTAAAAGATGAAAGGTCAAGAGAAGTTACCATCCCGCCCAGCACAGTTAACACTGAAGTCATAAGGAGGTAAGACTGCTGTTAAACAATGTGGGAGAAAATAATACATTTGATGCCCATGTGATCAAGTAGAGTTTATCTTGGTACTCTTCTGCCCAATTTTGATAGTAAATCAACAAATGAAGCAGCCATGATCTGAATAAGACATGATACACAGGAACTCGAAATCCCCCAGACATGAAGATCTGAGAGATATTACTATCAGAAATGCTAATTGAGGGATAGGGAAATCTAGAATGATAGTAATGAAGGAAGATTATGAATATCAGTTGTAGCCTGGAGTGTATCTACAGCAACAGGGGCTAGATTTCATCCCTCCAATTTTCCTCTAGGAAGGACTCTAAACACCCACAGGAAGTTACCAAACAGAATCGTTAAAAAGCTGTTTATAGATGGTGTGAACAACAACATAATAATTATTATCATTATTATTAATACTATTATCATTATTGGAAACAAGCAAGTCCAAGTGGTAGACTATTCAGATCTAAGACATTCACCCCCAGCTGCCAGGCATGTTGTCTGTTTATAGCTCCCTGGAACTGAGTCCCTCCCTGGAACTTGCACTTGTCCCCACACAGCTGCCTTGCCCAAAATTGCATCCTCAAAGGTAGTCTACATCCAGTGACCTGTTGGTGAAAGTGACCAAAGACCCAGATTCCCTGCTTCAATGTGAGACACCCCATCATTCCATGAGATCAGCTGAGTCTCTCTTGTAACTACACTGCAGATCAACCTTTTGCTCTGACCAGTGCTGCTTCCCTTACTCTTTTATAGGTGGCGTACCTGAGACCATTCCCCAATAACCCACTTGCACTCAAAATTCCTTCTTGGATTCTATTTCCAGGAAATCAAGGCTATGAATATGCTTAATAACCTTTTTTCAGATGAAGAAAAGTATTTAACTATAAATGTGAAAAGGCTATCACTGCAAGTGGTTGAAGGAAGGGAAGAAGAATATCTAACTTCTCTCTCAGCCAATCATACTTCCCTTACTCCACTGAAGCTACTTTACCCAAGGTTACTCCTTAATAAATTACCTAAATATAAATCTCCACCCCAAGTTTGTTTCCTGGGAAGCCTTACCTAAGGCAAGTCTGAAATATACAATATTGCCATTTTACTCATTAGTGAACAGAGACTCAGAGATATGAAGTAATTTGTTCAAGGATTACACAGCAATAAGTAACAGGGCCACTAATTCAAACTCAAGTCTGTTTGATTCCAAAGCCATATGCCTATGACAGTATCACACTGCCTTCCCTCTTTTCTCCAACTGAGCATTACCTTATTAATAAAAGAATATGCAGCCTTTTCTGTTTGCGTTAAAGTAAACCTTCTCAAGCTGACAGCTCTATCAGAACTTGTCACTTACAATTTAATGCCATGCAGTCTGGTTGGGGCTTGTCAGATTTACAGTAAAGCCCAAATGGATACTATGCCATTATGCATTTAATGTACTGCCCTCATGGAGCCAACCACCACATTAAATACTTAATGCCAGTCAAATTTATTTACAGGATCAACTCTTTCCCTTTCAGATATTGCCTCTTATCCTTTAGGCTGAAGCCTCTGGAGCTCTTTGGCAGTCACTTGGTACTTTGTCCACCTAGGGTAACCCACTGCCAATAGTGACATTTTCCAGTCCAGAGTGAGAACTATTTATGAAGAGAAACAGGTCCCAAGTAACTTCAGGTTGAGAGAAAAGAGATGAAATACAAAAAAGATATTGTTATAATGTGGAGCTTGTAGAAATAGATAAAAGAGCTCTTTTGTGCTGTCTCTTTTGTCCAGCATCAAAATGCTAGTTATGTTGGCCAAAGTCTTTTGAAGACTGATTCCAAATCCATCAGCTTTGCTTCTTTTTCACATTTCAAAATACTATTGATATTAGAAGGGAAGGTATAGAAGTTTAGAGGATAATATCTGCCTTGCCAGCCCAGCAAAGTTCCTGGGGTCCCTCCAATAAAAATTGGCTAACATGTTTTCAGTAGGACTTCAATTATAACTTCCTCCCTCCACAGTCTGAGTCTCAGAGGCATAGGTTTTCTTCTTGATACCCCACATGACTAATGCTACTGTGTTGTTAGGAACACATGTAAAGGAGACAAAGACAAGTGGGAGCGTAGCCAAAGAGGAGCAGAAAGAGAGGTGAGAGTTCTGGAGCTCATGTCATGTCAGAAATGGCTGATGGTTATAAAGATGTACAGACTAAGAAGATGGAAGATGAGGAGAGAGTAGCAGTGTACTGTCATGGGGAAGGGTGATTATCTGAGTCCTAGTCCTTGTCTTATGCAGTTCAAGCTCTTTTCACAGATCAGTCCCTGTCTAGCAGGTCTCTTCATTACTCCTGCTTCCAACTCTTGCTTAGTTAACAACGATTCATTCTTCAGATTTCATGTTAAATATCACTTCCTCAGAAAATACCTTGTCTACACCATCACCTCTATGGCTACTTAGCATCAGAACTGGTCAGTGTGCCCCTCTTATATGATTTCATAAAACCCCTCTTCACAGCACTTACTACAGGTTGAAAATTTACACCTGTTATGTTATTTTCCAATTACTGCTGATTTCACACTGTCTATTCAAAGTCCTATCACCATATAAACCAGTACTATTTTGTTTACTATTATATCCTTAGGGCTTAGGATGGGGCTTTGCATAACACAGGTACTCACCAAATACTTTTTTCAAAGAAAAAGCCCACATATATACATATGAATGAATGAATGCATGAATGACTTACAAAGAGATCTAAAAAAAAAGAAAGTAGAGACAGTCATATGACATTTAAACAAAAGAAAAATTGAAATTTAATCAGAGTTATTCATCAGCAAATCTAGCTACATATGTGAGAAAAAGCTCTCTACCAGAGGAAATATTCAAGACCAGAGACCAAGATATGTTTTTAAAGTTTATGTATGTATTAATTACATTTAGACCCAAATAATTGCCACTTAATATAATATTCTAGAGTTTTAAGATTCTATTAATGTTATCCTCTTTCCTTGTGCTTCTCCATAAGGGCATCCATTTGTATTCGATTTTGATCTACAACTTCAATGACCCCCTAACAAATCGCTCAGCTCTCATTGTTGTGGCAAAACAAACTTGCCAGATCCTATCAGGAATCAGTAGAAAAGGTGATTTGCTCATTGGAAGTCTACTCTTTCGGGATTCATTTATTAAACAGTAATTCCCAATGTCCGGTCAATCCTTGGTCTTCTGTGTATAGCAGATGGCTTTGTATATTGAATGTTTAAAACATAGTTTTTGGTGACTTTTCCCACACCCCTGAGAACAGTTCACATTGTTATTAAAGTAATAAATACCAATAGCAAATTCAACAGACAATGAACACTGATTTCTGGGGGGAACTCTGTTTCCAATCTAGTTTGCATAATACACACATAATGAACAAAAAGAAGTGGAAAACCAGGTGGAAAGACATTTTTAAGATAAACTAATCAATACAATATAAATGAAAATAAGGAAAATTTATAAGCATGGGGCAGATTTCAACTTGATATGAAAAAACGTTCCAAATTTTAAGTAACGAGCTTCCTGATGATGAAAGTGTTTACATGGTGGTTAATGGATACAATGAAATCATTTTTAAATATTTTTATATTTATGAGAGAGACAGAGAGAGACAGAGCATGCACACAAATCGGGGAGGGGTAGAGAGAGAAGGGGAGAGAGAGAAAATCCTAAGTAGGCTCCACTCCATCAGCTCAGAGCTCAATACAGGGCTCGATCCCACAAACAATGAGATCATGACCTGAGCCAAAATCAAGAGTCTGACACTTAAGTGACTAAGCCACTCAGGCACTCCCATTGAAATGATTTTGAGTTACAATGTCATTTAAAGTTCTTTCAATTCTGAAGCTTTCCAGGATTGTTTTAGTTTGAAGAAGAGATACATAAACAACTGGGAATTAAGACTGGACCAATATGGTACCAAAAAAATCTATAAACTCATTCTATTCAGCAGAGGACATAGGCATTCAGGGAAAGTGATGTGCTTGCTGATCTATTCTAGAAATACTATTTTTCCACTGAACAGATAAGAAAGTTGCTACTCAGACAAGACAAAAAAATTCCAAGTAGTTATGTAATAAAATATGTAATAGAATTCTAGGACTTTAATCCCGGTATTTCTGATTCCAAAATTGATGCACTTTATATAACATCTCATTAAATGATAGAAAAAGAAAAGGGAGAGAGTAGGAAAATGGGGGCAGAGTAGGAGAATCCTAGGCTTGCCTTGTCCCACAAATACAACTAGATAATTACCAAATCATCCTAAATACCCCAGAAATTAACCTGAAGCCAGGCAGAACACATTCTACAACTAAAGGTAGAGAAGAGACCATACTGAAGAGGACAGGAAGTGGAGAGGTGGAGTTTGGGAGAGAAATGGATTGTGGCCACTGTGGTGGGTAGGGAACCATGGTTGTGAAGAAGGGCGAGAGAGAGACCAGCATACAGAGAAGGGTAAGAGGAAAAAGAATCCCCATAGAAATTGGCTTGGAAAGCTAGAGGGCCAACTTCTGTGAGTTCTTACAAACAGCAGAGCTTTAAGCCTGGAGTTTTAAAGGTCAACATGCTTGGCTATGGGAAAGTGCAAAGGGCATTTCCTTGCTCTTAAAGAAAAAGCAGGGCCAATAGCCCAGGAACATACAGCATAAAAACAACAATCTGAAGAACTCTTGGAGCATATAGTGGGGAAGTTATTTTCTCATCTCAGAGTGCATCCCAGAGAGACATCAGTGAGTTGCTCCTACAGGAACAAAAAAACTGGCAGGCATCATTGCCCTCCCCTGCCCCTCAGCCTAAGCACAAGGCTACCTGCAAGAACCAGCACAGCACCAACACTCATTATCTAACTTTCTTATACCAAGCCCCACCTCCCATGGTCAAGTGGAACCACGCTTCCCACTCACACTTGACTCAGTCCCAGCATGGTGGGACCCCCTCCCCCAGGTGACTGTCCCAAAACCCTGCTCACTCCACATCTCCAAATGCAGGAGTTTTGCAGAGCTTCAGTTTCAGCAGTGGTGGCAACAAGTCTCATTACACAAACAGATCAGAGCACACCTAGTTAAAAAGACACCACATTCAGGCCAGAGACCAAACACCGCCCACAACAGGCAGATAGCTTCTGCAGATGACTGGGCTAAAGGATAACGCTTCCAGGACAAAACAGCGGAGCACACACACCATACACTGGCGACACTCCCAGAAGTGCCAGGCCCTAGGGATCAGAGGGCACTGCACTTCAAGACACTACAGGACCTCTTCTTCAAAGGCCATCACACTCAAGAAGAGGAGACATAGCTGACTTTCCTAACACAGAGAAACAGGCACAGAGACTTAGACAAAGTGAGAAGACAGAGAAAGTTATCCCAAATGAAATAGAAGGACAATGCCATGGCCACAGATCTAAGCAAAACAGAAAGAAGTAACATGCCTAATAAAGAATTTAAAGTAGTAACCATAAAGATATTCACTGGATTTGAGAAAGGAATGGAATACATGGGTAAGACCCTTAACAGAGAGATAAATACCATAGCAGAGATAAAGGGCATAATAAACAAAATGAGAAACATGCTTGATGGAAAGAGCAAAGGAACAAAAAAATGATCTAGAAGATAGAGTAATGAAAAGTAATCAAGCGTAACAAAAGAGAGAAAGAAGAATTACACAAAATGAGAATATATTTACAGAACTCAGTGACTTCATCAAATGTGGTAACATTTGTATAGGAGGAGTCCTGGAAGAAGAGAGAGGAAAAGAGTCTTTTAAAAAAAGAAATAAATCATAACTGATGATGGAAGCCAAATGGGTAATATGTTCTTGTTAATAGGATATAGGACATTAATAACTCAGATGGGGAAGAGAGAGGAACTGATTCGAAAGCAGAGTCAAAGTCCTGAAAGAGGGAAATCTCAACAGGAAGGTAGGCTTCATATACTATGGGGCTTGTGAGGAGGAATGCTGTATGGATGCTCCTCCTTTTTGAAAATCGGGGAGTGAGGATTAACAGGCCCTGGCAGGCAGTGTCTAGGTCAGGGTACTGTCCTTAACAGCAATGTTGGAGATGACAGTTATCACTTCTAAGGGTGACTACAATTGAGTCATTATCTCAAATAGGGCAGGCAAACAGTAGCAACAACGACTCAAAGCCACATGAGAGGAAGTTGAAAGTAAACGGTGTGGAGAAAGCCAGGCATGACCCTGGAGGTGAAGAAGAGTCAGCTTCTGAAGATTAGCTCCAGTTTCCATAGCCATAGATAAGCATATGTGGGGAAAGCAGTGGAGGGCTGCTAGGCAGAGAAGCTAAAGCAGAGGTAACCTGCATGGGGCAGGAAGTGACAGGAGGGGGATTCACAAGTGGTTTAGGAAAACCAACTTTCCTTGCCACTCTGACCTTGTACCTTGACACTCAGGTTATAAAAATTTGGGGGCAATATTATAATTGCATACCTTGCCATAAGAATGGCCTGAAGCTGTTGAGCAACTTAAACGGTAAACTTCACACTGATGAAGACCATTTCAAGACCAATATAAGCTGGATCTTCAAGGAGAGTTACCAATGATTCCAGATGGAGACTACTGGGAAAGGTAGCAGCTTTTTCCTGATGTGGCATAAGGACAGATTTATATGTATTTTATAATTTTATAATTATAATGGCTATTATCAGTATAAGTAAGACATATTGATTAAATTATAATACTAAGAAATATCGTTGTAGAGTTTTGTTGTTTGGTTTGGTTTGAGTTTTTTTTATTATTATTATTATTTTGGTTGTTATTGTTGCTATGATTGTTTTTCAATAGAGTAACAGAAGAGAGAACAATGCTAGTTCATTCCAGCCTATGAGAAAAGTATTTTCTTCAAATCTCAGTATACATACTGTACTGTTCATATTTGTTTGTCTATTTGGATTTATTTTTGTGAATCTGTATGTAAATTTTCTACTTGATTAACTATGCTTTGATTCTCTTGAAGCTGGAATGGGCGTTGTGATGCCACATAGCATGCCAAAATCAGAAAAGAAACAAACAAACTCTGCTCAGAATCTGCAAGGAGGCATTATTAGTCACTAAAGATTGCTTGCTACATTTGTGCTCATTTGTATGGGCAAAGACTCTGCATGTCCAGATAGAGATCCCAAACTATTGTCTCCAAATCAGTACTGGCTTGGCTTCACTACCAGAATGCAAATTATGTTATTTGCTGCCATTGTGTGTCAATTAAAGATAAAACGTGAATTCCTATTTCAATATGCTCCTACTGGCACAACATCTGGGCTTACCTAAAATTCGTGGAACAGTTTCCAAAGATGTTGCCTGTTTGGATGCAGGAGGTATGAAGACTTGGCCTCTCAGCAAAGCTGAGGAACATCTCTGGCAGCAGTAGAATCATGGCTCCGAATGTGTATTTCCAATGTATTTTCTAAATGGCAACTTATCTTTACTTTCTCTCTGTTCTTCCTGTCAAATCTATGCCAGTGCTATTACTATCTCCTCAGTGACCAAGATCCATAGTTTAACACAGAATGCTTTTTCTCCCACTCTCTCCTCTAATCTCACTGATAGAGAGATTAATCTCCTCTAATCTGATAGCAGAACCTATGCTTTGTTGTGTCTGTTACCCAAGCTTATGTCACCATTCCCACAGTCCCTGCCTTGATTCTTACCCTCCATACCCATCAGCCCCAAATGTTTCAATAACCTCCTAACCTCTTCCTCTGCTTTCTCCTCCCTGTCATCATTTTCCCATGACATAGCTATGTTTACTTTTGTAAATCACCTTTTGATCATGGCAATCTCCTTCTCCCAAGTTAAAGAAGTGGTGTCATGAGCAGGCGGTCTGTGACCCCACGTCTGTCCTTGCTGTCCACTCTGCTTGGGATGCATTTTTCCCTTGCCAACCTCATTCTTAGTAGTTTGCTCCTCATTTTTCAAGACACAGCTCAATTGTCTCATCCCTTCTGACATATTGCCTAAACATTCAAACAGAATCATGTTACATGTGTGTCATTTATTTCATTTATACTAGATACCTCCATTATTTCATTTATCTCCGATTTTCACACTTTTAATGTATTTGTTTACTTATCGCTTTCAAAGTGAGTTTTCTTTTTTTTTTTTTTTAATTTTTTTTTTTCAACGTTTATTTATTTTTGGGACAGAGAGAGACAGAGCATGAACGGGGGAGGGGCAGAGAGAGAGGGAGACACAGAATCGGAAACAGGCTCCAGGCTCTGAGCCATCAGCCCAGAGCCTGACGCGGGGCTCGAACTCACGGACCGTGAGATCGTGACCTGGCTGAAGTCGGACGCTTAACCGACTGCGCCACCCAGGCGCCCCAAAGTGAGTTTTCTAAAATAGTTGGTGTTATTCAATTATAATCTCTAATCTTAAAATTTAGTACTTAAAGAGGTGTCCAGTAAATGTTTTTGTGATGAATGGATGGTGCATTAATCATTAGGTGTCTCTTTAACTAAATATTTGGGAGGTAAAGAAAAACATTATTATAGCCTCTAAAATATTTAGCTGGATATAATAATTCTTACAACTGCTATTTGATATTACACTGATGTGGACATTATCTAGACATATCTGTGGGGCAAGGTGAGTGTAAGGCCCTCCTACTCTGACACTTTCCCTGGAAGACTTCCTATTCAGTAATAGAAACAGCAAATTCTACCGAGCTGCCTTGTCTTATTCATACAGCTGCATCTGTGTGATAAAGAAAATAATGTGCAATTGGAATAATTCTTAAGCCTTTGTAGGTTTATGCAACCAAACAAATGGTATTACTGTCAATATATCCCTTAATGGAAAAAGAAAAATATAAAGAGACTTATAAAGTTCTCTCCTCCTTAAATGAGGGAATTTTGTGGTGTTGTGACTCACCCTCTGACTTCACACAGTGATTTCACTTGGATAAATAGGGTAACTGCTATACAAACAAGCTCTTCACAATTCACAATACTACAGAGGAAGGTTGACCTAATAGCATGAGTTCATCAGCATTTATCAGACATCTGTTATGGAGACAATGTCTAGTCTATGAAGAAAAAAAAAGTTTTGGCTTAAACACTTGAGATTACAGTCTATTAGGGTAGGTTAACCTCTAATTCAATACCTACTATATCAGAGAATGAGAATTCTAACAGAGAGATGAGAAACTTATTCAAAGAATACAAGAATGGTCAGATCAAGCCAATCTGATGGTTCTGGAATGAAGGCTTAGGACATAGGTATTAAGGAATAAAAAGAAGCTTGTCAAGCAGAACAGAAGTAATTGACATTTCAGAACAAACTTTTTGAAGTCAAAGACATGAATAAGCCCTAGCTGAGCTCCCATCTAAGAGTCCGTATCAACCACCAGACATATGCTTGAGTCATCTAGGACATGCAGTCCAGTTCAGCTGACGGTTACACAACTAGTAAGCAGCAAAACTAGAATTTAAATACAGGTCTTGTGACTCTCTGCCCAGTGCCCTATCCTCCACTGCTGCCTACCAAATGGAACTAGATGGTATCTGGCATAGAGTTTGAGACTAGTATAGCAAAGTAGTTAAGAGCTCATATTACGAGTTACCCAAGGTTGGAATAGAATCCCAGCACTGTCACTTATTTGTGTGAACACAGATAAGCTTACTACTATTCTAAACCTCAGTTTCTACATTTATAAAACAGTTAATAATAGTCTCTACCTACCTCATAGGGCTATTGTGAAGGAAAAATGAGTTAATGAATACAGTATCTCTAACACATATTAAACAATAAATTATAGCTTTATTGAAAATACTTCTATCTTATGATTTTTAGCCTTTGTAATTCTGTCAACCTTGTCTCTAGTTCATTTTCTACCACTATGGTCTCAAAGAACATAAAAAAGGCCTTCACTTCTAAACAGATCCAGATGTTTACTTTGTTCCTTGGACACACCATCAGCAAATATCTCACAGCCAAATGCACAAACCTGACTAAAGTGAAATCTCTCAATGTTACACAAACTGCAGGAGACTGAAAATTCATCCAGATAACCCAAAACCAATGTTCATTATAATCTTAATTAAATTCCATTGGGGTGTTTTATCTATCCACTTATCTGTCTTTGGAGTCTCCTGTAAGGTCAGAAACTTATCTGGCCATAAAAACTAAATAGATTTTGATGACTCTGTATCAGAAAACACTAATGCCATTTCCTTATCTCCGTGAAATAGTCTTTTCTCTATACACACTTCTAATGACTACAGGAAGCAACCTTGGTTTTATTGTCCTCAATTTACTTTTGAGTAATTTTTTTTTTTCTGTCAGATTTTCTGCCAAATATTTAATTTTGTGCTCCAGGTAAGTACACGACTTTTACAAGCAGTCGGGAAAATCTTTTTATTTCTTCATCCTTTTGGATAATACATGAAAAGTTATTTGTTGTATTTGTAATGGCACCTCTACTTGTAATATTTAATATTACAAAGTAACATTAAACCTACTGAGAACTGGAAACCTACTGAGAACTAGGTAAAGGCTACCACAACATATCAAACACACAGATTTCCTAAGCCTGAGGAAAAACCACAAAACAATGACTTTTCCATCCATGACTTTCTTTGGTTAGACCAGCTGCAAAGCATCATTGTCCCTATCTGGAACCATGGTCATATAAGATCCACCTCATATTTTCCTAAACCAATACTCCCATCAAGAGTCCTTGCCTCCCCTTTTCATATATCCAGTTCTTGCCCTTTTTCTGAGGCCCAGCTAGAGACCTATTATTGCTGAAATCCTTCTCTTCTTTTGAGCTCCAACAGCATTGCTTACGTGCAGACTCACTGCCACCTGCTGCCTTTATTTTGCCAAATATCAAACTGCCCTTTAAGCAGGTTCCATGATATTATATGTGTAGAGGGAGATTGCTGCTTAGAATTGTTAGAATTTATCTACTTAAGAAGTAGGAGGCACTATGTCATGGTGGAAAGAATATGAACTTTGGCAGTGCCTAGAACTTAAGCTCAAAGCTACCGTTAAAAATGTGTCAATTTAAGAAACTTAATTAACCTCTTATACCTTTGATGATTCATCTAGAAAGTGCTATGAATAATGAGACTACTGAAAAGATTAATGCGATAAAGGGTATAATAAGTATGGCACTAAGTAATTGCTCAATAATATTTCTCTTCCTCTTGTCTTAATATTTTGTGAAGAAGGAGCATAACCAAGTGCATATTATTTACTTAAGTTTTTTATTTTCTGTGCAACAGCAAATGACTGTCACACATGTCACTATTAATTGTGTTCTTCAGGGTCCTGATATAGTATGTCATGAAGTAGGCCACTTGTTTACACACAGCACGATTCTAAGCTACTCTTGTAAAGAAACACTTATACATTCTGTCTCTTCCCCTTATATTTAGAAAGTAATAGACAAGAAACCATTGAATTACAGACCAAGAATCAGAACGAACAACTCATAGATTTAAAAAAAAAAATTCAAATTGCCAGTAAACAGAAAAATAGGCCCAATCTCATTGATACCTTAAATATGTGAATTAAAATTTCATTTGAACAATATTTTTGCTTTGCATTTTGGCCAAGTTTTAAATAAAAATGTTGGCAAATAAAAGGAAAACTGGGAATTATTTTACACAATTGAGGAATGAGCATTCATATCACCATCCTGAAATGTGACCAACCAGTCTCTATCAAAATAAATTATATGCATACCCCATGAACAAGTAGCTCTACTTTTATATAGCTACAAGTACCAAAATATTCTACAAAAATACTTTCATAGATGTATAAAGAAATATATGTTTAATACTACACATCGCAACACTGTAATCAGAAACAATGTAAATGTCCGTCAGTAGAGGAAGTGTTAAAAATAATGACAGTAAGTTTATACAGTAAAACACATCCAACAATGAAAAAAGAATGGGGCATATGTACACATGAACTTTATCATACATATATTGTTAACTGACAAAAGCAAACTGATGAACAACCTGTTAATATGGTATCATTTTACTAATCCAAGTATCTATTTTATAGATAGATAGATAGATAGATAGATAGATAGTAAATATCTGCAAACTTTTACCCTAAAACATTGACAATTTTAACCCATAGGAAGTAAGACTGGGGAAAATACAATTTTAACTTTTAACTTTTACAATTGGCTTTTTAAAGTATTTCTTGTGAATATGAATTTTTTTAACTTGAAATATTTTAAATAATCAATTATCCAATTGAACATTAAATAAAACAGGTAGGGGGTTAGAAAAGGAAGTAAACAGTATTTCTGAGTATGTGTAGAAATCTATAAGTATCTCAAAATAAAAATTTTAGTTTAACAAAGCCCAAATAATATGGTAGTTCTATTTTTAATTTTTTGAGGAACCTCTTCACTGTTTTCCATCATGACTAGACCATTTTGCTTTCCTAACATTATAAGAGAGTCCCAGTTTCCCAAAACCCTCACCAACACTGTTGTATACTTTGGGTTTTTCTGTTTTTGTTTTTGTTTTTTTGATAATACCCATCCTGACATGTATGAGGTTTTGATTTGCATTTCCCTGATGAACAGTGACATTGAGCATCTTTGCATATATCTGTTCACTATTTGTATGTCTCCTTTGGATAATGTATATTCAAGTCTTAACACATTTTTAAATGAGGTTATTAGTGTTTTTGTTTTCTTGTTTATTTTGTTTTCTTTGCTCATAAGATGTAATAGTTTTTTATTTAGATCTTTTGGAAATTAACCCCTGATCTGGTATGTGGATTCCAAGTATTTTCTCCCATTCCATAGGCTACCTTTTCACTCTGTTCTTTGTTGTGCAGAAGCTTCTTAGTTTGAAGTAATCAACTTGTCTAATTTTTTGCTTTTGTTGCCATATCCAATGAAATTATTGCCAAGACCAATGTCATGGGGATATAGGAGTAATGGGGAGTTGCTAAGCAAAGGACAGGAGGCCTCAGTTATGTAAGATGAGTAAGTTCTAGAGATCCACTGTATAACACTGTACTTATAATTAGCTATATTATGCATGTAAAGATTTGTTAAGAATATAAATCTTATGTTGTGTTCTTACCAATATTTTTTCAAGTCTGAAATCACATGTCACTTTGCTTTCCCTGAATGTCCCCAACTTATACAACATAACATATATTCTATCACAAATGAAACATTTCCTTGACAAAAATGAAAACCTATTACTTTGTGGTAAGTGGCTTTCTGGAAAATGAAAAAGTCAAATGAAATTCGTTACAAATGACTGTTCCATGGATACAGCACCTAAAAAAGGTAGGAAGATTTTACTGTCTCAAACTTACCACAGTCTGTATTTTCCAATTACAAAGTAATATATTTGAATCAAATTATATTCTTTTTTATAATTAGTGACTTGGACATCTTGGGTTCATGTAATTTTGATTACCTATGAAGAGCCTATTTCCCAGAATATCTTTCCACTTAACATTTCTTGGTAATACTAGAAATGTCATATCTTCTGTTAAATTATATAAACCACTATTAAGGCAAAGAACATGAAGAAAGAAGATCCAAGTTTGAAACTCACAATCAGTTAACAATACACACACACACACACACACAGACACACACACACACACAATGTTTCCCAGGACCATGACATTTGTCTTGTTCCTCTCACCCAGGATAGTGTATGCAATGGGAGACCTTGAGGGCAACAATCCTACTTATTATCATCTACCCACCCATTCATTAAGTAGTCAGTGGTCTGTATTGCCTAATACTGCACTAAAGGTTGAAGAAATTATAATTTCAAAACAGAGTCCATGTGCTGCTGGAGTTTGTACCAGACTAGAGTTTGTGACTGAAAGGCTGCTCTCTTGATACATGTATCTGCTTGTCCTCAAGACCAGTTATGCCCTCTATACTCTCCCTTGTTCACAGATTCCAGGAGCCTGGAAACCTTCTCTTCCCAGACTCAGGTGCCAACAAGATTGCATTATTAAATTCTAACAAGGGAAGGCTAATGCAGAAGATTCAACTTTGTTAATTTCATCTATTGTTTGTTTTAGGTTTCACGTGTTTCTGTTCTTTATTATTTCCTTCTTGCTACCTATTTTGAGTTTACTTTGCCCTTTTTTTCTAGCTTCTTAAAGTTAAACTTTAAATCATTTATTACAGATATTTTTTACATCAAAGAAGCATCTAAAACAATGGATTTCTCTCCAAATTTCTAATAAAAGCATTTAAGACCTAAAATGCCATCTAAAGCCTGATTAGCTACATACCATAGAACTTGATACATTGTATTTTCATTACTATTCAGTTCAAACTATTTGATAATTTCTCTTGTGATTTCTTCTTTAATTCACGATTTACAAAAGCATTAATCTGCCAATATTTGGGTGTTTTCTAACCATCTTGTTCTTATTTTTTTAATTTTTAATTTTAATTTTTTAATTGAAGTATAATTAACATACAGTGTTATATTAGTTTCAGGTGTACAATACAGTGATTTAGAAATTCTATTTTTTAATTAATTTATTTAAATTCAAGTTAGTTAACATACAGTGCAGTATTGGTTTCAGGAGTAAGAACTCAATGATTCATCACTTACATATAACACCCAGTGTTCATCCCAACAAGTGCCCTCCTTAATGCTCATCACCCATTTAGCCAATCCCTCCACCCACCTCCCCTCTAGCAATTGTTTGTTCTCTGTATTTAAGAGTTTCTTACAGTTCACCTCCTTCTTTGTTTTTATCTTATTTTTCCTTCCCTTCCCGTTTATCTGTTTTCTTTCTAAAATTCCACATATAAGTGAAATCATACAATATTTGTCCTTCTCTGCCTTTTTTTGCTTAGCATAACACACCCTAGTTCCAACTACATTGTTGCAAATAGCAATATTTCATTCTTTCATTCTTCCAAGTAGTATTCCATTGTATGTGTATATATATATGTGTGTGTATGTATGTCATACATACATCTTCTTTAAAAACTATAGAAAGCTTATGAAAGAAATGGAAGAAGACACAAGGAAATGGAAAAATATTCCATGCTTATGGATTGGAAAAATATTATTACAATGTCTTTACTAAGCAATCTACACATTCAATGCAATCCATATCAAAATAACACCAGCATTCTTCACAGAACTAGAAGAAACAATCCTAAAATTTGTGTGGAACCAGAAAAAACCTGAATGGCCAAAGTAATGTTAGGGAAATAAACCAAAGCTGGAGTCATCACAATTCCAGACTTTAAGCTGTATTACAAACCTATAATAATCAAGACAGTGTGGTACTGGCACAAAAACAGATCTATGGAACAGAATAGAGAACCCAGAAATGGACCACAGATATATGGCCAACTAATCTTCAACAAAGCAGGAAAGAATATCCAATGGAAAAAAGATAGTCTTTTCAGCAAATGGTTCTGGAAAAACTGGACAGTGACATGCAAAAGAATGAAACTGGACCACTATCTTACACCACACACAAAAATAAATGCAAAACGGATGAAAGCCCTAAATGTGAGACAGGAAACCATCAAAATCCTACAGGCGAAAACAGGCAACAATCTCTGACCTCAGCTGCAGCCACTTATTAGACATGTCTCTGGAGGCAAGGGAAATAAAAGCAAAAATGAACTATTGGGACTTCATCAAGATAAAAGCTGCACAGTGAAGGAAACAATCAGCAAAATTAAAAGGTCACTGACAGAGTGGGAGAAGATATTTGTAAATTACGTAATAGATAAAGGGTTAGTATCCAAAATCTATAAGGAACTTATCAAACTCAACACTCAAAAACCATCTTTTTTTGTTGATGGTAACATATATGTTTTCAATATTCTTAAATGTATCGAGACATTTTTGTGGCCTGTCATGGGTCCATTTTGCTGTATAGACAACTGATTATTTTGATACAATTATTCTATCAATTGCTGAAGATAGGATATCAAAATCTCCAGCAAGGATTGTGAAACTGTTTATTTTTCCTTTTAGTTCTGTAAATTTTTGCCTCATGAATGCCAAAGTTGTTTTGTAAGGTACATACACTTTTACAATTGTTATATCTTCCTGATAAGAATTTTCTCTTTTATCATTATATCTCCCTTGGCCTCTGGTACGATATGTTATTTCAAGAGCCTATTATATGAGATAACATAGCCACTTCAGCCTTCTTAAGCTTATTATTTTCAAAGTATACCTTTTTTCTTTTAATTAACCTATTGCATCTTTGTGTTTAAAATGTATTTCTTGTGGGTAGCATAAAATTAGGTCTTGCTTTTTTATCCACTGACAATCTCTATTGGAGTTCTTAGTTCATTACTGCTCAGTGTATTTTGATATGGTTTGATTTATGCATGGTTTTCTATTTTTTAATCTGTTTTCTTTGTTGTGTTGCTGTTGTTCCATTGCTACTACCTTCCTACCTTTTTTTTTAGTTTTTTTTTTTTTGAGTATAGTTGACATACAATGTTACTTGGTTTCAAGTAACTTGGTTTCATATAACATAGTGATTCAACTTCTCTATGTATTATGATACTTTCACAAGTGCTACTTTACTTTGCATTTAATGATTTTTTTTATTTTAATGTATCTATTGCCTTTGGCTATACTTCTTTGCATTATCTTATAACAGTTGTTGTGGAGATTATATTATACATACTTAACTTTTTACACTCCACATAGAGTTAATTTTGTATCATTTTACATCAAATGTAGAAAACTAACATAAAGTTAAATTTACAACCTCTTTGTCTTTTCTGTTATAAAGTTTGTATGTGTTACATATTTTATAAGTCAACAATACAATGTCAATTTTATGCAATTATATATCAAGAAATTAAAGTCTTTCATATTTATTTGTATATTTACCATTTCCAGTATCCTCGAACTCTTCTTAAAAAGACGTGTTTCCAACTACCATAATTTTCCTTCGGTCTGAAGAAACTCTTCTAACACCACTTTTGGTGCTAGACTAATGGCAATAAATTCTCTTAGTTTTCTTTTATCTGAAATTGTACTTATTGGGGCGCCTGGGTGGCTCAGTCGGTTAAGCGGCCGACTTCAGCTCAGGTCACGATCTCGCGGTCCATGAGTTCGAGCCCCGCGTCGGGCTCTGGGCTGATGGCTCAGAGCCTGGAGCCTGTTTCGGATTCTGTGTCTCCCTCTCTCTCTGCCCCTCCCCCGTTCATGCTCTGTCTCTCTCTGTCTCAAAAATAAATAAAACGTTAAAAAAAAAAATTAAAAAAAAAAAAGAAATTGTACTTATTTGCTTCATTCTTAAAGAATATTATCAATGATATTTTCTAGAATCACTTTTATTATTTTCTTTCTCTCATTCATTTAAAGATAGTTTCCCACTATCTTAGGGGACCCATTGATTCTGATGAGAAGTCAGTCATCATTTGATTCATTGTTCCCCTGTATACAATATGTAATTTTTTTCCTCTGTAATTTGTTTTCAAAAAGTTCTTTATATTTTATTTTCATTAGTTTTTACAGTTATTTTATTTTTGTATTTACTATGACAGATTCACTGTGTTTCTTGTGTGCCCTTCATCAAAAATACTGAATTATTAGCTGTTCTTTCTTCGGATATTGTTTATCTCATTCTATCCTCTCTTTCTAGAACTCCTCTTTACATCTAAGTTAGAGCTGAGACATGTCCTACCTGGGCCCAATGCTTTATTCATTTGTTTTCAACTGTTTGGTCTGTTCTTCATATTACATACTTTTTACTATTACAGTTTTAAATTCACTGAATTTTTGCCATCTCCATTCTTATTAATCCCATCCAGTGATTGCATTTTGTTTCAGATACTATATGTTTCAGTTCTCTTTGATTCTTTTATGATAGTTTTTGTTTCTCTGCTGAAATTTCCTATCTTCTCATTCAATATTTTCTTTTACATCTCTCAGCATAGTTATAATAGCAGGTGTATTTGGTTGCAAGGGCTGCTGTAATAAAGAGCCACAAACTAGGTGGCTTAAAAAACAAAAATGTCTCACAGTTCAAGGTGTCAAGAGGATTAGTTCCTTCTAAGGGCTACAGGGAAGAATCTGCTCTGTGTCTGTCTCCTGGTTTCTGGTGCTTTGCTGTCATCTTAGGCATTTTTTTTGGCTTATAGATGAATCACCCCAGTCTCTGCCTTCATGTTCACATGGTGTTTTCCCTTTGTATGCCTGTCTGTTCAAATTTCCCCTTTTTGTAAGACATCAGTTATATTAGATTAGGGCCCACACTAATGATATCATTTTAACTTGATTATTTCTAAAAAGACTCTATTTCCAAATAAGTCACATTTTGAGGTTCTGAGTATGACGACTTCAATATATCTTTCTCAAGGGAATGCAATTCAATCTTTAACAGCTGGTTTGAAATCCTTGTCTACTAATCACGATATCTGGGTCATCTTGGAGCATTGATTGGTTATTTTTTTTTTTGTCTGCGGAATAAATAATATTTTCTGTGTTTTAATATGTCAGGTGATTTCATAATTATGAATAATATGAATTATGAATAATAATAGTATGCTCCAGTTCTATTTTCTGAAGTGTGTTATTGGGTGTGTGTCTATGTGTGTTTGTGTATGTTTTAGAACCAATTAACTTGGCTGAACTCAACTGCAAACTCTGCCTACTTTTTTGTAGGCAATTGTTCTTATTTTAGCCTTAACGAGGATTCTCAGAGTCTGCTGTACACAGATATGATTCAAGGTTCAGCCAGAGATTTGTGTAGTTTAAACACCAAATTGTGGTCACCTCTCTCTGGTTATCTCCTTTCCAGGATCCCCCTCACTTTCTATTAGCCATGGTTGCCTTGAACTCTGCCCTCTGGGTTTTTTTTTGTTTTTTGTTTTTTGTTTTTCCAAGAAAATAATGAAACACATTTATTTATATTCTGTAACACAGATAATAAAACATAATATAGGAGGCCTGAAGTGAATATGAAATGTCAAAACTAACAGCATAATCTTATAATCAGCCTCCAATCCAATTATTACTCTTTAGGTTTTTTTTTAACTTTTATTTATTTATTTATTTATTTATTTATTTAATTTTTTTCAATATATGAAATTTATTGTCAAATTGGTTTCCATACAACACCCAGTGCTTATCCCAAAAGGTGCCCTCCTCAATATCCATCACCCACCCTCCCCTCCCTCCCACCCCCCATCAACCCTCAGTCTGTTCTCAGTTTTTAAGAGTCTCTTATGCTTTGGCTCTCTCCCACTCTAACCTCTTTTTTCTTTTTTTTCTTCCCCTCCCCCATGGGTTTCTGTTAAGTTTCTCAGAATCCACCTAAGAGTGAAAACATATGGTATCTGTCTTTCTCTGTATGGCTTATTTCACTTAGCATAACACTCTCCAGTTCCATCCACGTTGCTACAAAGGTCTGCCCTCTGGTTTTGACACCAATAAGACTATAGGTTTTCACTGCCCCACATGAAACAGAATGAGGCTAGCTTTCAAGCTAAAAGCCACAAAAATGTGAAATTCACCTAGTGCTGTCCCCTTCTGCCAAGGGTGGGCACTCTTCTCGTATGCCTCTGCTTTTGGTTGCTCTACAACTCTTTCACAAGTTTTTTTTTTTCCTTTTATAAAATATTTTTTTTCCAGAGTTAATACTTATTATCTATGGAGGGTCGATGTAAAAGTATGTACTGGCTTTACCAGAATCCTGCATAATATGTGAATAGCAGAATCGAAGCAGGATTCTGTATTTGTACTAAAAAAAAAGTATTTCAATGTATTATTGCTTTGTATCAAAATCCTCCGAAACTCAGTGACTAATATCAGAAGGGACCTATACCCATTTATTTGGGTAAAATGTCCAAATAGTTGGCAAGACCCAGAGAAGAAATTCTCATATAGTATATTTAAGCCAGTAGTATCTAGACATCCTCAAGAGTAAAATCCATCATCATCATCATGGTATTTCCACTGTAATCTCTTGTATGACCTGTATTTAGAAGACTAAAAAGAGTGACTTTTCATTTGCCTTTATTGCAGTAGCTCCTTGACGTTATCTTCAGACTTCTACATACCTACACCCTAGAATTTTTGTAAATTAGTAAATTTATAAATATGGCTTTTCCCTGCTATCTCAAAGTAGAGTGTTCCAAGTGAAACATTTTGTAAGCCAAAATGGCATAAAGTGAAGAAGCAATTACTAGTAATTCTAATGGAAAATTTTTTTTTGAAAATTCCTAGACCCCCAGAATAACCTCTCTTAGGTTTTTCTGATACCTTAGGACACACCTTGCTAAAGGATGCACATAGTAAACAGAGATAAAGCACAGGGGTTCACAGACAGCTCAAAGCTAGGACAGATTGAGGCTGAGATGCTGACTGCAGTTCCCAGGGAAGGAGCTTGGTGGTGCCTTTCTCAATGCTCAGAGTGTGTGCTGACTATGTAATCTCTAGCTGCAAAACTAACACTAAACGCTCATTTTGCTTTTCGTCTTTTTTCATAAAAGTGAAAATCCTATTTAGATTCCTTTGTTAGCAAAAACTGATACTAATGTAAATCTTTCATAAAAGCAAAGTGATGTAACATGAAATTTCAAAAAGCGAGGGATACCTGTAGATTATTTTTCAGGCTCTCTCCTTTACCTCAAATTATATTTATGTTGAGTGTAATGAGTTCCTTGGCATAACTTCAAATTTCAACCACAGTTTTCAACATTTACTAAAGTTTTATCTCTCCCTTGTCAGCAATATTTCATAAATAAAACATTTTTACAACCTTAGGAGAATTTATAAGTATATAAGGAAAAGGAGAGAACAACTCAGCTGCATTGAGATGTGATAGACTAACATCATTCACTATCTTAGTAATTCACAGCCCAGCATTCAGGTTTATGCTTCAGCAAGGGAACAAATTGCCATTGTAGCACTTATCAAGTATTGCAATTGCATGATTTCTTTTCTGTATCTTCTACTAGAACATAAACTAAACTGTCATTTCATCTCTGTTACCTAGCACAGTAGGCCTTTATTAATATTTGTTCAATGAATTAATGAAAAGATATAGCTAAGAATACTAAAATATCACTGAATTTACATGTCAAAATAAAGCCTCTGCTTTTAACAGTAGTAGTTGTTATGATACAATATATACATGAAGAGGTGAGTGGGTATGTGTTTGGGAGTATGAGCATAATTATAAACATATACATGTATATGAATAATTTTACAAGCCATAAATGTCTTGGATGACTACACTTTCTAAGGCATGAGTTTCCTGGACCCTAAAAATTACTCATGCTTGTGTGATAACCTTTGATATTTTCCTGATATGCCCACACTTTAGCTTTTCTCTTGATATAACCTAAAAAAGGAAGATACTCCCAAGCTGGGTTTTACAGAGAACTCAATGAACTCTAAATATTCTAAGGTCTAATCTCAGACAGCTGATGAAAACTAAGCCCCTGACCAAAGACATACCATCTACCAATCCACCACCACAAGGATACTTTTCTTCAAGTGCAACTCCCATGATATCACCTCCTTGCTTAGACCATTCATTTGTTCCCCACTGTCTAACATACACAATCCAAACTTCTTAAATACCCTTCTCTTTTGGCCCGGTCTTCTCCTTCCACCCATTCACTAGCTAAGTGACCTCTTAAAGGTACTTACCTTCTCGGAAATTCAATGTCCACTTTCATAAGTGGATATACTAACATTTGTATCAAATATGAAATATGTATCAATATGAAACACACTAGGTATTTAATCAATGACAGCTGTTAATTTAATTACTATAATGTATCTTAGCTTCTCTTCTCATAAAGAAATATGAATTATAAGCCATTTCTTCAAAATATGCCCTCTACCCTTGGCACAATTATTAAAATTTAGACCACTGGTAATGACAGAATTTCTTGTGGGGTTAGAACAATTCTATATCTATATTGTCCAAAATGATAGCATTGTGTGGCTATTGAGCATTTGTAATGTGCTTTGTGTAACTGAGAAATCAAATTTTTAATTTTATTTAATATTAACTCATTTAAATTCAAATAGCCACATGTGGTTACTAGCCACCATATTAGACAACACAAATCTCTATTTCCCTTAAAAGACTATATGATCACCTGTAGAGAACTGTGATTCCTTCTTAAGATACCCTATTTCTTCAACCTTAGTGAATTACTATTTGATAACTTCTACTAAGAATCTTTGTTTTTGTTATTGTTTATTTGTATATGAGTTTTTTGGTGGGAGGATGTTGTCCATTTTTCTCCTCAGATGGACTGAATTATTTTTTCTTTCTCAATATTTTGTACAGATCTCCATCAAAATTTCCTGAACTGTGGTGAAATTATTTGTTTACTTTCATAATTCATTAAGTTTTTTTCAGATAGTGTTTGAGTTTTTGAAAAAAGGCTTACATTTGGTAAAAACTCAAAAAAGACAGATATAAGGGAGTAATAAAGTGAGAGAGATAAAAGGGAGAGCTCAGGTAGACTGGTATAAAAAATGTGCCATGGAAGAGGTAGCTCTAAAAATTGTATTCACTCACAACTGTATTAAATCAGCCTTGCTAATTAGGTTCTCAATTTTGAAGAACCACTACCTAATATTTTCCCTAAGGATCTCATCAAAACAACAATAATCAATAGGGAACTGAGTATAATGGCACCTTGTTTGGGTTGATGGAGAACTTGATTATAAGGAAACAAGTGATCAGTAGAAAATAAGAAACCCTTATCACTGTTATTTAAAAGCCTCTACTCATAACACAGGTAACATTTCGTACTTCTCAGGAGGCCCTCATTCAGCCTGTCACACACACACACACACACACACACACACACAATCATTGAAACAGTGGACACAGTCTGTGTGGCATTTTACAACTGTACCTTTTTTACCTAAACTTTCTGGAACTAAATTTCTGTAAGCTGATTTATCCCCTCAGGGAAAGACAACTCTACAAAGCCATTCTTGTGCCATAGAAAATTCTAGGATTAATAAACTTTCTCCCGAAACCCAATCTATAGTAGTAATGTAACATGTAACTATTATGTTCAAATTATTACTCACTGAGCCCTAACCCAAGACAATAGCTATAAAGTCTCTCTAAAAATCTCCATAGCAATTGACTCACGTAATTAAGTTTAGGTATAGATATGAGATGAACACCAGTAGGCAAAATTGGTTGGAAGGATTCACTCTCTGGCAATAATGACTAGATACATGTCCAGAAATGGCACAGTGGTATGTTTATTTTTAAAATATTTTTATTCACTATACATTACGCATAGGCTTAAACTAGGCATTGGGGTCACAGAGGAGAACAAGACACAGTTCTTGACCTTAAAGAGCTCATAGGCTAGTGTGAAAAATGAAGTGAAAATTTAAATACAATATGATAAATACAACAATGTGGGATGAGGGGTGGAGGAAGTCATAAGACATTTCTGAAAATATGAAAAAGGTAAAATTGAAAGGATACTTCGGGGTTACTCAGTGAAGTGTATGTTTGTATCAGTACTGGGATAGGACAGGAGGTGGCAATGCTACAGTGCTTTGAATAGAGTGTTCTTTCCAGAGGGAATAATACGTGCAAAGTCTTAGCAGATGACACTCAACTAGGCATAAGGAATAAAATATAGATAAGAAAGATATTGTTCTGGGAGCTCTCAGTCTGTGTCTTCCTTATAAACAGATGAATTAAACCATGACAAGCTGAGTTCTAGAAGAGGGAATGAATAAAGTTCATTAATGGTCTAACACTTCCTGGAAAGTCAAGAAAAGATTTACAGAAGAAGGTAATATTTGATTTGAATCTTCAACCTTCAAATGCCTTGTTCCCAAACAGATTATTTTAGAAGCTAGGCAGAGACCTTAATGATTCTAGTACACAAGTATCTTAAAATCATTTTAGAGTAATGTGAAAATGAATATGTGTTTCCAAAGTACATCTGTTGAAAAGGGGGGAAAAAAGCAAAGTTTACTGTTGAACCAAGAGAGTACTGAACGAAGTGAAGGATTCCTGTTGATGTTTGCATTAAAAATGAAAATTGTGCAATCATAGAAATATCAAATATCATGGGATCAGAAGTCAAATAATGACCCTATGCATTCCCTGAGTCATTTGGTTGATATTTAATGCATGCCAACTCCAATACAGGTATTTTGAACACAGGGAAATAGACACATAGGTTATAAAGATAACACCTTCCCTCAAGGCTGACATAGCTAGCAGAGGGGACAGTCATGAAAATATATGAAGTACAATCAGATGAATAAGTGCTGTGAGAGGGTATGCACAGAAGACTGAGAGGAACTCAATCAAACTTTCTTGGAGGCAGAGGAGCAGAGTTGGGCAACTAGGTCAGAGAGAGTTTTCTATAGGAGACAGTGTTACAAAAGAATTTACAGTCCTGCAGGTAGCAGGTCACCAAATTAAGAATTGTAAAATAGATGAAGAAATCCATCATTTACTGTAGTCAACATTCTGGTATCTGGTGTGAATATGGAGTTAGGAAGTCAGTGATAAAGGTCCAGGTATGTAATAATATAATCAAGGCTCTGCCTGAAGCAGGTATCTTTTGACCTTCCTTTTCTTGAAGGTGATGGACAAGTTAACTCTGACAGTCAATGACAGATGGTGAAAGCAAAGCCTGAGGCAATGAAAGTCAACTCATATTTATTTGCCTGAATAATCCCACTGTTTCTCTGGAACCCTGCAGAAATGACAATTCAAAGACATTTCAATTTCTGGTGTTCAATGTTTTCCGAGGACTAACTATAGAACAAGATATTGCTTAATTGGGGGGAGTCTAAGATATCTGTGTAAGTGTAATTGGAAATCTGTAGAGACCCTGCACAAAATGAGAAAATGACCTTAAGTTGCTATTTACCCAAGACAAATAGTTCAGTTCAGGGACTGCTTTGGGCTAATGTAAGAATATGCTAAGACACTGACTTCTTCTTGAACCATGGACTGAACATCACCTTTTAACCTAGAGAAAATTAATCTGTCCAAAAGTCATTTCATTTGAACTACAAATAATTAAATATAAGCTTATGTTGCAACAAAGAAACCAATATCTTTGGTTGTACACTCATTTTAACATACATCTTTAGAGCCATTCAATGACACAGATATTAGGCCCATTTTCTAGATGTACAAATAAGAAAAATAAGCCTCTGATAGATAAAATGACTTGTCCAAGAACCTATAGATATGAAATGACAGAACCAAGGTTTAAATAAAAAACTTTCTCCATCCAAAATCCAAATTGCTCGTCTAGTTCAAAAGTCATCCTCCCAAAGAACAAAATCACCACTGATAACATTTTTATGGAACAGGGATTGGAAGGAGAATCATAAATCACCAGCTTGTCTCCTTAAGAAGTGGTTGGTAGTAAATTGAGAAAAATTAAATTAGCAAAACTATGTTAAAGATTTAAAAATATAATGTTACTTAAAAAGAAAATGCTATCTGTGGTGCCTAGGTGGCTCAGTTGGTTAAGCATCTGACTTCAGCTCAGGTGAGTTTGAGCTCCATCTTGGGCTCTCTGCTGTCAGCACAGAGTCCACTTTGGATCCTCTGTCCCCCTCTCTCTGCCCCTCACCCACTCGTGTACACATGCTCTCTCTCTCTCTTTTTTTTTTTTAATTTTTTTTTTAACATGTATTTATTTTTGAGACAGAGAGAGACAGAGCATGAACGGGGGAGGGGCAGAGAGAGAGGGAGACACAGAATGGAAGCAGGCTCCAGGCTCTGAGCCATCAGCCCAGAGCCTGACGCGGGGCTCAAACTCACGGACCGCGAGATCGTGACCTGAGCCGAAGTCGGACGCTCAACCAGGCGTCCCTCTCCCTCTCTTTCAAAAATAAAAAATAAACATTAAAAAAAAGTAACGTTATCTGGGCAACTGCATACCAAAAATATTGTTGTTTGGACCTCGGAAAATGTAGGCTATTTCAATAAAAATTAAAATAATGAAAATCAAAGGAAAGTCATGTATCTCTTGGAAAGATAATCTAAAATAATATTCCATAGGGGTGCCTGGTGGCTCAGTCAGTTAAGAATCCGACTTTGGCTCAGGTCATGATCTCACAGCTTGTGAGTTAGAGGCTCATGTCAGGGTCTGTGCTGAAAGCTCAGAGCCTGGAGCCTGATTCGGATTCTGGATTCTGTTTCTCCCTTTCTCTGCCTCTCCCCTGCTCGCACTTGGTCTCTCAAAAATGAATAAACCTTAAAAAAATTAAAAACAAAATTAAAAAAAACAAAATAATATTCTATAAATGGAATGGATATGCTAATATTTAACTCAAAGAACTTTTTTTGGGGGTGGCAAGTTCTGTGTTTTAATTCAAGCTAGTTAACATACAGTGTAGCATTGTTTTCAGAAGTAGAACCCAGTGGTTCATCACTTAACTATAACACCCAGTGCTCATCCCAACAAGTGTTCCCCTTAATGCCCATCAACCACTCAGCCCATTCCCCCACCCACCTCTCCTCTAGCAATACCCATTCTGTTCTTCTGCAAGGGACTTTTTAAAAACCCAAACTTGGGGCGCCTGGGTGGCTCAGTCGGTTAAGCGTCCGACTTCGGCTCAGGTCACGATCTTGCGGTCCGTGAGCTCGAGCCCCGCGTCAGGCTCTGGGCAGATGGCTCAGAGCCTGGAGCCTGTTTCCGATTCTGTGTCTCCCTCTCTCTCTGCCCCTCCCCCGTTCATGCTCTGTCTCTCTCTGTCTCAAAAATAAATAAACGTTAAAAAAAAAATTAAAAAAATAAAAAATTAAAAAATAAATAAAAAATAAAAACCCAAACTTGCTTAATCTTTGCAGTATTTGATTCACTAACCACTTTCTTTTACTTGGAAAACTCTCCTTTCTTTGTGACATTCCTTTTTCTCTTCTTATCTTCTAGACTATTCTTTGTTAATGTCTTTTTATGGATCTCCTCTGCCTTTTTCTCTTCCTTAAGTATAGGTATTCTCCTTAATTCTTTCTTAACCTATTGCTCATTTTACCACATATGATTTTGTTAACTAAGTACTTCTGTCAAAATTTTAATTTAAAAAGACATGCTACTGTAATCAAAATTCTTATCTCCAATAAAAGGCCAGAATTCCAGTCCCTCCCTCTGACTCATCAATCTGTACTCTTTCCAGTGCCACATTTTTGTCCAGGTAAAATAATAGTAGGTTGAGAATTCCAAGTGGGGTTCCTAAAACTGCACTGGATTATTGGTATGTGACTGCAAACTTAGAAACCAAACAAGACCAAGTATGAGATGAGGGCCTCCAACATGAATTCATGAGCCTAGACAGAGTTGGTAGAGTTTGAACCGCCTTCCTCTTCTTACTCATGTACCCATCCTCAGCTTTGGCTTGTCTACTTTAAAACAGAGCTATGGTTTCTCTTCCAAGCAATTCCTTATCTCCCCTTAGATTTGCAAAGACTAAAGCAAAATGCAGCTGTTGAACACATTTCCCTTTGCTTAGCCTATGTCTCTAATTCCCCATTCTCATTTTTCAGCAAACCAATTTTCTCTTTACCGTCTGTCTCCCACAAATACATTTGAGAAATCCTTTCTTGCTGATTGAATTAGGCCCTGAAAATTAATACTGCTTTTTTTTTTCTTTCACTTCCACTTATCTCTTAAAATTTTTTTCAGCTTACTTGCTTTTGAATCTCCCCAATTATTCTCATTACTGAAGAGTGGTGGTTTTCTTTTAAGGCATTCTGTTTTCTAGGGCTTCTTTGTGGGGAGTGGCAGAGAGAAAGTTATCTTTTTAATGGTTTTATCATCCAGTATTAATGTTTTTAACAAAAATTCATTAGTTTTGCACTTTAATTTCAGTGCCCTCAGCCCTGCCATAATTTAATACATATCCTACTAATACACTTTTATTTATTCATTCAAAATCCACTTACTGAAACTATAATGTGTTACAAACTGTATTATATCTTAGAGATATTAAGATAAACTACACAAGAAAACTTTTTCATGAGGCTTAGAATGTTGAGAAAAAATATGTGGTGAATAGATAACTGTAGGATGAATAATAGGTGTATTTATTATTAATAAAATAATATAGGTGATCAGATGAGAGTATAACTAAGAGAAGCACTTGGGCAGAGATGATATCCTCAAAATCCTGCCTCATGTGGAGCTTTCTGCACAGACCAAAGGGAAAGGTGTATTTAAGGTAGAAGAAACAGCATTCTAAAGGCCACATGTGGTTACAGTGGATGCTTTAGTAGTGTCTGGCAATCTCAAAACAACCCATTCTCCTCCGGCAAATATCTTCCCCACCTATGATATTGACACAAGTGTGAACTCCTAGAGCCAACTTTGTACTCCATGACCCAGATCATACTCTTGGCCATAATTCCTAAACCGGTTAAACTAAATTAGGCAAATATAAGTTCTTTTCCAAATAAATTTGATGGGGAATCTTAAGAAAGTCCTAACACTCTCCCTATATGGCTGTAAGTTTAACACAAGAAATAAGTAACTCTGAAATAGCATCTGTGTCCCACTATGTGGCCTGAGGTTATAGAAGGAGAAAAAAAATGAACTAGACACAGACAGGAAAGCAGAAGATGGAAGTACACATCCTGACCACCTTCCAAATATGCATGTCAGTCCTTTTGTAATCAGCCCAGTTGTAATCAAGCTCAAAGGTTCTGGGAGATGCACCTATGTCCTTCTAATAAACTTCCCCTTTTTGGCTTAATAAGGCCTAAGCTGAGTTCAGTGCTGTAGCTAAAGAGTCCTTACTAATCCAGGTATTAAAAATTTGAGCCAACCATTTGAAGCTCACAGTGGCCAAAGCTGGAACACAGGGAGCAACAAAATAAATAATGTAGTACTGGATTGTAACTCAAAATATAAAATAAATATCCCTCAGACCATACTGATATAAACACATGAATAAATAACTATACAAGTAGATAAGAAAGATAAATGTGTTAAAAGAGATGAATTACCCTTACAGAGGAATACCCAATAATATATGTTGATACTGTTACCTCCAGGAGGCAGAGCTCAATCTTC
The DNA here is from genome assembly GCF_023721935.1 of Panthera uncia. Classification (NCBI taxonomy): domain Eukaryota; kingdom Metazoa; phylum Chordata; class Mammalia; order Carnivora; family Felidae; genus Panthera; species Panthera uncia. The sequence goes on from NC_064808.1 coordinate 62,620,332, forward strand.
CTGTCACCCCTAAATGTAGGCTGACTTAGCGACTCAATTCCAAAGAATATAGAAAGGAAAAACTTGTAACATTATAGTGCAGAAACCTGGCAAACAAAGAGATCAAGCTTAATATCACAGTGATAGTCATATTGATAGCATGTTCCCCTTGATATAATGTGATGAGAAGAGCATTTCACCTCCATGGCATTCTTCTTAAAAATCCATAACTCCAGTAGAATTATACAGTAGAAACATCAAAAAACCCAAATGATGGACATTCTACAAATGCCTGACTCTTAACTCCTCAAAATTCTCAAGATCATAAAAAAAAAAAAAAACAAGGAAAATCCGAGACTGTTACATACCAGAGGAGAATAAGGAGACATGATGATTATATGCAATGTGGTATCCTAGACAGGAACCTGGAACAGAATAAAAAAGAACATTAGGGTAGAAAATGGTGAAATCCGCATTAGGCATAGGGTTTAATTATTAGTAATGTACCAATATTTGTTTCTTAATTTTGACATCTACCATGGTAATTGCAAGATGCTAAGTTTAGGAAAAAACAGGTGGAGGTATACGTAAACCCTATTCTCTCTTTGCAGATTTTCTATAAATCTAAGATCATTCTAAAGTAAAAAGTTTTTTATAAAAGATTATTCCAAAATAAAATGGATTTAAGAATGGCTAGAGTGCAGCATTCATATAAGGGCAAGGCAGCAAACAATGAGATCAAAGTAAGTGAACACCAAATTTAAGACAATTGTTTTCCCCATACAAGACAATGAGAGTTCAACAAAGGATTAAACTATCAAATCCGTCTTTTAGAAACAGCTAGTGTCTTTACAGAAGATATATGTGAAGGGAGGCAAGGCATGGAAAAGAGAGCACAGTTGTGGGGACATTTCAAAGTCCAGGTAAAAGATTTTGAGAACATAAATTAGGGCATCTTTGTTGATATCACACTACCCACTAAAACCAAGGTCCACATAAAAGCCCATTCACTCAACCAGACATGTGTAAAGTCACAAAAGCAATTTCCAAAGGCCAGCGAGACACCTGATATATGGGGCCAGATCCTGGCTCTGAAACTGTATTATTGGTCTGAGATCATTAAGGAGGTTTAATTTTCTTTATTGATTTTGAAGAAGCACTTCAATTCACCTTTAAATATTCTTCTCTTCTTCCCCTTTACATTATAAAATTTCCATCAAAGGTCCTTAGGGCTTTCCACACGTTCCTTCAAAATCAACTTCCTTTAATGTTTCTTCCACTTAGCATTTAAAGTCTAATAATATTGCGGTCACTGCCATTCCCCAAAGTCTAACCCATTATCATAGTTGGCTTTTTTCCTAGGATGTGTTTAGAATAGCAACTGGCCACAGCTAGGAGGAGCAGTCAAGACCCCCAGTGTGAATCTAAGAAATCCAGCCCTGTTCTCAAACTTTCGCTTCTGTAGTTGGTTCCTAGGTGTTCTGATCAATATCTGAGTAATTAAAATTTCTCATGATCAAAGTTCTGACCTTTGCATTGGCCCTGCTTATCAGTAAAAACATGTCTTGATCTCACTGTCGGTAGCTGCCTGGAGGTTTGTACAGCAATTTCTCTAAGCCCCTGCCTCCCTCCCCTGTCCTTGACTTTGGTTCAAGCTGTGTTTGCTGCATCAGCCAAAACCACATTGTAAATGCCCTTGGCTGCTTCAGCTAATCCTCAACCAGCACCACCTCCTTTCCTTCTGCTGTAATGCTCCCCAAACACTTTCTCAACTACCATTTAAAATCGCCTGATATTTTGCTGGTTCAGCCCTGTGTCTGGTTGGTTTTCCTTTTATGAATCCTTAAAAATGTGGAATTGAAATCCAGTAATCCAATTTTATATGCTCTGGGTATTTGTAAAGAAAATGTGTTCTTTTCTTTGGCAACACAGACAGGGACACATCTTTCTTCATGGTGAGCATCATCATCACTCTGAGTCTCCACCTCCCCATCCATAAAAAAATCAACATTCCCTTCAATGCTGAAATCTCTTTGATAACTTAGCTAAGGTTATTGTATAGTCTTGGTTTATACTGACCCAATAATTGCCTACTAAAAGGCTCCTATCACCAGGTACTGAAGAAGATGACAGGAATAAAGCAGCACATCAGAGAGATATGATCACTGCCATCATGGGTCTTAAATTTCAGTGGTGGATAAAAACAAGTAAATGGGAAATTGAAATAAAAGTTACAGTTAAACAAAGGCTTGTCCACAGCTAACATATAAGAACTATACTGATATATAAGAACTGTCAACCCAGGACAGATATTTAGAGACCAGAGAAATTTATAAACTAAACCAAATTCCCATCTTTATTGAAATCCAAGAAAACCACTGTTATCCTATCAAAAAATAAATAAAAAAAGAGGGCCAATCACTCATCGGGTTCTGAGGATCTAGATCTCAGGGACATTGAGAACATCCCTACAGTCCAGTCCACTTTCTACATTGGATTTTTATGTTCAAAGTCCAAAACTACTTCTCTAGCTACTTTCTCAATCCAAGGCATAAAAGAAAAATATAAAACCTTCAGCAGTTCAGAACTTTGAGAACTAAAATCACCACCAATAATTTTTCCTTCCAAGTGCCAAGTACTGTGCTGGTACATCTATCAGATTTCAAGCCAAGTTATCCCATACAGATGGCAAGAGCTGCTTCAGACAAGTGGGGCTGCTCCAATCTTCAACTAATTTAGTCTTCAAAAATACCTACTGATAGTAAGAAAATTGAGGATAGTTAAATTTCAGAATCTATCCATGTAATATGGTCAACTTGCAAATTCAGGACAAACCAAAATGTTCAAAAAAAAAAAAAATGAATGGATGTTGTTTGAAGTAAGTGTGGCCCACAACATAGAATGTTATAGCCAGAGAAGACCTAGTAGTTTATTGGTCATTCATCTAACCTAGAGGAGAGAGCTAAGACTAAAAAATTTAACCAACTTGCTCAATGTTGCATAAATGAAAAATCCCAGACTAAAATCATTGTATCTTTGAATCTCAGGTTTTAAAGAACAATAAAAATAAGACTAGTTAATAGATTTATTGAATTTGTTGATGTGTATTAGGTTCAAGATACTCCCCTAAGGCTGTCCCTACCTACCTCATTGCATTGTGATAGATATTAAACGTATAGTAAGTGTGAAAAGTAGTATAAAGTGTTTGACACTTAACAACTTAAATCATTATAATAGTAACTGGAATATGTAAATCATTACATGCTCTCCCACTTCTATCAAGGTGCCATAACACAAAATTTCCTGAAAATATTTACTAAATGAACTAGTAACACAATAAAAAGAATACAAAAATTGACCACAGAAATAACTTTTTGAGCTGTCTATTCATATCTTCTTATTTTGTTTGCCCCTTATTTCAGTGTAATTGAGCAGACATTTTATTTGCCTCTACTTTTCATTCAGCATGAAATAGCATACAGAAGCATAATAAATAATATATAGCTACATAATCATATCAAAGTAGAGTATGCATCAAAGCCTAAAGAAGAGACTGTTCAAGATTTTGCATAATCATATGCATCAGAGATAAAGAATATGAGATAGCTGTGTTGGGAAAGAAAGGCAGAAATTTGTTCATATAATGTTGTATTCTATTTTACTAACCATGTATTTTTACATGGAATAAAATCATAGGATGTTAGATTTAGAAACAAGATGAGACATCAGATAAACCAGTTCCATCAGTTTTTGAGATGAGTTTTGGAGCAGTATATTTTTCATCTTCAAAAGGATACCAAATCATCCAAGAGTTAACAAAAGTCAGACTGCCTCCAAATACAGTGTTTGAGAATACTACCAGGACATGATTGAGTTTACATCTTCACAATTTTTTACAAATCAAGACTGTAACTGCTATGACTTCCAAAACTGTAAAGGCTAGATTGGGAAATATATCCCCCTCCAAAAGCAAAAAATATGCACTTAAAATTATAATAACCTAATAACAATGGCAAAAATTTATTGTGCTTCCTCTATGCAGACACTGAGCCAAGTCTTGTATAAGGTAATTGCTCAGTTAATCTTCACATTAAAACTCAATGAAATGAGTAACATTAATATCAGCATGTTATAGATGTGAAAACTAAATCAACCAGAGGTTAAATAAGTTGCTTAAAATCAAATGGCTAGTAACTGGCTAGAGAGTCCACATTTATTACATTGACTGCAAGAATTTTAATCCCAGTCATTCTTACACTAACAAAGTCTACTGCTTATTGATAATTAGTCCATGCCATCATTTTCTTCTTTCCTCCTTCTACAATTAAGGAAGAGAGCCTCTTCATGAACAAGACTAGCATCTCCTCCTGTACCCAATTCCAACCAATTCTTCCTCTGTAAGAGTGTCATTCTACTTATACTCTTCTCCCTTTCTTGCCTTTATATCCTCTCTCATACTAATCCTTTAAATCAACATTCAAACATATTCAGTATATTCCTAAAACCCTCCTTCAACCCACAGGCTTTTCCAAACCCTTTTCTAAATACTGTATATCTATTTTCTCCTTTGTAAGCAATTATTTAAAGTGGTTCTGTTTATGCAGGCTGTTTATCCTTACCAATTGCCCATTGATGCCACAATGAACTGAAATCCACCTTAGTTGTGTTTATGTATTAATCACTTCTCAAACTATAAGTCTATGCCTAGAATCTCTTTCATGAGCTCTAAATGTAAATCATGATATCTAAATCTATAGATCTAACCAGTCAACTGCATACTGCACTAAAAAACCTCAAGTACCTCAAACTCAACCTATGTAACACTCATTTCTCCCTCTTAAGGGAGGAAGTATGATGGATCACAGGGAATGACACTACCATTAAGACAATCAAGGCTTTTTCTTACATACACCTCAAAACTCTCCTAGCCTTTACCCATTTCCCAGTTCCAAAGCCATTTCCACATTGTTTGGTAACTCCAGCAGAACCCCACTTTTCAGTACCAAAATGTTACTCAAGACAAAATTATGAGAGAAATTATTGAATCCTCCTTACTGCCTTCTCTCTGCCTCTCACACAGTTTCCAACAATCATCAAGTCCTGATTCTACTTCCTAAATATGTTTCAAATCAGTTTACTTTCTCCCATTTGTGTGCTAGTAGCCTTGTTTAGGTCACCATCAATTTATGCCTGCATATTGGTATCTTATTGGTGCTGTGACAAATTACCACAAACTCAGTAGCTTAAAATAAGACACATTTTGTTACAACTCTGTCTAGGTCAGAAGTCTAATCTAGGTCTCATGGGGCTAAAATCAAAGGATCAGCAGACCTGTGTTCCTTTCTATATGATCTAGGAAATAATCTATTTTTTTTTCCTTTTCAACCTTCTAAAGGTCATCCACATTCCAAAGCTTGTGGTCTCCTTCTTCCATCTTCAAAGACAACAATCTAGCATCATTCTGACCCAGCTTCTAAGCTCCAATATCTTTCTCTGACAAGAAGACAAAAAAGGCTCTCTACTTGTAAGGATGCATGTGATTAGATGGAGCTATCTGAGTAATTATTAGAAGTTAGAGTAAGGACAGCAAAATACCACCAGACTGAGAAGTCACTTTGAAACCAAAAAATGAAGCAAGCCATTCTATATCGTTTACACAGCATTTTACTCAGGGTAACTTACTGACATGGAGGGATCAGCAGACAAGATGCAGGCACTACACTGTCATTCTCCACCCCATTTGGACCTTAATCCACAGCTTTTAGAGAAAGAGGCATTATGGTGATGTCAAAGTGCAGTTATCTAAAATGGAGCCATATGTATGCCACAGGAACTCTACTAGTTGGCTAAAGTAGAGCCTTCTATGTACCACTTTAGGAAAGATCAGAACAAGCCTTCCCACATTCCATTCAGGACATACATTAACCTCCATGAGGCCTGGAACATGTAGTCTTCAGGTAGGTCATTGAACAAACATAGACAAGATGGAGGGCAAAATATGGAGTTAGCGTTGTCAGCACTCCCACAGTAATCCTGCTTACGTTACCTCTTTTGCCATGTAAGGTAACATATGTACGGCCTCTAGGTGTCAGGACCTGGATAAATTGGTCGCCATTTTTCTGCCTACCACTGCCTAGATTACTCAAAGATCCATCTAACTAATGTTTCCACACCTACCCTTTTTCCTCTCCACTGCACCCCGATGTGTCCCCAAAATACTCTGCCATGGTACAAATTCCTTGCTTGAAATTTTTCACAAGTTTCTCACTAATCTCCAGATAAAGTACCCAGTTGTGCAAGGTAAGCCATGCACAGCAAGAGGGAACCCAGGTAAGAGCCATTTGGCCTGTTTTGAACATTCATATAAAGTCTCATTTGTATTACTCAGCACATGAGATTATACCTAATTGTATTTTTATCATAGGATCATTACTTTGCCAGTGTAAAATTTTATATAGAATATAAATTTTGTAAAGTTTTCTTGCATTTTTAAAAATGTATATTTGGAGACTGAAAACCCAAAAGCCACATCTAAGCTGTCCTATGTTCCATGGCTTATGTCTCCTCTGCTTAGATTACTTTGTTGCCTTCCAGTCTCACCTCTGGACTCTGCACTCTTGCTCTCCCTACCCTTTATATTATAAAACCCAATGATCTTAAACTCCTGCCAATAGCACATGTCAAAAGGGCACAGGAGGCTGGCTGGATCTATGTAAGATGGAATAATCACATGTACCAGTTTTTCTTTTTTTCCCTCCAGAATTCCCTGGCCTTGAGTGCAACAAGCTCCAAATCCTGAAGTGAGCACTGCAGGAAAATCCTCCTAGGTCTAGGAGGAGGAACTAAAAGGGAGAATCCTAACACAGACAGAAAGAGGGCAGAAATCCCCCATTTTACTCTCTTTTATCCTCCACCTTCTCGTACCCCACATCTCAAGCAATCCCAGGGGTGGGGAGTGGGTCTACAAGGCCAAGCAACCTGTAATGGAAACCCACAGAAGCCAAAAGTCTAAAGGTTACAGTTCCAACAGGATAGGACTCACCTGTAAAGAAGACTCCAGGGAACCAAAAAGTACTGTGGAGGTTACAGAGGAAGAGGATCCTGGGAAAGTGACCCCATAAAGTCATTTATAAACTGTAGGCTCCAATCCATGCCATGAATGCAAGGACTTAATACTAGTTAGCATACACAAGACTGAGAACTGAGCTAATGGACAGAACACTGCCCAGATTCCAGACTGTCCACTGGGTGGTGCACATTGGAAAGATATGTGAAGCACTCTGCAAAGGCTTTGAAATCTAAACTGACCAGAATCCCAGCCCACAGAAGGAGGTTTAGAACTTGCAGCAAGAACCTAAATGAATAGACTGCCTGCTAAAACAAAAACATCATTTTCCTTAGGATTTAAACAAGATCCAGAGTCTTAACAATATTTAAAATTTCCAAAATTCAATTCAAAATTACCCAGCATTGGAAGAACTTTAAAGGGTTGAACTCTCATGGGAAATGGCAATAAACTTGTGCCAGTGTCAAGATATCACAAATATAGCAAAAATCATTAAAGTATTTTAAAGTGTCTATTACAAAAATAATCAAATGAACAATTTTAAACATTTGTAAAACAAATGTTAAAATTAAACATAAAGAAAATATGTAAAGAAAGCCAAAATGAAATGTGAAAACTGAAAAAGTCAATTAACTGAAACTATAGAAAAATATCTCACTGGATGGACTCAACAGCAGAATGAAAATGGCAGTACAAGGAGTGAACTTATAAATAAATTAATAGAAATTACTAATCAGCTGGAAAAAATATTTTAAAAACATGAACAGAGCCTCAAGAATGTGAAAAAATAACAAAAGATCTAATATTAGTGTCACTGAAGTTCCAGAAAAGAAGAGACTGTGGTGCTGAAAGTGTTTATAAAGAAATAATGACTTCCCAAGAAGTTGAATGAGGAAGAAATCCATGTCTATACTGATAAAAGAAAGAAAGAGAGAGAGAGAGTGGGAGGGAGGGAGATCATGCTCTTCGTCACTGGAGAAGACAAAATACTATATGTAGAAGGAATGATAGTTTTCAAAAATCAATAGAGTACCCAAACTACTAGGAGATAGTTGAATACGCAAAGGCTCTTTAAATAATCTCAAAGTATCTTCTTACAAAATACTTTTTAATTACAAAGAAAATAATGCTAACTTTACAGTGAAGAACTCTGATAAATATCACTTTAACCAAGTTATGTCTAACATTATCATAATTGGGATAATTATGAAAAAGAGCAAGAAAAAAACACTATTATTCATAGTGACCATGTGCCAGATACTTGCAAAACAACAACCCAAAAGAAAACAACTAGATTTTCTTTTCTTGCACTGCTCTTCACTTGGCTAAAGCAAAACAAATCAAAACAAAACACTCTTATAGAGAAGCAGAAAACATCTTCCTTTACAGAAGAGCAGAAGCACCTCTCTTGTCAATAGCTTCTAGGTAAAATGCATAAAGAAACTGAATGGAAAGAATAGGATTCAAGAAAACCAAGTTTGCATCTTAGCTCAACCACTTACCACTTTTGTGTTTTGGGAAAAGTAACTTAACCTCTCAGAGCTTCAGTGTTTAGACTACAAAATGATGTATAGGGTTATTTTTGAGAAACAAATGAAATAAAATATGTAAACCTGCCAAGCACATTACCTGTCATAAAGCTGATAGGCAACATTTTAATTGAATGAATTGCATAGGGATACTCTGAAATATTTCCTCTATAGGGATGAGCAGAAAGTATCCTTTCGTAGGACATAGAAAACTTTCTATCAGTCATGCAGGAGGTCTTCTCTTGCCTTGGGCAGGCTAATTTGTTAACTAATTAAAGAGCAAAAGTACAGGGAAGATGAAGATTTCTGGTACTTCAGGAATGGAGTCATTTCTAGATAAAGACTTCAAATTTAAAACTCGTGTTAACTTCTGCTCCCTCCTAAAACTCTACTAAAATGGAGGTAAAGAACATTTTTGGAGGCACCAATTCATAAGAATAAAGAAGATGTGAGAGGACATAAAAGCAATAAAACTTTGGAATCTGAAAAACAAATGAACAAGGCAGTATTGACAGCATACCTGAAAAATCTAGATTCTGTGTTAAAAGTAGGATCAATTTAGAAGGACCCTAATTTTCCTTTTTAGGACTACCAGAAGACTCAAAAAATGGCGGCCCTATTATCTCTAGAAACAAAGATAAAATGGGGCTAAAATCAGCAGAATTGTCTGAAAATATGTTTACTAAGTTCAACTATACATCCAACTTTGTTGACCACAGATGAATAATTATTTCCATCCCAACAGAACTGAGGGTTTTCTAAAAATGTAATTCAGAAGGTCTTAAAACTGAGAAAACCAAGCACAACTGAGGCTTGACTTCAGTAAACAGAGATACCAAGTGACAATTTTCACACTAGGTTTTGAAACCCATAGCTTTCTCCCTCATTCAGCTCCCAGAATCCTAGCACCCAAGATTATGTTCTATAGGTGAGAATGAGTCTGACCAGTCCATGGAACATCACCTGGAGAAATTAATATCAGAGTTTCCCCCAGAGTACACAGGTTTCTTTACCATCAGCTCAGAGTTACTAAGTCTCTCCCTCTCAAATGGAGATTTTTAATCACTTCTTTTGATGTTCAAATCTTAAATGAGTAAACACCATGGAGAAGAAAGATAACTAATGTTGGCTATGGTTGGTATTTTACCAGGTAGTTTGGAAATAGGATGGAATCAAGAAAATTTGTAAGGGAAGATTTATCATGTTGGATCATGAAAACCAAATTGCTCAAAATGGAAGTTAGAAAGTGAAAGGGTAGTACATAAAGGAAATGGGATATATTCAACAAGGGGGAAATCTCTGGGCAAGAAAAGCATATTAGAGAGAGGGTATTGGAAGAATTGGGATTGAAATACAGGATATGGTAGAGAATGGGATCCTTAAATATTTGGTCTAAGAAGTATTATGACCGTGCATGATATGACCATGTGTGAAGTTAAATTAAAAGGGAAGGAGGACACTATGATTGATGTTAATGAAGTCATTTTGCAAGTGACAGACATCTAAACATCTTAACCCAAACTATCCCAAGCAAAATAAAGGCTGCATTGCCTCATAACTGAGAATCCCATGAGTGCAGTTAATATTCAGGAATTGTTCAACAATGTCATTAAACTCAGATATTCTCCCTGTTCTTCTTTCGTCTGTGTTGGATTCGTTCCCAGGCAGCTGACTCCCAATAATATGTGTTAAACCTTTCAATGGATCATGTAAATTATAGCCACCCTCTTCACTTTCACCTCAAAATGTTTTCTCCTTACTTTTCATTGCTTTCTCTATTTATCAAAGAAAAGGCATGAATCCATTTTTCTTTATAAGCTTAAGTTCTACATGCATAATATAAATTCCCATTTCTTGCCAGGACTTCTAGAACTACTTTCTACATATTACCTTTTAAAATTTAAACATAACTCTACATGATCCTTCCTTGATTGGAGGATACACAGAAACTTGTATTTCCCTATGCTGAAAACAAAACATAAAAAAAGCTTTTCTCAAGAGAACTATCCATCCATACTTCTATCCTCTCTTTCCTTGCCAAATTTCTATTAAATACATTTTTTAATTTACTGTTTTATCTACATTTAAATAAACTTTTCCCACATAACCTCTTGCAATACAACTGCAGCTCTCCCCACAGTCAAGAAATTGCTTTCTCAAAAGTCCGTTATGTTTTGCCACACGTATTCCATGGCCCAGGTCAGAACTTTGTTTCCATCTCATGATCCCAATGAGCCTTATTTAGCTCACTTCAATTTCTTGTCCTTAATATCGTATCAAATCTGTTTCCTTTTTGACTCATCTATTTCTGCCAATGGCACTTCTGATGCCACTAATATACATCCTTAAGGAGAACCAACATCATACATTTCTACTCTTTAAAAATGTTTTTTAGCCTCTCATTTCCTACAAACAAAATTTTTAAACTTCAAACAATTGTATTTATTTTGCAATGAATTTTCTTCTGCTGCTATAGTGAAATGAAGTGATTATAAACTGTGGAGTCAGAAGACCCAGTTTCAAATCCAACCCCAACACATTCTTTTAAATAATCTTTTTATATTAACATATAGATAGAATAAAATGTCTGTAAAGTAAGTACAAGGTTTCAATAAAAAACAATTGAGAGGTAAGGGTTAACTTCTCCAAGACTGATCACTTGAAGGCTTGCTTCCCTGCAAACGAGTTTGTCTCCTGAAAAGTCCCATGGAAAGTGGCATGACTAAGTGCTTAAAACAACCAATTTTGGTCAACAAGAAGACTTAATTGCAAGTGTATCATTGTCATGTGACAAGGTGCTAGTGCTTTCCTAAACACGAACACTTAGATGAGAGGACAGGCTCAAGCCAAGGTTCCACAGCACCATATCCCTATTCTATCTCAGCTTCTAATCACACAAGGAAAGGACAAGGACTTTCCCAATAATGTAGCTTCAGAGCACTGTAGTGAAGGGTCAGGGTCCCTGTACTGCAATCTAATGTCTGGTCCTGACCGATGGCTCTGCACTGCCTACAATATAATGGGAAACATGGGACTGGAACATTTTCTACTGCTTTGTCTGCATGAGTGTTTCTAAAACAAAGAAAAGAAAGAAAGAAAGAAAGAAAGAAAGAAAGAAAGAAAGAAAGAAAGAAAGAAAAAGAGAAAGGAAGAAAGGAAGGAAGGAAGGAAGGAAGGAAGGAAGGAAGGAAGGTGCTCCAGTAAGTCTGGTATACATTGCTTAGGCATCTTATCATCCCTTGTTGCTTGGTAGCCATGCCATAAAATACTATGTACTCCCTATGCTGTTCTAATGCTTTCCAGTTGGGATCCTTTTCAAAGTCACATAATACCTTTTTATTTCTATTTTTTTACCAAATAAAATAAAAATAGAATGTTTCTGTAATGAAAAAATATAACAGGTATAAAAGTGCCAAGTCCAAAATTTACTACAAAATTGAGTTTACAAAGGTTGTTGAATCTGAATTCAATAAAATCTAATTATACAAAATATTCCAGGTCATCAAAAAATAAAACAGAACTTAATCAAAAAAATTAATGGACTCTTTAAATATAGGAGATCAGAGCATACTGAACTAATCAAAGTCGAAGAACATAATCTGTCAAGGTACTCATTTTCACTGCCATTAATAGAATACAAAACAAAAAATATTTGCATTAATGCACTAGACACATAATAATGAGCATGCTTGAAAGTAGCCTAAAGGATCATAAGTACACACGTATTCTTAAGTTTATTCCTCCATGTTCAGAGTTCTCATCTCCTCTAAGTACTACCCAACCAAAATGTCAAAATCACACACTACTTAAAGAGCTATTTTTCTAACCAAGTAAACAACTTCTTCATTAAAAGCATACTGTCTTCTTTGGCTGAGCAAGGAGTTATGAGCAATAGAGGTATATATGAAATAGAAAATGAGTCACACTCATGAAAAAAAGTTGGCTTTCCAACATGAGCTATAGATCAATGGAATGTCAATCAAGTCCTAGCAAGTTATTTTGTGGATAGTGACAAATGATTCTAAAGTTTATATGGAAAGGCAAGAGGCCCAGAGTAGCCAGCACAATATTGAAGGAGAAAACTGTTGAAAGACTATTCAGCATTAAGGCTTACTATAAAGCTATAGTAATCAAGACAGTATGATTTCAGCCAGAGTAGACAAATAGATCAGTGGAATGGAACAAAGAGACCAGAAATAGATTTCTATAAACATATCCCACTGATATTTGAGAAGGGAGCAAAGGCAATAGAATAAAAATAGTCTAACAAATGGGGCTGGAACACCTAGACATCCACATGCAAAAAAAAAAAAAAAAAAAAAAAAAGAAAAAAAAAAAGAACCAAAGTACAGACCTTACACTCTCTACAAACATGAACTCAAAATGGATCACAGACCTAAACATAAAACACAAATCTATACAACTCAAAGAGAACATAAGAGAAAATCTAGATGATGTTGGGAATGGTGATGTCTTTTAAGATACAACACCAAAGGCATAATCTATGATGAAAAAAGTTGGTAATAAGCTGTATTTAATTAAAATTTAAAACATCTGCTCTGTGAAAAACATTGTCAACAGAATGAGAAAATAGGCCACACCCTGGGACAAAATATTTGCAAAAGTCCTGTCTGATAAAGAATTGTTATCCAGGGGCACCTGGGTGGCTCAGTCGGTTGAGCGTCCAACTTAGGCTCAGGTCATGACCTCACAGTTCGTGAGTTTGAGCCCCACATCTGGCTTGCTGCTGCTGTCAGAGCACAGAGCTGCTGTACAGAGTCTCTGTACCTCTGCCACTCATGCTCTGTCTCTGTCTTAAAAATAAATGTTTAGAAAAAATGTTGATACCATGAGTCATTCTGCATTAAAAAAAAAAGAATTGTTATCCAAAATACACAAAGAACTCTTAAAATTTAACCAAAACAAACAATTCAATTCAGTGTTGAGCCAACACCCTTAACAAACACCTCACCAAGAAGATATGCAGATGCTAAATAACATATGAAAGATGCTCCATGTTATATGTCATCTGGGAAATGCAAATTAAAACAATGATGTGATAATCCTACATATGTGTTACAATTGTCAAAATCCAGAATATTCAAAACACCAAAGTTGGTGAGGATGTGGAACAACAGGAACTCATTCACTGCTGGTGTGGATGCAAAATAGTACAGCCACTTTGGAAGACAGTTTAGAATTTGTTTGTTTACAAAACTAAGCATACTCTTTCCTTACAATCTAGCAAGTGTGTTACTTGGTATTTACTCAAAGAAGTTTTAAACTTATGTACACACACACACATGCACAAATAAATGTTTGCACACAGATGTTTACAATAGCTTTATACATAATTATCAAAACATGGAAGCAATCAAATGTCCTTCAGTAGTTGAATGGATAAAACAAAAAACAAAACTATGGCATGCCTTGAGACTAGAATATTATTCAGCATTAAAAAGAAATAAGCAATCAAGTCATAAGAAGACATGGAGGAAACTTAAATACATATTACTAAGTGTAAGAAGCTACATACTGTGTTTTGAACTGTGACATTTTGGAAAAGGCAAAACTGTGGAGACAATAAAAATATCAGTAGTTGTCCAGGATTGGTGGGGTAAAGGGGATAAATAGTGGAACTGGGGTGTTTTTTAGGGAACTGAAAATGCTTTGTGTAATACCAGAATGATGGATACATCATACATACTCAAATTGAATGTACAATGCTAGGAGTAAACTGTAATGTCAACTATGGGCTTTGAGTGATTATGATGTATCAATGTAGGTTCATCAATTATAACAAACATACACTCTGGTGGAGGATGTTAACAAAGGGAGAGTCTATGTATGTGTGGGGTTGGAGTATATATAGGAAATCTCTTTATCTTACCTTCAATTTTGCTGTGAACCTTAAATTTCTCTACTCTTAATTTAAAAAAATAGTGTAGTATAGGCCCTATTGTGACATATTGGTTGTGAGGTAGGGGTCTCAGCTGGCCTATCTGCTTTTACTACCAGAAATCTGACTGCTGTCATCATTTTTGTGTATCCAGTCAAGAAATATGTCATTTTTTCTGTATAACCAATTTGCTGAACAGTGTGAACTCAATGGGTTATGAAAAAGGAAATTTTTCTTCTAACACTACCTTAAAACCTTATTGAATCAGGGCACCTGAGTGGCTCAGTCAGTTAAGCAGCTGACATCAGGTCAGGTCATGATCTCACTGCTTGAGGGTTCAAGCCCCACGTTCAGCTCTGTGCTGACAGCTTAGAGCCTGGAGTCTGCTTCCGATTCTGTGATTCTGTCTCTCTCTGCCCCCTCCCCTGTTCTCTCTCTCTCTTTCTCCCCAAAATAAATAAACATCAAAAAATTATAAAAAACAAAGGTTTTTTCCCTGACCCAAGGTTCAGGGAAAAGGGTGCGGTCTATTCTTTGATTCTTCTTTCCTTCCTTCTCATAGCTCATAGTGTCATGACTAAAAAGAGGGAAAGAGTTTTTGTTTTTGTGTATTTTGTGTGTTTGTTTTCCTTCTTGCTTAGTTAACCCCACTAGTCAATACTACTTAAAAATCAATGCCTGTGCATGATAGGTATTGAAGTTCTGATTGTCTCATAGTCATTACACAGGTTCTTCACAGGCTCTTTGAGAACCTCTGACATAGGTGCCCATTTTCCAACAGACTACTGTGCCTCTCATCTGGATTCTCTGAAAGAATACTTTCAAGATGTCTCTAGCCTGGCTTCTTTCTATGGTGTTTACCTGTTCTCCAAAAAATGTCCATTCCAAACAGTAGTGGCAAAGACTGACTAACTACTGCTATATAATTACAGGCTACTTTCAATAGTGTCTACCTACATAATTCTCTATATTGAATTTTCTAAATATTTATATGTGTCCCCTAATCCAGAGAGCACATATCAACTATCCCAAGATATTTTTCCAGTTCCCCAGAGAAGACTGCAGGGTCCTACACATTAGCATAAAGTTATGTACTAGGAGGCTAGCCATTCCCAATTTCTTTGGTACTCTTGAAGGCCTCCTTACTTAGCTTTGGAGGAGAATAAATATACAGGAAATTCTCTATTCCATGAATTTTCTCAAATTTCTAATTCCCTCTCTCAAAGATAATTTGGGAAGTGGTAGGCAAAAGTTATAAAACTCTTAAGCTATATACTGGTAAATTATGAAGGGGGTATCTGAAAATTGTATTATCTTATACTAATATTAACTTGTGTTTTAAATTTGGAACTTCATCTAAAATTTTGAAATCTCAAAAAAATTTGTATTCTACAGTTTACATTTTGTTTCAGGAATAAAACCATAAAGTATTAGGTAAAAGGTTTGAAACCCACAATATGGAATGAGAAATGTGTACTTTATGATAAAACTAAGTAAAATTTCAAAAAATATGTAGTGCACTCCTGGTATTAACTTTCAATTCTTTTACACTAAGAACTAGTACAAATATATCCAAATATAGCTAAGGAAAACATCTCAATCCATGTCTTTATCTTACTTAGCAGCAGCTATTCTCTACTCTAAATTGCCAAACAATGCATTATGTTTCATCATAAACATTTCTGTTTAGTAATCAGAGAGTGATAATAGTTATGAAAAAAATTCTCATGTCTTGGTTTCCAATTACTCTGGATTCAAGTTGTCTCCATATAAAATGTAGTTTAAATTACATTGTTTCCTCTAGAACATCCTAACATAGTCCAGGTTCAATTTTTTATAAAGGAAAAAATGTTGGGGTGCGTGAGTGGCTCAGTTGGTTAAGCATTTGACTCTTGATTTCAGCTCAGAGTCATGGGATGAAACCTTGTGTAGGGCTCTGTGCTGACAATGCAGAACCTGCTTGGGATTCTCTCCCTCCCTCTCTCTGCCTCTTTTTCTCCATCTCTCAAAATAAATAAATAAACATTTTTTTTTTAAAAAAGTGCTGCCAATATATCTGACTTAACTTCTTTCCCTGAACTGAGAGTGGTATATTCTTTCTTGTATGATTCTGTTTCTTTTTACCAAATACTTGCTACAGATCTTCTTAGCGCTACATTTTTAAAAACTATCTGAAATTGAGGCACTATCTTAGTTTATTGAAGATGCTCTAACAAAAATATCATAGACTGGGTAGCTTATAAGAAACATATATTTATTTCTCACTAATCTGGAGGCTGGGATCCTAAGATCAAGGCACCAGCAAATTCAGTGTCTGGTGAGAACCTGCATCCTGCTTCTCATTTTGTCTTTTACATGGCAGAAGGGGCAGGAAGCTGTTTGGAATCTCCCCTATAGGGGCACCAATCCCATTCATGAGAACTCCACCTTAAAGACATAATTACCTGCCAAAAGTCTTACCTCCAAATACCATCACATTGGGGGTTAGGATTTTAACATACAGATTTTGAAGGAACACAAACATTTATTTTCTGGAAGGGATATCTCACTCTGAGTTTTAACAGGATAACAATTTCCATTTAGATCTTACATTAAAAAGTTTTCTCCTCTCTGGAAGAAATTATTTACTTTCTGACACTATCTAAAGGGTTGCTTTTCAATACATCCTCCTCATTCATCCATTTGGGTTTTCTTATTCAGTAAGGCCATGCTGTTGTTCTTTAAGCTACTCAAATATTTTGTAAAATAATTCAGCTTATAAAATATAAAATATAAAAATATGGGGAGTCTGTGGCAGATTGCATAAATTGTCATATTTTGCCAATCCTTCCTGCATGCACATTCTTTTGCAACATGATTTTAAAGTTCCTTCCATGAAAAGATGGTATCCATTTCTCCAATCCTTCAATTTGGTTAGGCTTGTAATTTGTTCTGGCCATTAGAAGTTTCGAGAAAAAATATTGTACTAGTTCTAAGCTTAGAAATCATGAGAGTGTGTATGCTTCCACTCTTAAAAACCTACTGTCCATATAGCAGTTAGCCTCTTATATGATGGTATTTGGTAGTCCAGTTACCCCCATAGCCTCAGGTGACAGCAAGCCAACCATCACACATGTGAATAAAGCGATCTCAGATCAACAAGCCCACCAGCAGTCTGGCAGCCTAGCTGAAACGAGAAGAGACCAATCAGCAAAATATAGCTCAAACTGCCAAATAATGCAACCTTGAGCTAAATAAATCATTGCTGTTTTAAGATACTAATTTGTGGTACAGCAATGTTCAAATAATACACAGGAAGGCAGAAAAATTAACAGAGAAATCAAAATGGAGACAATCAACAAAAATTTAAAATAAATTGTAAGCATAAGCCTTAACACAGAAATAATTATGTTAAATGTAAGTGATCTATATCACTTAAGAAAGAGAAGTTGGCAAAACAGATTAAAAATGATGACCCAAGTTTTTGCTGTCCATAAGAAAATCACTTCAAATAATGATGTAGACTTCACATAGTTCACACCTTTGTTTACTGGTATATATGCATTTAGGATTGCTATGCCTTCTGGATGGATTGACCGTTTTATTATTACATAATGCCTCTCCCTACATTTAGTAATTTTCTTTATTCTGAAATCCACTTTGACTGATATTGACATAACCACTACTGCTCTCCTTTCATTAATATTTACATGATATATTATTTTCCATCCATTTACTTTCATCTGAAAAAATGTGTGAAGCAAAATCTGGTAGAATTGAAATGAGAAATAGACAAATCTACTATGATAGTTGGAGACTAAAACCTCTCTCTCAACAACTGAAAAAACTAGACAGAAAGTCAGCAAGAATATAGAACTCAGAACATCACCAATCAACAAAATCTAAACAATATTTATAGAACATTCCATCTGAAAACACTGTAATACCTTCTTTATAAGTGCTGACAGATCATATACCAAAATATACCACCATTTCCTAGAGAATAAAACAGTTACTGAAAAATGTAAAAGAACTTTAATCATGAAGATTATGCTGTGTTACCAAAAGAGAATCAAGCTATAAATCAAACAGACAGAAAACAGGAAAATCTCCAAACAGTTAGAAACAGAGTAACATATTTCTAATTACTCATGGGTCAAGGAGAAGATCTCCAAGGAAATAAAAAATTACACTCAACTAAATAAAAATGAAAATAGAATATATCTGAATATTTGAGACACAATTAAAAGTAGCAGTAAGAAGAAATTTTCTAGCATTAAATCTATACATTAAAAAAGAGAAAAAAATCAATAATCTAAGTTTTCATATCAAAAATCTTAGAAACAGAGAGTAAAATAAACCCAAAACAAGCAGAAGGAAGAAAATAAAGGTAAAAATAGAAATCAATAAAACTGAAAATTTAGAAATAATAGAAATCAATGAAACAAAGGGCTGGGCTCTTGGTGGGGTGGCTGTGTAGCTCAGTTGGTTAAGAATCTGACTTGATTTCTGCTCAGGTCATGATCTAATGATTAAGAGGTTCAAGTCCCATGCTTAGGATTCTCTCTCCCCTCTCTTTCAGTGCCTCCCCAGCATGAATGTGCACACTCTCTCAGAATGAATGAATGAATAAATGAATAAATGAATAAATGAATAAATAAACTTAAAAAAACAGCTGGGCTCTTTGAAAAGATCAGTAAAATTGACAAACCTCTGAGGGGCCAAGATGGCAGAATAGCATGGAAGATTTTTTTTGCATCTCTCGTCCATGAAATACAGTCAGATCAACATTAAACCATCCTACACACCTGGAAAATTCATTTGAGGATTAACACAACAATCTGCACAATGTGAACCACAGAACTCAGCAGGTATGTGGCACAGAGAGGTGAACTGAGGGAGAGAGAAGCCACGGAGGCCAGGGAGCTGTGTTTGCTTGCAGAGAGAGGACAGAAATGGGGGGAGAGCACAAGAAAAGCAACCCCCTCAAAAGTAGCTGTAGATAAAGTAGAAAAGGGGAAACAGCTGCAGGGACTGAACAAAAAAGGGAGAAAGGAGAAAGGAGAGGGTTTAAATGCCATTAAGACTCTATAAACAGGGGGAACACAGAGTTTGAAACCACATAGTTTGATACCTGGCAGTGCTCTGGTGGCAAGGTTGAATTGCCATGAACAAAGCGAAGTCTGGTGGGCCCTCAGGCCACACAGGAAAAAGCAGTTCCACTGCTGGAAGGACATTTGGTAGAGACTGTGTGGCCACCCCACAGGCAAAGGTCCCAGCAGACCCAGGAGAACAACCACATTCACTGATGGTAGAACAGGGATGTTAAGGGTGAAGCCTGGTGACAGGTATGTGTTGTGATTTACCATAATCCCTGAAACACTGTTACAGGATCATGTGAACTTTTTCTGGGATGGGCTGGCACCCAGACGCAGTCTCTGGGCAATGCAGCAGCACAGTCTGGCAAATGGTCCTGAGTGCAGCCTGCCCCTGGTCATTGCTGGGGCAACCCTCTCCCAGAAGGTCTGAGCAGGTCAAAGCTGCAGTCCATCAGAGGTGAGGGGTCGGGAAACACAGTTACATCTGAGATAAAACTCAGGAGGGAGATACCCCCTGGCAAGCTGACAGCTCAGTCACAGACAGTGTAAAAGTGGGGAGTAGATGGAAGCTGGAAACAAGGACAGGTGCGTGATTGCTGAATGGGGAGAAGAGAGTTCCCGATACTAGAGACTGGGTAGCTGGGTGATGACATTTTCACCCTTTCCACGGATGCACATACACACCTACAAGGGCCACAACAATCCACCCCAGTAAGCTAAGCAGTGCTATCTAGTGGAGAACGGAGCCATTACACTAAGCCCTGCCCAAGTGGGCCACCTCACTCTTCAGGAACTCCCTGCCTGCTTAGTTTATGGACTATAAGGTGCTTCATTGTTTGACTTCTAGGAGAGAACCATGTAATTTCAATCATATGTCAGTCTGCTCATTGGTCCATCTATTCGATTTTTTCTTTTTCTTCAATTTTCTTTCTCTTGAATATAGAAAGAGAAAAACTCTATTTTTATTTTCAGTTCTTATTAAAAATAATTTTCTTTATTTTTTTCTACTATATTTTTTTACTTTATGTAAATTTTTCAGATTCTATTTTACTTCCATCAATTCATTTTACTCTATTTCATGGTATTCATTTTTTCAAATTTTCATAAGTTTTCCTTTTTTTTTCCTCATCTTTCCCTTTTTTCTCCAATCTATCAAGCTTCTTTCAATAATCAGACCAAAACAAAACTAGGATCTAGCATCATTTATTTTATTTTGTGTGTGTGTAGTTTTTAATTTTTTAGTTTTAATTTCTTTTTGGCATTATTAACTCCTTTTCTTCCTTCAAAATGACAAAATGAAGGAATTCACTCCAAAAGAAGGAGCAGAAAGAAACGACAGCCATGGACTTAATCAATGCAGATACAAGCAAGAAGTCTGAATCAGAATTTAGAATCACAATAATAAGAATACTAGCTGCTATTGAAAATAGATTACAATGCCTTTCTGCAGAGATCAAAGAAGTAAAACTACTTAGGAAAAATAAAAAATGCAGTAACTGAGAGGCAATCTCCAGTGGATGCCAAGATGGCAAGGATAGATAACGCAGAGCAGCAAAGCAGTGATATAGAGGACAAACTTATGGAGACAAACGAAGCAGAAAACAAGAGGGAGACTAAGGCAAAAGGGCACCATTTAAGAATTAGAGAAATCAGTGACTCATTAAAAAGGAACAACATCAGAATCATAGGGGTCCCAGAAGATAAAGAGAGGAAATAAGGGGTAGAAGGGTAATCTGATCAAATCATAGCACAAAACTTTCATAACCTGGGGAAAGACACAGACAACAAAATCCAGGAAGCACAGAGAACTCCCATTAGATTCAACAAAAACTGACCATTAACAAGGCATATCATAGTCAAATTCACAAAATACTCAGGAAAGGAAAGAATCAGGAAAGTAGCAAGAGAAAAACAGTCCTTAACCTACAAGGGAAGACAGATCAGGTTTGCAGCAGACCTGTCCACAGAAACTTGGCAGGCCAGAATTCTAGGAGGGGCAGGATATATTCAATGTGCTGAATCGGGAAAATATGCAGCCAAGAATTCTTTATCCAGCAAGGCTGTCATTCAAAATAGAAGGTAAGATAAAAAGTCTGCCAGACAAACAAAAATTAATGGAGTTTGTGACTACCAAAATAGCCCTGCAAGAAATTTTAAGGGTGACTCTCTGAGAGGAGAAAAGACTAAAAAGAAATAAAAATTAAAAAAAGACCAAAAGCAACAAAGACAAGTAAGAACCAGAGAATACCACCCCAAACTCGAACTCTACAGGCAACATAGTGGCAATAAATTCGTATCTTTCAGTACTCATTCTAAGCATTAATGGACGAAATGCTCCAATCAAATGACATAGGGTAACAGGATGGATAAAATAAGATCTACCTATAAGCTACTTACAAGAGACACACTTTAGACCTAAAGGCACCTTCAGATTGAAAGTAAGGGGATGGAGAACATCTATCATGCTAATCATTGCCAAAAGAAAGCCAGAGTAGCCATACTTATATCAGATAATCTAGACTTTAAAATAAAGACTATAACAAGAGATGTTTAAGGGCATTATATCATAATTAAGGGGTCTATCTATCAAGAAAGACCTAACAAATGTAAACATTTATGCTCCAAATATGGAAACACCCATATATATATATATAAATCAATTAATCACAAACAAATATAAACTCATTGATAATAATACCATAATAGTAGGGGACTTCAACACCCTACTTACAACAATGGGCAGATCATCTAAACAGAAAACCAACAAGGAAACAATGGCTTTGAATGACACACTGGACCAGATAGACTTAACAGCTATATTCAGAACATTTGATCCTACAGCTGTGGAATACACATTCTTCTCCAGTGCACATGGAACATTCTCTAGAATACATCATACACAGGGACACAAATCAGCCCTCAACAAGTACAAAATGATCGAGACCATACCATGCATATTTTCAGACCACAATGCTATGAAAATTGAAATCAACCACAAGAAAAAATTTGGAAAGGTACCAAACACTGGGAGACTAAAGACCATGCTACTAAAGAATGAATGGGCTAACCAAGAAGTAAAAGACTAAATTAAAAAGTACATGGAAGCCAATTAAAATGATAATACTACAGCCCTAAACCTCTGGGACACAGCAAAAGCAGTCATAAGAGATAAGTATATAGCAACCCAGGACTTCCAAAAGAAGGAAGAAAGGGCTCAGATACACAACCTAACATTACACATTAAAGATCTGGAGGAAAAAAAATCCTCCAAACCAGCAGAAGACAGTAAATAAGAAAGATTAGAGCTGAAATCTGGAACTTTGAAAGAATTAACAAAATTGATAAACCCCTAACCAGTTTGATCAAAAAGAAAAAGGAAAGGATCCAAATAAATAAAATCAAGAATGAAAGAGGAGAGATTACAACCAACATTGCAGAAATACAAACAATAATAAGACAATACTATGAGCAATTATACACCAATAAAATGGGCAATCTGGAAGAAATGGACAAATTCCTAGAAATATATAAACTACCACAA
Organism: Panthera uncia; assembly: GCF_023721935.1. Lineage (NCBI taxonomy): Eukaryota > Metazoa > Chordata > Mammalia > Carnivora > Felidae > Panthera > Panthera uncia. Next base: position 62,643,424 of record NC_064808.1, read on the forward strand.
ATGAAATAGGAAGAAATAGAAAATTTGAACAGACTCATAACCAGTAAGGAAATCAAATTAGTAATCAAAAATCTCCCAAAAAACAAGAGTCCAGGGCCAGATGGCTTTCCAGGGGAATTCTATGAAACATTTGAAGAAGAGTTAACACCTATTCTCTTGAAGCTGTTCCAAAAAATAGAACTAGAAGGAAAACTTCCAAACTCTTTCTATGAAGCCAGAATTACCTTGTTTCCAAAACCAGACAAAGACCTCACTAAAAAAGAGAACTATAGACCAATTTCCCTGATGAACATGGATGCAAAAATCCTCAACAAGATATTAGCCAACCAGCTCCAACAACACATTTAAAAAATTATTCACGGCGACCAAGTGGGACTTACACCTGGGATGCAGGGCTGGTTCAATATCAGCAAAAAAATCAGTGTAATTCATCACATCAATAAAAGAAAGGACAAGAACCACAATACTGTGCATCAATGCAGAGAAAGCATTTGACAAAATATAGCATCCTTCCTGGATAAAAACCCTCAAGAAAGTAGGGACAAAGGATCAAAACCAAGATCATAAAAGCCATATATGAAAGACCCAATGCTAATATCATCCTCAATGGGGAAAAACTGAGAGCTTTCCCCCTAAGGTCAGGAACACGACAGGGACGTCCACTCTTACCACTGTTATTCAATATAGTATTGGAAGTCTTAGCTTCAGCAGTGAGACAAAACAAAGAAATAAAAGGCATCCAAATTGGCCAGGAGGAGGTCAAACTTTCACTCTTCGCAGATGACATGATACTCTATATGGAAAACCCAAAAGATTCCACCAAAAAACTGCTAGAACTAGAAATCTTTCTTGCTCCTGGATAAAAACAACAAACATTGTTAAAATGTCAATATTACCCAAAGCAATCTACATAGTCAATGTAGTACCTTTCAAAATAACACCAGTATTCTTCACAGAGCTAGAACAAATAATCCTAAAATTTTTGTGGAACCAGAAAAGACCCTGAATAGCCAAAGCAATCTTGAAAAAGAAAACAAAAGCAGGTGGCATCACAATCCCAGACTTCAAGATGTATTACAAAGCTGTAATCATCAAGACTGTATAGTACTAACACAAAAGAAAACACTCAGATCGATGGAACAGAATAGAGAACCCAGAAATGGACCCAGAAACATATGGCCAACTAATCTTTGACAAAACAGGAAAGAATATCCAATGGAATAAAGACAGTCTCTTCAGCAAGTGGTGCTGAGAAAATTGGACAGCGACATGGAGAAGAATGAACCTGGACCACTTTCTTACACCATACACAAAAATAAACTCAAAATGGATGAAAGACCTAAATGTAAGACAGGAAGCCGTCAAAATCCTCAAGGAGAAAGCAGGCAAAAACCTCTTTGATCTTGGCCCCAGCAACTTCTTATTCCACATGTCTCCAGAGGCAAGGGAAACAAAACTAAAAATGAACTATCGGGATCTCATCAAAATAAAAACTTCTGAATAGCAAAAGAAAGAATCAGCAAAACTAAAAGGTAACCGACAGAATGAGAGAAGATATTTGCAAACGACATATCAGAAAAAAGGGTCAGTATCCAAAATCTATAGAGAACTTAACAAACTAACATCCAAAAAACAAATCATCTAGTGAAGAAATGGACAAAAGACATGAATAGACACTTCTCCAAAGAAGACATCCAGATGGCCAGCCGACACATGAAAAAATGCTCAATATCACTCATCATAAGGGAAATACAAATCATAACTGCAATGCGATACCACCTTACACCTGTCAGAATGGCTAACATTAACAACTCGGGCAACAACAGATGTTGGCGAGGATGCGGAGAAAGAGGATCTCTTTTGGATTGTTGGTGGGAGTGCAAACTGGTGCAGCCACTCTGGAAAACCATATTGAGGTCCCTCAAAATATTAAAAGTAGAGCTAACCTACAACCCAGCAATTGCACTACTAGGTATTTATCCAAGGGATGCAGGTATGCTGTTTCGAAGGGACACATGCACCCAATGTTTATATTGCAGAACTATCAACAACAACCAAAATATGGAAAGAGCCCAAATGTCCACTGATGAATGAATGGATAAAGAAGATGTGGTATATATACACAATGGAGTATTACTCGGCTATTCAAAAGAATGAAATCTTGCAATTTGGAACCATGTGGCTAGAACTAGAGGGTATTATGCTAAGCAAAATTAGTCAGAGAAAGACAAATATCCTATGACTTCGCTCATATACGGACTTCAAGATACAAAACAGCTGAACATAATGGAAGGGAAGCAAAAATAATATAAAAACAGGGAGGGGGACAAAATATAAGAGGCTCTTAAATACAGAGAGCAAACAGAAGTTTACTGAGGGGGGGAGTTGTGGGAGGGGGAACAGACTAAATAGGCAAGGGGCTTTAAGGAATCTACTCCTGAAATCATTGTTGCACTATATGCTAACTAAGTTGGATGTAAATTTAAATAAATAAACAAACAAATAAGTAAATAAATAAGAAATTTAAAAAAATGACAAATCTCTAGTAAGAATGACAAAGACCAGAAAAGATTCCAATTATCATACCAAAATAAAATGGGCTATCTCTATAAATCCTACAGACATCAAAAGAACAATAAAGGAATACTATGAACAATTCTTCACACGGAAATTTGACAAGTTAGAAGAAATGGACCAATTCCTCAAAAACACATAAACTTCTGTATTCATTGAGAACACTGAATTCATACTTTTAAAACTTCCCAAAACAAAATCTCCAGACTCAGATAGTTTCACTGGAGAATTGTATCAAATATCTAAAAAAGAATTAGCAACAGTTCTCCCCAATCTCTTCCAGAAATAAAAAGTGAGTGAATAATTCCCAATTGATTTCATGAAGCTAATATTACTCTGATACCAAAACTAAACAAAAGAGTACAAAAGGAGAATACTACAGATGAATCAGCATCCTCATTAATATCAATAATGTTAATAATCAGCAGTAAATAAAAAGTTACATACCATGACCAAGCCATGCCATTCCAGCCAGTGAAATAAGGCAAGAAGGTGAAATTAAAGGCATACCATTTGCAAGGAAAGAAAGAAATAAAACTGCTCTTATTTGAAGATGACCTAATTGTCTACATAGAAGATACGTAAGAATCTACAAGAAAAATCCTAGAACTTATAAATGAGTTCAGAAAATTCACAAGATGTAATATATAAACTAAAATAACCAATTATATTTCCATGTAGTAGCAATGAGCACATAGATGCTAAAATTAAAAAATGCAGTACGATTATAATCGCTCAAAAAGTGAAATTCTAGGGGCGTCTGGGTGGCTCAGTCAGTTGAGCATCCGACTTCGGCCCAGGTCATGATCTCACAGTCCTGAGTTCCAGCCCCGTGTTGGGTTCTGTGCTGACAGCTTGGAGCCTAGAGTCTGCTTCAGATTCTGTGTCTCCCTCTCTCTCTTCCCCCGCCCCAGCTCATGCTCGCACTCTGTCTCTGTCAAAAATAAATAAACTTAAAAAAATTTTTTAAAAAGTGATATTCTAAGGTGTTAATCTAACAAAACATGTAGAGGACTTGTGTGCTCAAAACAATGTAACATGGACGAAAGAAATCAATGTTCTAAATAAATGCAAAGAAAAGGTATGTTCATCAATAAAGACTCAACAAAATCATAATGTCATTTTTTCCCCAAATTGATATACAGGCTTAATGCGATTGCTATCAAAAATCTAGCAATTTTTTGTAAGTATAGAAAAGATTATTCTAAAAGTTATATGAAAATATGTATAAACTAGAATGTGTAAAACAATTCTGAAAAAGAAGGATAAAATAAGAGGAATGAATCTACTCGATTTCAAGACTTACCGTAGAGCTATAATATCAAGGGTGTGTGTATTAACAGAAGCACAGAAACATATCAATGGAGTAGAACAAAGAAACACAAATAGACCCAAAGAAATATGCACAAATGATTTTTTATAATTCAATAAAGAAAAGGTAGCTTTTTCAACAAATGAGGCCAGAGCAATTAGACATCTATGGGAAAAGTTGGGGGTGAGGGACATGACTATGATATATCATATAATAATAGTTTTAAGTGGATCATGGGCTTAAGTATAAAATATATAACTATATAATTTTTTTTAAATCACAGGAGAAAATCTTTGAGATATAAAGACAAAGAATCCTTATAGTTGACATCAAAAGTAGAAAGAATAATAGGCAAAAAATGATTAACTGGAATTCATCAAAATTAAAATATTTTGCCCTGTGAAAGACTACGTTTGGAGGAGGAAGACAAACTAGTACTGGGGGAAAATATTTACAACCCACTTATCTAACAAAGGACTAGTAACCAGAATATATAAAAAAAACTCTCAAAACAAAACCAAACAAAAACGAAAGCTCAAAACAAAACAGGAAAAAGAAAGAAAGCAATCTAATCCAATGAAAATCTAAGCACGAGAAATGGGCAGACATTTTACCAAGGAATATAGATATAGTAAGTCCAAGATTTTCAACATCACTAGCCATTTAGAAAATGTAAATTAAAACCACAATGAAATAGCACTACCCATCTATCAGAATAGTAAAATATAAAATAGTGACAATGCCAAAGGCTAGCAAGAAATGGAGAAATGGTGGGAATATAAAATGATACAAACACTTTGGAAAACAGTTTGGCAATTTAAAAACTGAACATGCAACTGCTATATAGTCCAGTGATTCCACCCTTAGACTTTTATTCCAGAACATGAAGTCTTATCACAAATATCTGCACATAGATCTTTATTGTAGCCTTATTTGTAACAGTCAAAAGCTATGAATAAACCAGATGCCTTTCTATAGGTAAAAAGTTACACTGTGGCATATCTATACAGTTAAATACTACTTAGTAATAAAAAATAATGAACTATTGATACATACAAAAACCTGAATGAATCCCCAGAGAATTATGTGGAGTGAAACAACTTAATCCAAAGAGTTATAAACACTGTATGACTATATAATTCTTGAAATGACAAAATTATGCAAAGAGAGAACAGATTACACATTGTCAGAGGTTGGAGGAAATGGAAATGGCAGGGACGTGGGGATGAGTATAAAAGTACAACTTAAGAAATCTTTGTGGTGATAGAAATTTTGTGTATCTTGACTGTATTAATACCAATATCCTGGTCTGATATTACACCATAGTTTTTCAAGATGTTTTCCTACAGGAAAATGGGTAAACAGCACATGAGATCTCTCTTATTATATACAACTGCATATGAATCTACAGTTATTTCAAAATAAAAATTTAATTTTAAAAAGTTTATATAAGTCTTGTATTTATAATGTCAATATGTAATAAGAAATGTTCCAAGAAATTGCATTGCTGTGTTAACCAACTGAATTTCTGGCTTGAAGTGAAGCTTCTCTGTTTTATTTGAACGTGCTTCTTCCATGGGAACTTCTCAGTCAAGTTAAACCCCCTTTTCAAACTCCTGGTGGCCATATGTTCTGCCAACTCTTTCTCCTTGTTGGCATGATTTTGCTGAGAATAACTTGGGACTTCAATTGTCTCTGTGAAAAACCTAATATCTCCCTAAACTGTCTCTTTGAAGACATCTTCTATCCACTCCTCCTACAGAAGTCCAGAGAAGGGAAAAGACATACAGTTAGGGTAGCCTTCAGAGAGAAGGGAGATTTGACCTGCCCAGTGAAGAAAGGGAATAACCTGGAAACATGTGAAAAGAACTTTATCAGCCAACATGGGACGTCAACGTCATTGAATTTGTATGGGAACGTAAATAACTAGCATGGGAATTTTTTAAGGTAACAAAATTTTACTTAATTTTCTTTTCCTTGTATTTTATCTATATATTTTTTAAGTTTTTATTTAAATTAGATTTTATTTAAATTTAGTTAACATACAGTGTTATATTTCTTTCAAGTGTATAATATAGTGATTCAACACTTCCATACATCACCCAGTGCTCCTCATAGCAAATGCACTCCTTAAACCCCATCATATATTTTACCCATCCCCATCCACCTACCTCCCCTCTGGTAACTATCAGTTTGTTGTCTAGAGTTAAGAGTCTGTTTCTTGATTTGCTTCCCTCTTTCTTTTCTTCCCTTCATTCATGTTTTGTTTCTTAAATTTCACATAGGACTGCAATCACATAGTATTTGCCTTTGACTGACTTATTTCCCTTAGCATAATATACTCTGGTTCCATCCGTGTCATTGCAAATGGCAAAATTTCATTCTTTTTAATGCTTAAGTACTATTTTATTGTATATATAGAATAAATACATACATATTCTGTTTTCAATTCATCAGTTATCCATTCATCAGTCATTGGACATTTGGGCCCTTTCCATAATTTGGCTACTGTTGATAATGCTACTACAAATATTGGGGTACATGCAGTACTTTGTATCTTTTGGGTGAATACTTAGTAGTGCAATTGCTAGATGATAGAGTAGGTCTACTTTTAACTTTTTGAGGTAACTTCAGACTATTTTCCAGAGTGGCTGCACCAGTTTGCATTTCTATGAACAGTGCAAAACTGTTTCCCTTTCTCCATATCCTCACCAACACCTGTTGTTTCTTGTTTTGTCGATTTTTGCCATTCTGACAGGTGTGAGATAATATCTCATTGTAGTTTTGATTTGTATTTCATATTCTGATTTCATATTCTCCTCACCATCTATATGTCTTCTTTGGAAAGATGTCTATTCATGTCTTCTGTCCATTTATTACTTGGATTATTCTTTTTGGGGCATTGAGTTTTATAAGTTCTTTATGTATTTTGGATTCTAACCTTTTATCAGATATGTAATTTGTAAATATTCTCTCCCGTTCCATAGCTTGTGTTTTAGTTTTGTTGATTGCTTCCTTTGCCACGCAGAATCTTGATGAAGTCCCAATAGTTTATTTTTGCTTTTGTTTCCTTCACCTCAGGGGACATATCTAGAAAGAAGTTGCCATGGTGGATGTCAAAGAGGTGTGTTCTCCTCTAGGATTTTGATGGCTCTCACCACTGTTATTTAACATAATACTGGAAGTCCTAGACACATCAATCAGACAACAACAACAAAGTAAAATGCATCCAAATCAGCAAGGAAGAGGTAAAACTTCCATTATTTGCAGATGACATCACACTCTATATAGAAAACCTAAAAGACTACACACAAACACACACGCACACAAACACACACACACACACACACTGTTAGAACTGATAAATGAATTCAGTAAAGTCACAGGATACAAAATCAATATACAGAAATTGGTTACATTTCTATACACCAGTAATGGAGTAGCAGCTAGAGAAATTAAGGAATCAATCCCATTTACAACTGCCCCCCAAACAGTAAGATACCTAGGAATAAGCCTAACCAAAGATATGAAAGACCTGTACTCTGAAAACTATAAAAAAGTGATGAAAGAAATTGAAGAGGACACCAAGAAATGGAAAAATATTCCATGCTCATGGCTTGTAACAACAAATATCATGAAAATGTCTATACTACCCAAAGCAATTTATACACTTATCAAAATACCACCGGCATTTTTCAGAGTTAGAACAAACAACCCAAAAATTTATAGAGAACCACAAAAGATCTTGAATAGCCCACGCAACCTTGAAAAAGAAAAGAAAAGCAGGAGGCATCACAATTCTGCACTTCAAGTTATATGACAAGCCTGTAGTGATCAAAACAGTATGGTGCGGCCACAAAAATAGGCATATAGATCAATAGAACAGAATAGAAAACCCAGAAATGAACCCACAGTTGTGGGTTCATATCAGCAACTAATCTTCAACAAAGCAGAAAAGAATATCCAATGGGAAAAACAGTCTCTTCAATAAGTGGTATTGGGAAGACTGGCCAGCAACATGCAAAATAATTAAACTGTACCACTTTCTTATACCAAACACAGAAATAAATTCAAAATTGATTAAAGACCTAAATGTAAGACTTGAAATCTTATCTATATTTAAAGCTTCATCTTTAGTCATATCTTTTAAATCTCTTATAAAACTCTTTTTTCTTTCTTTTCATTCATTTATTCACATTAGTTTTCAAAAAAACTTCATTTCTTGCAGGAGTTACAAGGACTTAGGTCTGCAATGTGTTGCATTCTTGAATTTCTCTACTGATGACATAGTCAACCTTTAACTCTTTTAGGTAAGGTCCCTTGTATAATGATCCTCCTTTTTAAAAAAAAACAGTTAATATTTCAAGGGCTCTGAAAGCGCATACTTTTTGCAAAATATTCAGCAAATGCACTGTGAATAAAGTTATCATGACCAGAATAGAATCTCTGTAAATAGTGAAGTAAATAATGGTTATTTGTGAGGCATTAGCAAGTAATTCACATCACTTCCCTTTACATTTCCAAATCCAAACTCTTAGGAAAGATTTTATTCGAATAGTTTTACCAATTCTTCCAGGAGGCTTCAGACAGTGAAGTATATTTTTGCTCTGTTTCTCCCTTGAGAGTGTCATTTTTAGGAACAGATTTTCTTTCAGAAATCCAGGAATAAAAAGGTAAAATAAGACTCCTCACAGCTCACTTCCATTATATATGCACTTGCAACCTACTAATCAGAATGTTCTAAGACCAAGCAAGTTAAACAAGAGACAAAATGAAGGAAATAAGTACATACAGAGATAAATATGTAAATATGTAGGGGAAAATTTGTCTTGTAGCCCAACTAGTTGAAATGAAAAAGCATGTGTTTTTAGAGCAAAGAATTAAATTAGTTTTCCCACTTAGTAGTTGTGAGTTCTTATCCAAATTACTTACCTACTGACCTCCTATCTACAACATGGGGATAACTTCTTCATACAGTTTTAGGGGAGAATAAATATAATTAGTACGTAAACTTGCTAGCACATACTAATTGCTCAATAAATAAGTTTAATCTCCTCTAAAGTCCCCTAAAGTTTGTTGCACATATAACCTAATTTAACAAATATTTATTTCACCATTATTAAATGCAAGGCAATGTATTCAGTGCTTTTCATGTTATAAGGATTAAACTGCTATGCCTTCAAGATTTTTGTACTGACACAAAGATGACATGTTTCTATTTCTAGAATTATATATAAAAAGTTGCAGTTGGGTTCTGAAAGTTGGCTATGTCTGCACTCATTTCAACTGACTTCTAGCTTGCACTCTTGCATCATGGAGATGAGAAAGTTCCATTCCTAAGACTTTGTTGTAGGTACAGGACAGCACATGACTTGGTTTCTACCAACCAGACACACACTGCCAAGATTTGGATGAAAAATGACCAAGAGGAGGTCCGCCTGGGTGGCTCAGTGGGTTAATCCTCCAATTCGGCTCAGGTCAGGATCTCATGGTTTGTGGGTCTGAGCTGTCAGCACAGTGCCTAGAGCCTGCTTCCAATTCTGCGTCTCCCTCTCTCTCTACCCCTCTCCCACTTGCATTCTCTCTCTCTCTCTCTCTCTCAAAAATAAATAATAGACATTAAAATTTTATTTTAAATGACCAAAAGGAGTAAATTGGTATTTGCTGGTAGTCATGGTAAGGCCCTTTAGACAAGCAAATAGTGAAAGGCATTTGGTATATCTGGGGAGTCTGATGTTTTCTGAGCCCTAAAATCTAATTCTCTCATCATAGGTGTACAGGGGCTGGAAGTGTCTGCAATGGTGTTTTTGGAAAAATAGTGCCATTGTGTACTTGCATGCTTTCTTGCCTGTGTTGTGCTTGACTTAATTGGCCCTAGCTGCTTATTTCCCTGGCCCATTTTAATATTCGTTAAGCTATTTAATGTCCTTTAATATTAGATCTAATTTTCTCTGTCATCCACACTTAAGAGCTCTGACAGATACAAAAATTATGTGGTTTTGCTTATTTCTCATTTTTATTTAAAACTGTTAGGGAGTTACATGTGTGCTAAAGCTATTCAGAAGAAGCCAATATGAATCACCATGTAATTCTACTTTCCCTTTTTTCCTAAATTCAATGCAGTGTCAATGATATGGAACATAAAGAGATTAAATAATGCACCAACGTACAGTGGCCAAACAATATTCAGTGGTGAAAAACAGGAAATGGTCCTAGAGTATATTCAGGACACAAGCAGGAAGTAAATATGATCACCGGAAGAGGTTTAAAATTCACTCCTCTGAAAGCTCTAAGTCCCAGAACCAGAGTTACAACTGAGATAGTTATAGCTACACAGAATCAGATGCAGAAGAAGTAGAAAAGCATAGTTAGACAGACCTGATTTCAAACATGAGCTCCACCATACTTACTAGCTGGTTATCTGTGGGAAAGATAATTTACCCTCTGAAATTCAGTTTCATAATATTTTAAACTCAGGTAACAGTGATAGTAATTAGACCTCTCTCTGATTAAATGTAATAACCTATAGAAATTTCTTTTTACAAAGCCTGGCAAATCCTATCATCATCATCATCATCATCATCATCATTATCATGAATATTTTTATTCTTATATGACCAAAAATTTATCTTTTTAACTGTTGTTCAATGTACAGAGATATGTAAAGTAAAATTATTTTTCTATCATAGCTTCAATCATTCTTAAAAAAATCCTTCATTAAAATTTTAGCATTCCTGGGGGGTTCCGGAAGATGGCGGCGTAGGAGGACGCAGGGCTCACAGCGCGTCCGGCCGATCACTTAGATTCCACCTACACCTGCCTAAAGAACCCAGAAAACCGCCAGAGGATTAGCAGAAGGGAGTCTCCGGAGTCAAGCGCAGACTAGAGGCCCACGGAAGAGGGTAGGAAGGGCGGCGAGGCGGTGCGCGCTCCACGGACTGGCGGGAGGGAGCCGGGGCGGAGGGGCGGCTCGCCGGCCAAGCAGAGCCCCCGAGTCTGGCTGGCAAAAGCGGAGGGGCCGGATGGACTGTGTTCCGACAGCAAGCGCGACTTAGCGTCTGGGAGGTCATAAGTTAACAGCTCTGCTCGGAAAGCGGGAAGGCTGGAGGACAAAGGGAGGGAGAGCTGCTGAGCCCCCGGACGGCAGAGCTCAGCTTGGTGGGGAACAAAGGCGCCAGCGCCATCTCCCCCGCCCATCCCCCAGCCAAAATCCCAAAGGGAACCAGTTCCTGCCAGGGAACTTGCTCGCTCCGCGCAAACACCCAACTCTGTGCTTCTGCGGAGCCAAACCTCCGGCAGCGGATCTGACTCCCTCCCGCTGCCACAGGGCCCCTCCTGAAGTGGATCACCTAAGGAGAAGCGAGCTAAGCCTGCCCCTCCAGCCCCCGTGCACCTTGCCTACCCACCCCAGCTAATACGCCAGATCCCCAGCAACACAAGCCTGGCAGTGTGCAAGTAGCCCAGACGGGCCACGCCACCCCACAGTGAATCCCGCCCCTAGGAGAGGGGAAGAGAAGGCACACACCAGTCTGACTGTGGCCCCAGCAGTGGGCTGGGGGCAGACATCGGGTCGGACTGCGGCCCCGCCCACTAACTCCAGTTATACACCACAGCACAGGGGAAGTGCACTGCAGGTCCTCACCACGCAAGGGACTCTCCAAAATGACCAAACAGAAGAATTCCCCTCAGAAGAATCTCCAGGAAATAACAACAGCTAATGAACTGATCAAAAAGGATTTAAATAATATAACAGAAAGTGAATTTAGAATAATAGTCATAAAATTAATCGCTGGGCTTGAAAACAGTATACAGGACAGCAGAGAATCTCTCGCCATAAAGATCGAGGGACTAAGGAACAGTCACGAGGAGTTGAAAAACCCTTTAAACGAAATGCAAAACAAAATGGAAACCACGATGGCTCGGCTTGAAGAGGCAGAGGAGAGAATAGGTGAACTAGAAGATAAAGTTATGGAGAAAGAGGAAGCTGAAAGAAAGAGAGATAAAAAAATCCAGGAGTATGAGGGGAAAATTAGAGAACTAAGCGATACACTAAAAAAAAATAATATACGCATAATTGGTATCCCAGAGGAGGAAGAGAGAGGGAAAGGTGCTGAAGGGGTACTTGAACAAATTATAGCTGAGAACTTCCCTGAACTGGGGAAGGAAAAAGGCATTGAAATCCAAGAGGCACAGAGAACTCCCTTCAGACGTAACTTGAATCGATCTTCTGCACGACATATCATAGTGAAACTGGCAAAATACAAGGATAAAGAGAAAATTCTGAAAGCAGCAAGGGATAAACGTGCCCTCACATATAAAGGGAGACCTATAAGACTCGTGACTGATCTCTCCTTTGAAACTTGGCAGGCCAGAAAGGCTTGGCACGATATCTACAGTGTGCTAAACAGAAAAAATATGCAGCCGAGAATCCTTTATCCAGCAAGTCTGTCATTTAGAATAGAAGGAGAGATAAAGGTCTTCCCAAACAAACAAAAACTGAAGGAATTTGTCACCACGAAACCAGCCCTACAAGAGATCCTAAGGGGGATCCTGTGAGACAAAGTACCAGAGACATCACTACAAGCATAAAACATACAGACGTCACAATGACTCTAAACCCATATCTTTCTATAATAACACTGAATGTAAATGGATTAAATGCGCCAACTAAAAGACATAGGGTATCAGAATGGATAAAAAAACAAGACCCATCTATTTGCTGTCTACAAGAGACTCATTTTAGATCTGAGGACACCTTTAGATTGAGAGTGAGGGGATGGAGAACTATTTATCATGCTCCTGGAAGCCAAAAGAAAGCTGGAGTAGCCATACTTATATCAGACAAACTAGACTTTAAATTAAAGGCTGTAACAAGAGATGAAGAAGGGCATTATATAATAATCACAGGGTCTATCCACCAGGAAGAGCTAACTATTATAAATGTCTATGCGCCAAATACCCGAGCCCCCAGATATATAAAACAATTACTCATAAACATAAGCAACCTTATTGATAAGAATGTGGTCATTGCAGAGGACTTTAACACCCCACTTACAGAAATGGATAGATCATCTAGACACACAGTCAATAAAGAAACAAGGGCCCTGAATGATACATTGGATCAGATGGACTTGACAGATATATTTAGAACTCTGCATCCCAAAGCAACAGAATATACTTTCTTCTCGAGTGCACATGGAACATTCTCCAAGATAGATCATATACTGGGTCACAAAACAGCCCTTCATAAGTGTACAAGAATTGAAATTATACCATGCATACTTTCAGACCACAATGCTATGAAGCTTGAAATCAACCACAGGAAAAAGTCTGGAAAACCTCCAAAAGCATGGAGGTTAAAGAACACCCTACTAACGAATGAGTGGGTCAACCAGGCAATTAGAGAAGAAATTAAAATATATATGGAAACAAACGAAAATGAAAATACAACAATCCAAACGCTTTGGGATGCAGCGAAGGCAGTCCTGAGAGGAAAATACATTGCAATCCAGGCCTATCTCAAGAAACAAGAAAAATCCCAAATACAAAACCTAACAGCACACCTAAAGGAAATAGAAGCAGAACAGCAAAGGCAGCCTAAACCCAGCAGAAGAAGAGAAATAATAAAGATCAGAGCAGAAATAAACAATATAGAATCTAAAAAAACTGTAGAGCAGATCAACGAAACCAAGAATTGGTTTTCTGAAAAAATAAACAAAATTGACAAACCTCTAGCCAGGCTTCTCAAAAAGAAAAGGGAGATGACCCAAATAGATAAAATCATGAATGAAAATGGAATGATTACAACCAATCCCTCAGAGATACAAACAATTATCAGGGAATACTATGAAAAATTATATGCCAGCAAATTGGACAACCTGGAAGAAATGGACAAATTTCTAAACACCCACACTCTTCCAAAACTCAATCAGGAGGAAATAGAAAGCTTGAACAGACCCATAACCAGCGAAGAAATTGAATCGGTTATCAAAAATCTCCCAACAAATAAGAGTCCAGGACCAGATGGCTTCCCAGGGGAGTTCTACCAGACGTTTAAAGCAGAGATAATACCTATCCTTCTCAAGCTATTCCAAGAAATAGAAAGGGAAGGAAAACTTCCAGACTCATTCTATGAAGCCAGTATTACTTTGATTCCTAAACCAGACAGAGACCCAGTAAAAAAAGAGAACTACAGGCCAATATCCCTGATGAATATGGATGCAAAAATTCTTAATAAGATACTAGCAAATCGAATTCAACAGCATATAAAAAGAATTATTCACCATGATCAAGTGGGATTCATTCCTGGGATGCAGGGCTGGTTCAACATTCGCAAATCAATCAACGTGATACATCACATTAACAAAAAAAAAGAGAAGAACCATATGACCCTGTCAATCGATGCAGAAAAGGCCTTTGACAAAATCCAGCACCCTTTCTTAATAAAAACCCTTGAGAAAGTCGGGATAGAAGGAACATACTTAAAGATCATAAAGGCCATTTATGAAAAGCCCACAGCTAACATCATCCTCAACGGGGAAAAACTGAGAGCTTTTTCCCTGAGATCAGGAACACGACAGGGATGCTCACTGTCACCGCTGTTGTTCAATATAGTGCTGGAAGTTCTAGCATCAGCAATCAGACAACAAAAGGAAATCAAAGGCATCAAAATTGGCAAAGATGAAGTCAAGCTTTCGCTTTTTGCAGATGCATGATATTATACATGGAAAATCCGATAGACTCCACCAAAAGTCTGCTAGAACTGATACATGAATTCAGCAAAGTTGCAGGATACAAAATCAATGTGCAGAAATCAGTTGCATTCTTATACACTAACAATGAAGCAACAGAAAGACAAATGAAGAAACTGATCCCATTCACAATTGCACCAAGAAGCATAAAATACCTAGGAATAAATCTAACCAAAGATGTAAAAGATCTGTATGCTGAAAACTATAGAAAGCTTATGCAGGTAATTGAAGAAGATATAAAGAAATGGAAAGACATTCCCTGCTCATGGATTGGAAGAATAAATATTGTCAAAATGTCAATACTACCCAAAGCTATCTACACATTCAATGCAATCCCAATCAAAATTGCACCAGCATTCTTCTCGAAACTAGAACAAGCAATCCTAAAATTCATATGGAACCACAAAAGGCCCCGAATAGCCAAAGTAATTTTGAAGAAGAAGACCAAAGCAGGAGGCATCACAATCCCAGACTTTAGCCTCTACTACAAAGCTGTCATCATCAAGACAGCATGGTATTGGCATAAAAACAGACACATAGACCAATGGAATAGAATAGAAACCCCAGAACTAGACCCACAAACGTATGGCCAACTCATCTTTGACAAAGCAGGAAAGAACATCCAATGGAAAAAAGACAGTCTCTTTAACAAATGGTGCTGGGAGAACTGGACAGCAACATGCAGAAGGTTGAAACTAGACCACTTTCTCACACCATTCACAAAAATAAACTCAAAATGGATAAAGGACCTGAATGTGAGACAGGAAACCATCAAAACCTTAGAGGAGAAAGCAGGAAAAGACCTCTCTGACCTCAGCCGTAGCAATCTCTTACTCGACACATCCCCAAAGGCAAGGGAATTAAAAGCAAAAGTGAATTACTGGGACCTTATGAAGATAAAAAGCTTCTGCACAGCAAAGGAAACAACCAACAAAACTAAAAGGCAACCAACGGAATGGGAAAAGATATTTGCAAATGACACATCGGACAAAGGGCTAGTATCCAAAATCTATAAAGAGCTCATCAAACTCCACACCCGAAAAACAAATAACCCAGTGAAGAAATGGGCAGAAAACATGAATAGACACTTCTCTAAAGAAGACATCCGGATGGCCAACAAGCACATGAAAAGATGCTCAACGTCGCTCCTTATCAGGGAAATACAAATCAAAACCACACTCAGATACCACCTCACGCCAGTCAGAGTGGCCAAAATGAAGAAATCAGGAGACTATAGATGCTGGAGAGGATGTGGAGAAACAGGAACCCTCTTGCACTGTTGGTGGGAATGCAAATTGGTGCAGCCGCTCTGGAAAGCAGTGTGGAGGTTCCTCAGAAAATTAAAAATAGACCTACCCTATGACCCAGCAATAGCACTGCTAGGAATTTATCCAAGGGATACAGGAGTACTGATGCATAGGGGCACCTGTACCCCAATGTTTATAGCGGCACTCTCAACAATAGCCAAAGTATGGAAAGAGCCTAAATGTCCATCAACTGATGAATGGATAAAGAAATTGTGGTTTATATACACAATGGAATACTACGTGGCAATGAGAAAAAATGAAATATGGCCTTTTGTAGCAACATGGATGGAACTGGAGAGTGTGATGCTAAGTGAAATAAGCCATACAGAGAAAGATACCGTATGGTTTCACTCTTATGTGGATCCTGAGAAACATAACAGAAACCCATGGGGGAGGGGAAGGAAAGAAAAAAAAAAAAAAGAGGTTAGAGTGGGAGAGAGCCAAAGCATAAGAGACTGTTAAAAACTGAGAACAAACTGAGGGTTGATGGGGGGTGGGAGGGAGGGCAGGGTGGGTGATGGGTATTGAGGAGGGCACCTTTTGGGATGAGCACTGGGTGTTGTATGGAAACCAATTTGACAGTAAATTTCATATATTAAAAAATAAAAAAATAAAAAAAATAAAAAAATAAAAAAAAAAGAGAGAAAAAAAAAATTTTAGCATTCCTCTCAGTATATCTATGAAGTATTTTAATACCCAGACATATAAACATGAATTTTGATTGGGGTTCTGATGTTCAAAGCAAGGAAAACCAAAAAACATTCTCAAAAGCACTCTCTTAATAATGCTAATTTCACATTTGGGGGTTATATATTATTTATTCCTATTAGACAATATACAGCAGAGCAATGGTTCTTAACAAGGGATGATTTCACCCTCTGGACACATTTGATAAAGTCTGAGACATTTTTGGTCGTCATATTTGGGGGTGGGGATCCTATACGTATCGAGTGGGTAGAGGGCAGAGATATCACTAAATTTTACACAATGCACAAGGACAGCCCTTCATGACAATTATTCAGCTCAAAATGCCAATAGTGCTACTGCTGAGAAACTCTGTGGTAGAGCAATGATTACAAGCAAATGCTGAAGCCAGAATGCCTGAGCCATAACCCAACTTTTCTACTTACTAGCTGCGTACATTTGGGCAAGTTATTTAACCTCTGTGGTTCAACTATCTGTCAGATGGGGATAATGATGATACCTACCTAAAAGGGTAGAGTGAGAAATGAGACCACTTAGAAAAGTACCAACACATAGGGACCATTCAGCAGTATTAGTTATTAATATTATTTCATAGATGTGACCCCTTTCATTGTCTTAATCAGTGAAGATATGATTGCCCTGCTTTGTTAATTAGAAATAGAGTCTCAGCAAGTTTAAATTATTTGTAGAAGGTTGCCTAGTCAGTAAGGAGTCCAGGAGATAAATTCAAGCCTCTAAATCCTCTTTGCAAGCCACCACAACACATATAATTATAATATTTTTGGATATTTAAATCCAGACCTGATTTTCTTCTTAGAAATCAAAGTTAATAGGATCAACTTAAATTCTTTAAAAATTCTCATTTATGGACTGTCCAAGCCCAAGAAGACCATCACACTGTCCCTTCCCACATTTCCCCTAGAACAGCTTGAGAAAATAATCAACAATTATTAATCAAATATCCAAATAATTAAGTAATTATTAAGTATGTTCAAGAAGTAGAACAATAAGCAAAAAGAAAATGGTCAAATCAATTCAGATCAATGTAATTACCTATTTCATCAATTGAGTAGAAAACAGAAAAACTTAAATATAGATACTAGTGATAACTATGCAAAGCTAGAAATAAATATGCATGTCAGAAATGTAAATGCTTAACCATAATTGAATGGCTTTTGTAAACAGAGTATGTTCAATTGTGAAAGAAAAAAATTTAAAGCATATACTAAATGCTGTAAATCAATTTCTGGAGAATTTTCCTAAAAGGAGCAATGCAAGCAAGGGGAAATATACTGTGTGATTTGCTCCACATACTTATAGAAATATGGCAAACATGGTCCAGGAGGACAGGGGTCTTTGGCTATTGTGTTCACTTATATACCCCAAGTGTCCATAATAGTGCCTTCAACATAATGGGAGCTCAATAAGTGATTGTTGAATAAGTGAATTAATAAATATAATCCTAACTCTTATTTTCCAAATTAATTACTAATTTCTCCCTGGCATAAGTTGGAAAGTCTAATAATTCACTCCTGAGGGCATGTTCCTCCAAACTGCCCAGGAACTCAGGAAGGCAGACCTGATTCCAAAGGTCACGTGGAGAAAGAGTAATGTGATGCGTTCTTTCTAGCCATTGCCTCTTCTGTCATGCATGCAAGTACTCAGGGACTGATGTCAATCCTCTAGCAATTCATGCTAATACAACTTCTTGTCCACAAATGGGCTCCCAAATCACACTCTCCCTTCATAGCAAATTTTAGCTCATTTCCTAACACAGCCACTTGCCACTTTCTAATTACAACAGTGGCCAGGAAGGGAGCCTCTGCTAAAAGCAGTAGCAGGAAGAGCAGAAACCAGGCCTAACTCACATATCTTTAGACTCTTGAAGTAAGCCTAATTCACTTCTCAAACTTCATTTGAATTCATTAGAATTTATAACATCAACCTTGTTCACCTTCCTTCTCACTGAATCTTAAATGCAAACTCCTTGATTCACACTAAACAATCTCCCTTTCAGAAAATTTGGGTAGTAATAGCTAGGTCTTCATCTTTTCTGTTTCAAGAAAGCCGTATACAGAAAATCTACTTTCTACCCAGTGACCAGCTCTTAGAGATACTTAAACATTTTTTTAATATGAAATTTATTGTCAAATTTGTTTCTATACAATACCCAGTGCTCCTCTAAACAGGTGCCCTCCTTAAGGCCCATCACCCACCCTTCCTTCCCTCCCACCCCCGATCAACCCTCAGTTTATTCTCAGTTTTTAAGAGTCTCTTATGGTTTGGCTACCTCCCTCTCTAACTTTTTTTTTCCCTTCCCCTCCCCCATGGTCTTCTGTTAAGTTTCTCAGGATCCACATAAGAGTGAAAACATATGGTATCTGTCTTTCTCTGTATGACATTTCACTTAGCATAACACTCTCCAGTTCCATCCACGTTGCTACAAAATGCCATAATTCATTCTTTCTCATTGCCAAGTAGTATTCCACTGTGTATATAAACCACAATTTCTTTATCCATTCATCAGGTGATGGACATTTAGGCTCTTTCCATAATCTGGCTATTGTTGAAAGTGCTGCCATAAACATTGGGATACAAGTGCCCCTATGCATCAGCACTCCTGTATCCCTTGGGTAAATTCCTAGCAGTGCTATTGCTGGGTCATGGGGTAGATCTATTTTCAATTTTTTGAGGAACCTCCACACTGTTTTCCAGAGCAGCTGCACCAGTTTGCATTCCCTCCAACAGTGCAAAAGGGTTCCCGTTTCTCCACATCCTCTCCAGCATCTATAGTCTCCTGATTTGTTCTCACCAGTCAGATGGCTAAGAGATACTTAAACTTAACAGATGCTTACTTTTGTTCAGCAACTCAAAGAAAGTAAAGACCTCATTTCCTTCTTTTCTCCAGATTAATGGGTGTTTTCTAAACCTAACCAAGGTGAGCACTCCAGAGATTCTTTATAGAATAAATAATAGCAGATATAACCTAATGACTCTGAGTTTCTACCCTAATGTGTAAGTATAAAGAATGGGGATTAGGGTGGTAAGGTGTTGATAAAACTTTAACAACCAGCTCTCAAAGAAAGAGAGAGAGAAAGAGGAACAATCCTGATGTGTGGCATTTACTAATTTTCATTATGCAAATATTCCCATCATGGATGGTCTGACAATCATGGAAATGGATTGGGAAGAGATGTAGATAATCACCTTCCTGTCCTGTGCAAGCCAAATTCACAAAGCTGTTTGGAGGAATAAATTATGTAGAGGGAAGGAATGCTGGCAGCTTCATTAAGAAAAATTACCAATGATATTGGAACTAATAACTTAATCGTGGGCATAATAAAAGCATCCCAATAATTTACAGGTATAAGAAATTTCTATCTTTCTAGAGTAGAAAGGTTTCTTCATAAAGAGAAGGTTGATGGTCCATGTTACCTTTATAAAATTTTTCCAAAGTTGCAAAATACCTTGCAAAGTGAGCAGCATGTCCTTGCTTCCAACATTAAAATCAGTATTTTCACTGACTTTTCAAATAGGCTGAGCAAGACAATTTGAAAAAGGAAAAATTAAAGACAATATTTATTTATATCTTATATTTTAACCTGAATTTTAAATGAATATCAATATACCTTATATTATACTTAGCAGTAAAATAGAATATTTAAATAATAACTTAGGAAATACTATAAGTATTAGGAAATACTATAAGTGTCTTAGAATGGAACTCTCATAATATCTAAATCTATTATTCCCTTTTGCATCTGTGACTTTCATACAAGCTTCTAGGAGTATAGTACGTATGAAAGCAAGAGACTGACTAAATTAGAATACAAAGGCAGACTAGCAGTGGAGAGACTTGGGTAATGTGAAGATCTATAAACACAGAGAAAGTTTGAGATATAAACTTGGAGTTTAGGAGAAGGCTCTAGTTTCTAATTTGGATGAACAAAGAGAAAAAGAAAAGAAAGTAGAAACAAACCAATATTTTTTTTAACTAAAAAATGTTAGGCAATAGTTAAATTTATTTAATTTCATTTAATCTTTATTATAGCTCCTTGAGTTGGGTAAAATTGATCTTATTTTAAAGATTAGATAACTCAATTTTATAAAGGAATATCTACGATCACATAGCTGGGAATTATGGAGCAAGCATTCACTTGGGTGTGTGTAATTGCAAAGCCAACATTGTTTCCAATCTACAGTGCTGCTTCAAGAGAAAAAAAATAATACCTTATGCAGAAAGAATGAAGTAATGGAAGACTATCAAGGTGGGAAAACAGGAACAATCTTACACTGTAGGAACTCAATTTGGTAGTAAAACAGAAACCTAGAGTTTTAAGTGGATCAGGAAGCCAGAACTAGTCCAGGAACCAGGATTCTTAATGCTGGGTTACCTGGCTTCTGAATGGGATAGCATTCCCCCAAACTCCTCTCTGCCTAAATCCAGAAATATTCCCAGAATCATGGTGAAACTGTGGATAGAGATTTATATAACGGTCAAATGATCATAGAGGTGAATAAAAGCAAACTGCTTTATCAGAGCATAGCCAGGTCACATATTGCCTCACAGTTTCTTTCAATTCTGTCATTCCAACTGTTTTTGTTATTACTGATTCCTCATGCATTGGGAAGATTGACAAGCAATATACCCAGCCCTATGTCAAGAGGTACTGAGGAAACATACACAGAATACAAGCATAAGACATACAGAGAATAAAATACAGCCTTTATTCCAAGGAATGTATAAACCCACTGAGATAAAAAGACTCACACATATGGAATGATCAGACAAGAAAAATATACTCTCACACTCATTTTTATAATTAGCAAAAATTAAAAGAAGGTAAATAATAAAATACCGTGTATATTAACAAAAGTGAAAATAAGAAGGGGAGCCTGGGAGGCTCAGTTGGTTAAGCATCTAACTTCGGCTCAGGTCATGATCTCGCGGTCAGTGAGTCCGAGCCCCGCATCGGGCTCTGTGCTGACAACTCAGAGCCTGGAGCCTGCTTCAGATTCTTTGTCTCCCTCTCTCTCTGTTCCTCCCCCCACTTGTGCTCTGTCTCCCTCTTTCTCAAAAATAAATAAATTTAAAATAATAAATAAAAATTAAAAAAGATAAAGTGAAAATAAGAAGCTTATAGAACAAAACTTGTAGAACAGACTCTAAGTCTTGGGGAGCCAGATCAATAATCAGCCAGATCGCTTGTCTGGACCCGACTGACTAAAAGTTTTAAACAAGTTATTGAGGAAATCACATTAATATTCCAAATAATAAAAACCAAACCTAATAAAGTTGTCTTAAGCTGAATTTAAATATCATGACCACATTTTTGGCTTTGACATACAAGTCCATTTTTTAGTGTTAATTTATTTTTTGAGAGAGAGAGAAAATGAGCACACGCAGCAGAGGGGCAGAGAGAGAGAGAGAGAGGGATAGAGAATCCCAAGCAGGCTTTGTGCTGTCAGTGCAGAGCCCTACGCAGAGCTCGATCTCACAGTTCATGAGATCGTGACCTGAGCCAAAATCAAGAGTCAGATGCTTAACAGACAGAGCCACCCAGGCACCATTAACTCCATTTTAAAATAGAAAAAGAATGCAAACCTTTGAAATAAAATTCAAAATCTCTTATAACTTTTTACTATTAGTAAATCTGAGGTACACCCAGCATTTGCTTATTTTATTTGCAATGGTTAACATCTAACATTGCTCAAATGGCTCCTTGTATTTACAAGGATGATAACAACTAGTTTTCAAAATCCTTTCGCACATATTAATTGGATGTTTTTCACTAATAACCTGAAATTAGGAAAGGTACCTAATTCCTGACTCATACGTCCTTCTCCCCACTCTGAACAGATGGGGATAGAACAAAAGGAAGAGATAACTGTAGAGGTTAACTATGTAATATAAAGTTCTCACCTCTCACACAGTAGCTATCAATAAATAGTAGTTGACTCTAAATCTGAATTTTCATGACCTCATTGTTAGAGCTAAGGCCTTAATTGGTTCAGTCTCCTGACTTTTAACAGAGCACACTTGACAGTCATGCTCCAAGAAAGCACTGTTTCTCAATTAGCTGCTCAATACTAGAGAAGATGCCCAATGCAAATGTGAACAGGAAGAGAAATTTTTTCTAATTTCCAAAGTAAAGTGGGATGCTAAATTGTTTTAATTTGCATGTATTTGATTTCTAAGATACTTGATCATTTTTCAAGAATTCATTAACCATTTGTACTTCCTATTTGGGGAATTAGCAGGATTTGCTGTTTAATTGTGAAAGAAGACCAATAATTTCATAACAGTACCGAACAGAAGTCGCTTAGAGGAATATTGTAAGAATAGGTTCTTGAAGGATGCTTGGGATTTGTACAAGCAAAGAAGAAAATAGTGGAATATAGGTTTATGTTTTCCTTTCCTGTTCTTTATTTCATAGTATCTGCCTTGAAAGTTTCCTTAGTCCCATTTCTCTTTTCTTCCACAGGTAAGAAGCCTGTCTTGTATTTTTAGGCTATATTTTTTGGACTTTATTAAGATGCATTGTAATTGCAATCTCCTTAATTGCTTCCTAATTGGTTCCTTCCTCCCCTTGGTGTATTTTTCATGCATTATTAAACTCCAACTGGCTTTCCGGAACTCATTTCACATTCTTTCCAGACAGCTTTTCCAAAGTTAAGCTGTGTGTCTCCTGGTCCCTTGGTCACACAAGAAAGAGCATGGGGAGTGGGAGGTGGGGATTGAAAGGATTATTGTTTGGAAACCATGTGCTTCTTTCTATAACTAACAAGGATGACAGCAACGATATCAAGCATTATAATTATCCATTGCCATTCACAAGTACCTTACATACAACAATAATTTAATAACTATTTCTTAAAGCATGTATTATTATTCCCATTCACTCTGAAGACGTCTAAGGATCAGATAGGTTAAGTATCTTTCCCCAGAGTAAAAAAGCTGATCTGGGACTTGTACCCTGACTCTAAGTCCTATGCTTACTCCATCATCACTCACTGCTTGTGTACAAATCCAAATGGCAGGCTTATAACCAATTAACCTCACATGCTCCTCTACATATGTCTCAAGAAATTATTTCTCTCTTCGATCCGTAAGTCCTTTAATATGGAAAATGTGTCATGGGAAGATTAAGTCATCTGGAGTCAGATGGTCTTATTTTGAGTTCAACCCCCATCTGGGAAAACTGCTTAACCCATCTGATTTTCAGTTTCCCCATTTCTAAAGCTAATCCTCAGTCTACTTATTTTATAGATTTATTGTGAGTCCCCAAAGCATGTAAATTACTTTTAATAAGGACAGTAGTACTTAGAGGTCATTGGTTATATGACTTTTATAATTTCTAATCCAAGATTTTATTAATCTCTGACCACCTTAATATTGCATCCCAGCAGATGCTTGAGAGACTTTATGCTTGAAATACTTTCTGAAAAAAGTAGAATTAAAAAACTATTAAGAATCTTAAGCCAGACAACAAAGCAATCAATATCCATTCCGGAGCTCTGGAGAATTTCAAATTCTAAGGTCAGTTCTTATTTATTATATTCATATATACATTAGTATATATTACCACAAAGCAGTCAAAATTGTCATTAAACCCTTGTAATTAAGAATTAACATTACAATCTTAAAACTAATCCAAGAAAACTATTAATCCATTAGTAATCTTTAATTTTGCCAAGTCATGAATTTGAGTCACACATATGCTAACTCAATTTTTAGATCAAGTTACTTAGGCAGTAGGTGTGTTTAACCCCACCATACCTAAAATCACCTTTGATTTTCTCCTTATGTAAATAAGTAGTGTCTTTATGACATAATACATATTCTAAACTGATGTGAAAAAATTTACAGAAGTCTAAGAATATGTCTGCTGAAAAAATGAAGAGTTCTTTTTATTTACTGAATAAATTTTACTATTGTCTTTTGCGTTATAAGGAATAGAACAGAAATGATAACAAATATGGAAGAACCATAGAATAATGCTACAATGTTTCTAATCAGGAAATAGGTGAGTGACAGTGATGTGGGAGGCCGGGTCCCGGTGCCAGGCTGAGACCGGGTGAGCAACGGTTCCCTGTTGACTCAGCCAACCCGGTGGTTCCCCCTCCCATTCCCCCACTTTCAAGGGCATACGAAAGCCTTGTCAAGGCTGAGAAAGTTAATTCCTGAAGCCTGTGGTCTGCAGGTGTTGGCAGTAATGTTACCTCCCTTTTTCTACCCCAAGTCAGATAGAAACAAACATGGGAACTGTGTTTTGCTAGCAATCTTATCAACAAGGTCTTGCTGTGACCCGTTTAGAAAATTCACAAGAAACACAGAACTAAATGTTTTGGTTGGCAGCTATTATGTGAAACCTGTTTATTCTTAGAATGACCTGATCCATAAGAGTCTTATATTATAAAAGATTGTGTACAGCAACAATAAAGCCGTCACTTGGGCCATCAGCCCAGGGGACCCTCCTGTTCCCAAACTGTCTTCTCTTCTCTCTTTTTTTCTTACATTCCCCTACCCTCAGGACCCTGATCTCGGTGTTTGTTGCACGGGTCGCGACACAGTGATAGTAATAATCATAATCATTCCCACAGAGAAAAGGCAAATATTTTGGAAGTTCAATTGCAAATGTGCCTCTTATTCTTGAAATTCACTCAGTTATTTTCTATCTTCCATGTAACTGCATGCCTTTTGTTGACAGATTCTCACTCCACATTTTCTTTTCTTTTTTTTCAATATATGAAGTTTATTGTCAAATTGGTTTCCATACAACACCCAGTGCTCATCCCAAAAGGTGCCCTCCTCAATACCCATCACCCACCCTCCCCTTCCTCCCACCCCCCATCAACCCTCAGTTTGTTCTCAGTTTTTAAGAGTCTCCCATGCTTTGGCTCTCTTCCACTCTAACCTTTTTTTTTTTTTCTTCCCCTCCCCCATAGGTTTCTGTTAAGTTTCTCAGGATCCACATAAGTCACTCCACATTTTCTACTCATTTATCTGAAACCCACTTTTCATTGCTTAAAAAAACTTCTAAGTTCATCCTTTTTTGCAGGCACTGTACTTATTTCACCCTTCACTAAAAGTCATGCCTTACCCGAGGATTTGAATTTTGTCTTCTCCAGAGTAAACTACTCAATTACTTATTCTCAAACACACATGAGTTCAAGAGGGCTTTGGTATTCTCCTGATTGCCAATTGCTATTTCCGGATCATTGTTATTCCACCTTCTAGTCAACATTCATCCTTCTCAACTAATGACATCTCACCTCTTCTTTCACTCAGAACTATCAACTTAAATCTTTAGAATTCTCCTTTATCCACTG